>NC_090443.1:925659092-925961987 GCF_031143425.1 Pleurodeles waltl | reverse complement strand
GTTGTACCTTTCCATTACGGTTTCACAGGTGAGGTTACCAACGTGTCATCTGCTTGCATCCTTCAAGGACTTGTGATGTGTGACATAGGTATGTTAGCCTTACAATGGGAAACGCATTATGACACTGTCATTTATAATACATAATTAGTAAATCACAGACTGACTCCAGATTGTTTTGTGTTTCAAGGGTGTTTATTGAAGTGCTCAGAAATGTGAAGGGGTTGTAAAAAGAGGATGGGTGATGGCGTAGGAATGTCCATGGCAGAGTCCAGTCTATTAGTTTCACAGATGCACTGCCCATCTGGGCATAGGAAGTGGAGCTGGGGCAGTTTAAGTATGGACAGGGTAACAAGGTGGTACAGTGGGAGGACAAACAGGGTGGTCTCATTTCCTGGCGGAGGTCTTGCCATCTTGCTCTGTCCTGTTCCTGGATCTCAGGGACCGCTTGCGTGGTGGTTGTCCGTCTGCAGGGGGTGGGGTGCTGGTGTGTTGGTCCTGTGGTGGGGCGTCCTGTCCACTAGCGCCGGCGGAGGTGGTGGGCAGTTCATCGTCCTGGCTAGTGTCAGGGGCCCCTTGGAGTGCCACGGTGTCCCTCATGGTGTTCTGTATGTCCTTCAGCACCCCTACGATGGTGCCCAAGGCGGAGCTGATGGTCCTGAGCTCCTCCCTGAACCCCAAATACTGTTCCTCCTGCAGGCGCAGGGTCTCCTGAAACTTGGCCAGGACTGTCGCCATCGTCTCCTGGGAGTGGTGGTAGGCTCCCATGATGGAGGAGAGGGCCTCGTGGAGAGTGGGTTCCCTTGGCCTGTCCGCCCCCTGTCGCACAGCAGCCCTCCCAGTTCCCCTGTGTTCCTGTGCCTCCGTCCCCTGGACCGTGTACCCACTACCACTGCCCCCAGGTCCCTGTTGTTGTTGGGTGGTGGGTTATCCTGGGTTCCCTGTAGTGGTGGACACACCGCTGATTGACCTGTCCTGGGTAGGGAGGTTTGGGCCCGCTGGGTGCTGTGCTGGTGTTACCAGAGGGTGGAAGGTCAGTGTTGGGCTGTGCCTGTGCAAGGGGAACCGACTGTCCCGAGGCCCACGATGGTCCGGGCTGGTCATCAGGATCCAGTAGGGCAGAGCTGCTATCGTCACTGTGGGCCTCTTCTGGGGGTGGAGTGGTGTTGTCTGGACCCTCTGGTGTGGTGACGGTCCTTCGGGTTCCTGCAGGGGCATAAGAGCATGATTATTGCATGTGTGTGTGATGGTGTGCAATGGGTGGGTGTCTGTGTACCCCAGTGCAAGCATTCCTGTGTGGGGGCTTGTGTGATGATGGTTAGGGGGTTGTTGTGGGTATGTGCAGTGAGCATGCTTTAGTGAGGGGTGACCATGCTTAGTTGTGTCATGCAGGGCTTGGTGTTGGGATGTGTGGTTTGTGTTATTAGTACATTAATGAGGAGTTGGAGTGATAGGGGAGGGGGTGAGGGTGGGGGTGTGTGAGAGCATGCAGGTAGGGTGGGGGATATGATAGTTAAGATTTGACTTACCAGTGTCCCATCCTCCACCGACTCCTCCAAGGCCCTCTGGATGCACGATGGTCAAGACTTGCTCCTCCCATGTTGTTAGTTGTGGGGGAGGAGGTGGGGGTCCGCCGCCAGTCCGCTGCACCGCGATGTTGTGCCTGGAGACCGTTGAACGCACCTTCCCCCGTAGGTCGTTCCACCTCTTCCTGATATCCTCCCTATTTCTTGGGTGCTGTCCCACGGCGTTGACCCTGTCCACTATTCTGCGCCATAGCTCCATCTTCCTGGCTATTGATGTGTGCTGTACCTGTGAGCCAAATAGCTGTGGCTCTACCCGGATGATTTCCTCCACTATGACCCTGAGCTCCTCCTCGGAGAAGCGGGGGTGTCTTTGGCATGACATGGGGTGGTGTGTGTGATGTGTGGGGTGGTGTATGTGGTGATGAGTGTGGTGATGTGTAGTGGTGTGTGGTGTTTGGTGCGTGGATGTTGTGTGGGTGATGGTGTTGTGTGCCTCTGTGTGATGGGGTTGTCTATTCTGTGCTCTCTCTCTGGCCTTCGTTTGTAATTTTTCGGTCGTAAGGGTTTGCGGGTGATGTGGGTGTGTGTTTTATATAGTATTGGGTGTGTGGGAGTGGTGTGTGTATGTGTATCAGGTGTGTGTATTTTGAATTGTCCAATGTGGCTGTGTTTTGGAGATGTGTGTGTATTTTGAGCGCGGCAGTATGTACCGCCAATGGAATACCACGGTTGAAAGACCGCCGCGTGGATTCGTGGGTCGTAATAGCATGGGCGTGTTTCTGTTGGCGTGGAGGTTTTGTTTTCGCCAGTTTATCACTGACCTTTGGTGTGGCGGAGTTGTGTGGGTGTCTGAATTTCGGCGGATTCCAAGCTGTGTGTCATAATAGCTGTGGCGGAATTACGTGGCCGCGGCGGTGTATTGGCAGTCTTCTGCACGGCGGTAAGCGCCTTTTACCGCCAATGTTGTAATGACCCCCAAAGTGTCTTGTGCTCCTAACAGAGGAGCTGTTTTCTTGTGCCTCATGCTAATGGGTTTTTTGTTGTTTTATTTCGCTGCCTATGAAGTGCTTGCATTGCAGTGAATCAGGGGCTCCTTCACATCACAGAATTACCCTGAATTATCACAGACTATGTAGAAAACAATCTTTTTTTTTTTTTTTTTTTTTTTTCACTGCAGCAAGTATTCCATATTATAATTTAGCCAAGACTCAAAACAGAAGCTACACCTATTGGTTTTGTCAATGTGTGGTTTTCTTTCGAAACATCCTCATGTGTGCGCCTTTTGATTCTAATGCTATATAGTGACATTTATTGTAGGTTTTTCATGAGGTACTTTGTTAGTAAACACTTTTGGATATATTCCTGGTCAGTTAAGTCATACATTGTACAACCACTGTTCTCCTCTCCTCCTGTATGCATTCCAGTTGAAAATGTGCCCTTTCTAGAGGTCCACCCGAGAATTTTGCTATCTGTTGCGGGGTCTGTTTTTTGTTGGCCATAGGACTCTGTGTACTTTACCTCTGCAATCCAGTGGTAAAGCAGTTGTGCCCTTCATGATAAACATGGTAAAATTAGTCTGCTCCTAATCGGTACCTTTAATTTACTTACAGGTCCCTAGTTTATGACTGTATAAATATGTAGGACCAGCAGGTTACCTCCTACAAGTGGGCTGCAGTGCCCATTGTGCCACCCACTAATGTAATACTGTAAATCATGTCTATAAGCCAGCCCTTGACACCTGTGCGTCCAGTTTTAAACTGACATTTCCACATGGCAAAATAAACATTTTGCCAGGCCCTTCCTTTTTAACCTTCCTTTTTAACACTTATAGAGCACCCCCAAAAGTAGGCCTGAAAGGGAAATAGGGCAGGGCTCTTGTATATTTAATGTTTTACATGCTGTGGCAGTAAAAACAAACACCAAAATATGTTGTTTTTCACTGTGGCAAGGCTGGCCTCCCATGTACTAACCATGGTTTACCTTATTACCTTTAATAAATGCTACATTCAGTTTAGGAACAGCAAGAAAAATGCTTCTTCCACTCATTTAAAATCCTCTTTAATTGTGAAATCAGATTTTAAATTAATGTTTTGGAAATTCCACTTTTAGAAAGTTGGCATTTTCCTAACTAAAGTTTCAGGGGCCTTTTATGTGGATGGCTATTTGCATTGGACTGTTAATGGCTCCCCAACTGGGAAATGTATATTGGAGCCAGATGGTG
Organism: Pleurodeles waltl; assembly: GCF_031143425.1. Classification (NCBI taxonomy): domain Eukaryota; kingdom Metazoa; phylum Chordata; class Amphibia; order Caudata; family Salamandridae; genus Pleurodeles; species Pleurodeles waltl. The sequence continues at coordinate 925,958,243 of NC_090443.1, read as the reverse complement.
GACAATGGGCCTGGGTGTGTAGAAGAGCGGGTCTTCATGCCTGGATCGCTGGGGAGGAGCTGTACCCTGCTCTGAATACACTTCAAAGGGACCTGCCCCAGCACACACATAAAGACCTGACACCAGGCCTGCCCCTGCCTTTTGTTTCACTAGCCAAGCAAGAGCAAACACCAGAGAAGAGGGGGAGAGCTGACCACCACATGTATTGAGGTTAGCCAAATAATTGTTCCCCACCCAAAGGCTGGCACTGGCCACAACCCCAGATCCTGAAATGAGAACACTCCTGGATCTGTGAAGAGCCTAAGAAGGAATGTCCTGTTGTCTGAAGATCTTGAAGGGGGGCTGGACCTGCTGGCCTTGAACACAGGACCACAGACGTGACTCCAAGGTCCAACCTTTCTGATTTAGCTAGCTTCTAGAGGAATTTCCTGTTTCCCAGCTGAACAGATGCAAACTGGACCTGACCTGGTCATCTCTTCTGGGTTCTATGGGAATGTGTCCTGACCCCCAAGTGTTGTTATCAAGGTCCTGGAACCTTGGCTTGAGTCAAATGAGGTTAACCTGGATCCAATGCACCATGACACAGAGTGAAGCAGAGCCATGCCATGCTGCTCTTTTCCGAAGGCTTCAATGGACCTGGCACTGAGTGACGCAGAGCCCCACAGAGTTGTGCAGCTCCCAACAAAAAGTCACCCAACACAGCAGCCATGCAGCACAGTCCTCAAATTGAAGTCAGAAGGTAAAACCTGCAGTGGGATGAACCTTGTCTTGTATCTGGCCTGCACTTCATCAGGCTAAACTTGTTACTTTGTCCCAGGCCGTAGGGACCAGATGAACACAGTTGGTACTATTATTACCTAAAACTTTAAAACTTCACAACTCCTGTTCCAATGATTGGATTGTTGCCATTTTGGTGTAATTTATTTATTAAAATATTCCTATTTTTCTAAATTGGTTTGGGATTTTTCTTCTATTGTGTTTTCACGTTATCACTAACTGTTGCAAAAATACTTTGCACATTGCCTATAAGTTAATTCTGACTGCTTTGTGCCAAGCTACCAGAGGGGTAAATATAGGTTTATTTATGAATATTTGTGGTCCACACTGACAAGGATTTTCACCTGTTCAACAAATGGTGTCTGGACCACATATTGAGGAAAAAAACTGTGTGTGGACGAAATATTATGTCAAGAACATTGAGGACAAAAATATTGTAAAGGTAAATTTCTATGGAAAAACAACATTTTTACTATAAATAATTCCACACATATGTACCTTGACTATATATATATATATATTCAAGGTATGCAGATGTGGAGTTAAGAATAATAAATGTATACTTACCTATTTGCACTTACCTTCTTAATATTTTGGTCCTCAATATTTTTGAAATTATATTCTGTCCATACAATTTTTTGCACTCAATATTTTATGAGACATCTCAACATATAACCCAATTTCTTACAATTCTCACGGGGTGCAATTCACTTACATGATGTAAGTGTTTAGGTTATTCCCTGCATGCAACTCAGCGCAACACAAAAGTTGCATAAAAGGGAGAGAGAAGGACTGCACCTTTTCTGCAAAGATATGGTACTGTTGCTCTCTTCCTAAGTGCTGGTGCACAATTATGCTGCCTAGCACCATGCACACATATTTGCACTACAGTGCAAAGGTGCGACACAAGTCTACGTTAAATTTAGTACTCCAAGAGTACAATTCCAGTACAAAACACCATGCTTAGACTAACTTTAAAACTGCTACCATTTGTATATGTGCTGTACAGTGCAGTACACGTGCAAAGTTTGAAACGTTTGGAGAAATAAAAAAATGTTTTCTAACTTTGGCCCAACTTCGAGGAGGTGTTATGTTTTGATGCAAATTCTTCTTTCATTCTCAGTAGGCAGGATTTAAACCATGGGAGTTAGCTTGGGAAAGCCCCTATACTACCCATGGCACCCCTCCCGAATCCAAAGTAATGCACAGTGCGGCATATTTCTATTTTGTATTACTTTTAGAAAAACTTTCCAGCGTGAAACCTGTAAATAATAAAGCAACACTTTTTGCTGGTTTGCATAACTTTAGTAAATGCATCTTTTTTCATAATCACCCCATTGTTTGGACTAATGCACATGTTTTGTTACTCTGTGCACTGGGACTTTGCTAACCAGGTCCCTGCACGTGTGTTCTGACCTCTAAAGAACGTTGAAATTGGCTATACTCCTAAATGGCTATTTAACCTAGTTATAAGTCCCTAGCATATGGTACAAAGTGTACCCCTGGCCGTAAGTTAAATGCTACTTGAGACTGCCGCACACATTCTGCTGACTTTATAGTGGCAATGCGAAACATGACTGCAGGCCTACCACTGTAGCCTGTCTGTGCAGTTTTAAAACTGCAAATCTGACCTGTACAAAAAAACTCCTTGAGCAAGCCGAAAACCCTCCTTTTAAATATTAGTAAGTCACTTCTAAGGAGACATTAATGCCCAAAAAGGAGGGGTGCATGGTATTTAAAAGTAGAACATATACAATTTTAATAAAAAAATGTCCTTACAGTGAAAAGGCCCCAAAAGCTATTTGTTAGAAATGGGGCCTTTAGTTGACAGTCAGGTTACCCCCTGTTCAAGCAAGGAGCCTTAGTCTAGTCAGGGTAAAAGAGCATTACCCTCATCTAACCCCTGCTTACCCCCTTGGTAGCTTGGCAGAGCAGTAGGCTTAACTTCAGAGTGCTAGATGTAAAGTATTTGTACCAGCACACACAGTAACTTAATGAAAACACTACAAAATGACACAACACAGGTTTAGAAACATAGGAAATATTTATCTACACAAAACAAGACCAAAACAATAAAAATCCACAATACACAAGTCAAGTTATCAATTAAAAAGCAAAAAGGGTCTTTATGTATTTTAAAACACACACTAACACTGTTTGCGTGAAAAAATACCTTGGGTGTGTCAAAAATAACCCCGCACGGGCGAGGGTACGTCAAAAAGGGCTTGCGATGCACCGATTTCACTCATGAGCGAGACCTTGGGTTGTTTCTCCTTTTGTCGGGTCGGGGTGCTTTGTTTCTTCTCTCCGCAGGAGAGCGATGCAACGATCCAGTCAGCAATCTCGGGTCCGGGCAGGCCTTGCGTTGTTTTTACACGCCCAGCGGTGCTTGCGTCAGAAATCCAGCCGCACGATGATCCGAAAACCACGGAGCGCGGGTTGCGATCTCCCAGCCTCCGTCAGCGATGCTGCGTGTCATTTCTCCAGCTCTGTGCGTCGATTCTTCGGTTGCGTTTCAGGCGAGCACCGATTTTCATCCGCGGAGCCAGCGGCGCATCATTTCATCAGCTGCACATCGGAGTCACGTCGATCTTTTGCCCGCATGGCGCTCTGTGCGTGGATTTCCTCCTCTTAGGCTGCCAGCTTCTCCTTTCAGGGTCCCAGGAACTGGATGGGCACCACAGGGCAGAGTAGGAGTCTCTCCAGAGACTCCAGGTGCTGGCAGAGAGAAGTCTTTGCTGTCCCTGAGACTTCAAACAACAGGAGGCAAGCTCTAAATCAAGCCCTTGGAGGGTTCTTCTCAAGATGGAAGGCACACAAAGTCCAGTCTTTGCCCTCTTACTCTGGCAGAAGCAGCAACTGCAGGATAGCTCCACAAAACACAGTCACAGGCAGGGCAGCTCTTCTTCCTCAGCTCTTCAGCTCTTCTCCAAGCAGAGGTTCCTCTTGGCTCCAGAAGCGTTCTAAAGTCTGTGGTTTTGGGCGCCCTTCTTATACCCAATTTCTCTTTTGAAGTAGGCCTACTTCAAATCTCTCCTGAATGTGAAATCCTGCCTTGCCCAGGCCAGGCCCCAGACACTCACCAGGGGGTTGGAGACTGCATTGTGTGAGGGCAGGCCCAGCCTTTTCAGGTGTGAGTGACCACTCCTCCCCTCCCTCCTAGCACAGATGGCTCATCAGGAAATGCAGACTACACCCCAGCTCCCTTGGTGTCACTGTCTAGTGTGAGGTGCAACCAGCCCAACTGTCAAACTGACCCATACAGGGAATCCACAAACAGGCAGAGTCACAGAAATGGTATAAGCAAGAAAATGCTCACTTTTTAAAAGTGGCATTTTCAAACACACAATCTTAAAATCAGCTTTACTAAAAGATGTATTTTTAAATTGTGAGCTCAGAGACCCCAAACTCCACATGTCTATCCGCTCCCAAAGGGAATCTACACTTTAATCATATTTAAAGGTAGCCCCCATGTTAGAAATGGGGTATTTGGTTTGCTAACCCCTGCTTACACCCTTGGCAGCTTGGCAGAGCAGTAGGCTTAACTTCAGAGTGCTAGGTGTAAAGTATTTGTACCAACACACACAGTAACTTAATGAAAACACTACACCAGTTTAGAAAAATAGGAATATTTATCTAAACAAAACAAGACCAAAACGACAAAAATCCGACATACACAAGTCAAGTTATGAATTTTTAAAGATTAAACTAAAAAATAGCGCTTAGAAACACAAAATGCTTCGATGAGGTGTTAACACGGCTTCGTGACGGAGTTGTTCCCAACAAGCCGACACCAGCGGCGCCGGACACGGAGTCGCGTAGACCCCCAAGTACAGTACCTTTGGTAAAGAGTGAAAACAAGTCGATGCGCGAAGTTGGGGATCGTGGCGTGTGTGCGAAATGTTGAATCAGCGCACTTCGAGCGGCGTCGGTCACGACGTGGTGCGGCGACTTCCATGGAAGTCGCGGACTTCAGCGGGGCTGCAGTGGCGTTGGGCCTGCGAAGGTCGTCGCATTACAGCGAAGCTCACGGAGTCAATCGCAGGCGGCGTCACCGGATTCAGCAGCGGCCTCGGTCCGAAATCGGCCGAAGTCGATTTCCGTAGATTTCCACCAGCTTTCCTTTCAAGTGCCCAGAGACTGGATAGGGCACCACTTGTCAGAGCAGGAGTCTCTCCAGAGACTCCAGGTGCTGGCAGAGAGAATTCTTTGCTGTCCCTGAGACTTCAAACAACAGGAGGCAAGCTCTAAATCAAGCCCTTGGAGATTTCTTCACAAGATGGAAGGCACACAAAGTCCAGTCTTTGCCCTCTTACTCTGGCAGAAGCGGCAACTGCAGGATAGCACCACAAAGCACAGTCACAGGCAGGGCAGCACTTCTCCTCAGCTCTTCAGCTCTTCTCCAGGCAGAGGTTCCACTTGATGTCCAGAAGTGATCTAAAGTCTGTGGTTTTGAGTGCTCTTCTTATACCCAATTTCTCCTTTGAAGTAGGCCTACTTCAAAGTAAAGTCTCTTTTGAATGTGAAATCCTGCCTTGCCCAGGCCAGGCCCCAGACACTCACCAGGGGGTTGGAGACTGCATTGTGTGAGGACAGGCACAGCCCTTTCAGGTGTAAGTGACCACTCCTTCCCTCCTTCCTAGCACAGATAGCTCATCAGGAAATGAAGACGACACCCCAGCTCCCTTTGTGTCACTGTCTAGTGTGAGGTGCAACCAGCCCAACTGTCAAACTGACCCAGACAGGGACTCCACAAACAGGCAGAGTTACAGAAATGGTATAAGCAAGAAAATGCTCACTTTCTAAAAGTGGCATTTTCAAACACACAATCTCAAAATCAACTTTACTAAAAGATGTATTTTTAAATTGTGAGCTCAGAGACCTCAAACTCCACATGTCCATCCGCTCCCAAAGGGAATCTACACTTTAATCAGTTTTAAAGGTAGCCCCCATGTTAACCTATGAGAGGGACATGCCTTGCAACAGTGAAAAATGAATTTAGCAATATTTCACTGTCAGGATGTATAAAACACATTACTATGGTGGTCATTCTGACCTCGGCGGTAAAAGGCGCCTACCGCCGTTCAGAAATCCTCCATAATCCCGCCGCGGTCGCGGAAACCCGCCACGGTCATTCTGACCCGCAGAAGGCAAACCTCCGAAAATCCGACCGCCACAACAGACCGCCAGACCAGCGGTCGGCGGAAAGGTGGAGGTGACCAAACCTCCACCGCCACGCCAACAGAAATACGCCCATCCCATTACGACCCACGAATCCACGCGGCGGTCATTCAAACGCGGTATTCCATTGGAGGGACACACCGCCGCGGTCAGAATACACACAAACGAACAAAACTCAGCCACATTGGACGATTTGAATCCCACACACCTGATACACATACACACACCACTCCCACACACACAATACAATATAAAACACACACCCACATCACCCACAAACCCCTACGCTAAAAAATTCGTCAAGAAGGCAAGAGCGAGACACCAGCATCCAAAAAATAACAGCCACAGCCACTCAACACCATCACCCACACACTATCCACACACAAAACAACACACACCACCACACTCAACTCACTTAAATACACATACTCCACCCCACACATCATACACACCACCCCATGGCACCCCAAAGACAACCCCGCTTCACAGACGAAGAACTCAGGGTCATGGTGGAGGAAATCGTTCGGGTAGAGCCCCAGCTGTTCGGCACACAGATACAATACACCAGCATTGCCCGGAGGACGGAGCTATGGCAGAGGATTGTCGACAGGGTGAACGCAGTGGGACAGCACCCCAGAAATCGGGAAGACATCAGGAAGCGATGGAACGACCTACGGGGGAAGGTGCGTTCCATGGTATCCAGGCACAACATCGCCGTGCAGAAGACTGGCGGAGGACCCCCACCTCAACCCCCACAATTCACATCATGGGAGGAGGAAGTCTTGAACATCCTGCATCCTGACGGCCTCGCAGGAGTCGGCGGAGGAATGGATACTGGTAAGTTGAAGCTTCAATACTGCTTCCCCCCCACCTGCATGCCAAATCAGACCCCAACCCTCACCCCCATCCTCGAACCCCACCCTCACCCCCACCCCCATCCTCACCCCCACCCTCACCCCCACCACCATCCTCACCCCCACCACCATCCTCACCCCCACCACCATCCTCACCCCCACCCCCAGCACACCTATTCCCCGCCAATGTCTCACCATCACAACCCACACATCCCAAAACCTAGGCCTGCATGCGTCCACTAAGCATGGACACCCATCACCAAAGCATGCCCAAAGCATATACACATCCCCCCCACAAGCCACCCTCACCAAAGCCCCCACACACGAATGCCAGCACTTGGGGACACGAGAACCCACAGATACACCCATATGCCACTCATTGAAACTATAACCATACCTCTATACCCCTGCAGGACCCGACCGTCAACACACCGCGGCGGAGGGGCCAGAATTCTCCACACCCCCCACCCAAGAGGCCGTCAGCGATGACAGCAGCTCTGTCGACCTGGACACCGATGACCAGCCCGGACCATCGGGGACCTCTGGACAGTCGGTTCCCCTCACACAGGCACAGGCCACTACAGACCCTAACCCCCCTGGGAACACCAGCACAGCTCCCACCCAGCGGGCCCATGCCTCTGTCTCCAGGGCGCGTCAATCTGCGGTGTGTCTACCACTACAGGGCACCCAGGATAACCCACCACCCCAACAACAACAGGGACCTGGGGGCAGTGGTAGTGGGCACACCGGCCAGGGGGCAGAGGCCCAGGGAAACAGGGGAACTCGGAGGGCAGCTGTGCGACAGGGGGGGGAGGAGAGGCCCAAGGAACCCACTCTCCACGAGGTCCTCACCACCATCATGGGAGCATACAACCGCTCCCAGGAGACGATGGCGACGGTACTGGCCCGGTTCCAGGAGATCCAGGCACTGCAGGAGGAACACTATTGGGGGTACAGGGAGGACATCAGAGCCATCAACACCACCCTGGTTACCATGGTAGGGCTGCTGCAGGACCTCGTAAACACCAGGGCGGACACTGAACAACACCCAAGGGCCCCTGCCACTAGCCTGGACCAAGAACAGCCAACCACCTCCGCCGGCGCTAGTGGACAGGAGGCCCCCGCACAGCAGCAGCTCACCAGACCCCCACCTCCTGCAGGAGAAGAACCACCCCGCAAGAGGGCCCTGAGATCTCGCAAGAAGACAGAGTAGGATGTCAAGACCCCCGCCAGCAATGGATACCACCTGATGTCATCCCACTGTCCCACATTGTCACCCTGTCCATCCTTGAACTGCCCATGCTCCATCTCTCCACAGGCCTCTGGACAATGCACCTGTGTGACTGTTACTCTGGACTCTGCCATGGACATTCCTTCACCATAGCCCCCACCCACTTGAAACCACCCATCCCATTTTGAGCACTTAAATAAACACCTATTTTGCACCAAAATATCAGGAGTCTGGCTGTGATTTCAATAGATTGTAATTGACATGACAGTGCAAATATGTCCTTGTACATGGTGAAGTCAACAAACAGCTGCCACAAAGCTGTAGTCCATGGGGAAACGAAGCACAGGACTCGTAGTGGGGACCCCAGATCTGAAATAGGGAGGGAAAAGCCAAAACTCAGTCATCATACACTGGGGCAAATAGACAGGCAGCAGAGATGCAGGAGAGTAGTTAGCATTTACTAAATTATCTTTGAAATGTTACCTGTGTCCTATTGGAAGTACTGTTCAATGATTCTGTCCCTGTTGTCTGTTTCAGCCCCGTCGTCTTCCTCCTCGTCACTCTCCTCAGGTTCCACCGCTGCCACAACACCACCGTCTCGACCATCCTCCTGCAGGAAAGGCACCTGGCGGCGCAAAGCCAGGTTGTGAAGCATGCAGCAGGCCACGATGATGTGACACACCTTCTTAGGTGAGTACATTAGGGATCCACCTGTCATATGCAGGCACCTAAACCTGGCCTTTAGGAGGCCAAAGGTGCGTTCGATCACCCTCCTAGTACGCCCATGGGCCTCATTGTACCGTTCCTCTGCCCTGGTCCGGGGATTCCTTACTGGGGTCAGTAGCCACGACAGGTTGGGGTACCCAGAGTCCCCCACTAGCCATACACGGTGTCTCTGTAGCTGTTCCATCACGTAAGGGATGCTGCTATTCCTGAGGATGTAGGCGTCATGCACTGACCCTGGGAATTTGGCATTTACATGCGAGATGTACTGGTCAGCCAAACACACCACCTGGATGTTCATTGAATGGTAACTTTTTCTGTTCCTGTACACCTGCTCCCTGTCTCTTGGGGGAACCAAAGCCACATGGGTCCCATCAATGGCACCAATTACGTTGGGAATATGTCCAAGGGCGTAGAAATCACCCTTCACTGTAGCCAATTCGCCCACCTCAGGGAAAATGATGTAGTTCCTCACGGATTTCATCAGGGCAGACAACACTCTGGATAACACCTTCGAAAACATGGGCTGAGACATCCCAGAAGCAATTCCCACGGTTGTCTGAAATGACCCACTTGCCAAGAAATGGAGTACTGACAGGACCTGCACCAGAGGGGGAATCCCTGTGGGTTGGCGGATGGGGGACATCAGGTCGGGCTCCAGCTGGGCACACAGTTCATGGATGGTGGCACGGTTAAGACGGTAGGTCAGGATAATGTGGCGTTCTTCCATTGTCGACAGGTCCACCAGCGGTCGGTACACGGGAGGATTCATCCGTCTCCTCGCCCAACCCAGCGGACGGTGCCTAGGAAGGACAACATGGAGCACAGAGTCAAGCAACCCACAGGTACGTACTCACAGCTAGCACAGTAAACGATTCTCTATGCAGTGAATGGCGTGTCTGAGTGGCTATGCAAGGCCTAGGCCTGTGTGACGCAGTTGAAATTGAGCCATGTGGGCCCTGGAAATGGCGGCTGCCTGACCTGTGAAGTGTGACAATGGGATGTGAGGTCAATGCGCTGGCGTGGCACACCGCGGCGGGCGAAGACCGCGGCGCGAAGCCGCATTGGTTAACATTGAAGCCTATGGGTTTCAGGAGCCAATGGCGAAGGGCGCCGGCGGTGGCGGGACGCACCGCCGCGGTACGCACCGCCGCGGACGTGACCGCCATTTTCTATCTACTTATCCACTTGCGACTTGAACTTTCACAGGAGAGGACCTATACTGCAAGTGTTGCTGTGACCTCGGTCTGGAAGGGACAATGGCTGCTGCGCCTGGGGAAAGGGCCCCTGCCTTCACTGGAGAGGAGTTGGAGAAACTTGTGGATGGGGTCCTCCCCCAGTATGCGCTACTCTACGGTCCTCCAGACCAACAAGTGAGTTTAATTCAATATGGATTTGGGGCCACTGGCTGGCTCGGGGGCCTGGCGGGGGGCATGGCGGGGGGCCTGGCGGGGATGGGGGGCATGTTGGGCCTGGCGGGGGGCCTGGCGGGGATGGGGGGCATGTTGGGCCTGGCGGGGGGCATGGCGGGGATGGGGGGCATGTTGGGCATGGCGGCGGGCATGGCGGGGGGCCTGGCGGGGATGGGGGGCATGTTGGGCATGGCGGGGGGCCTGGCGGGGATGGGGGGCATGTTGGGCATGGCGGGGGGCATGGCGGGGGGCCTGGCGGGGATGGGGGGCATGTTGGGCATGGCGGGGGGCATGGCGGGGGGCCTGGCGGGGATGGGGGGCATGTTGGGCCTGGCGGGGGGCCTGGCGGGGATGGGGGGCGTTGGGCCACTGGAAAGGAAAATGCTGAGAAACTTGAACGTGGTATTTCTCCCTCCCTGTACGTGTCACATAGGTCCGCGCCCATGAGAAGATCGGGATTTGGCGTGCCATCGCCAAGGAGGTCCGGGCCCTGTGGGTCCACCATCGACGGGGCACCCACTGCCGCAAGAGGTGGGAGGACATCCGCCGCGGGACCAAGAAGACCGCCGAGTCTCTGCTGGGGATGGCCTCCCAACGTAGGCGGGGTGCCTGCCGTCAACTGAGCCCCCTGATGTTCCGGATCCTGGCGGTGGCCTACCCTGAATTGGATGGGCGCGTGAGGGCAGCACAGCAGACACAAGGGGGTGAGTACAAGCATTATCTACTCTGTTGTCGCGCAGTGGAGGTGTCTGGGTGGGGGAGGAGGGCTGGGGGTCCCCCTAGGCCAGGGCGATATCTGTAGGCTGGGCACCCCCGTAAGCCCCTGTGTCCCCAGCCACCACCCTCAGTAGTTTGTCAGTACAGCCATCCCTGGGCCGTGTCATCCATGGGTGCAGTTGTCAACTCTAGGCGTGTAGGGCATGTTCCACGGAATGCGTAGCGGACCCCAAGTGCGCAACTTAGTGCAGGGGGCATCTGTGTCTGTCATGTCCGCTAACTGTACCGGAGATCCATGTACTCAATATCCCTTTATTTCTCTCTCCCCTCCCCTTTTTGTTTGTCTTTCTGTGCTTGTGTGCATCAGCATCATCAGGCGGAGGAGAAGTGGCATCGGGGCAGGAGGGAGCTGCATCTCACATGGCCCAGGAGGGCCATGCCACAGAGTCAGACTGGACCAGTGAGACGGAGGGCGAGGGGAGCTCCACGACGGGGACGACTGGACCCTGCAGCGACACGGACACGTCCTCGGAAGGGGGCTCCCTTGCGGGGGTGGCACCATCCGTGCCCCCCGCCATTACAGGTACAGCCGCCACCCAGCGCACCATCTCCGCCCTCCCAGCAGCCCCTCAGCGTTCGCCCCGTGCCCGCTCTGCCAGGAAGCCGGGCATCTCCTTCGCCCCAGGCACCTCAGGCCCTGCCCCTGTTACCCCCGCTGCCCTCAGTGAGGAGGTCATTGACCTCCTCCGAACGCTCATTGTTGGGCAGACTACCCTTTTGAATGCCATCCAGGGGGTGGAGAGGGAGGTTCATCGCAGCAATGCGTACCTGGAGGGCATTCATTCGGGTCAGGCTGCCCATCAGCGATCGTTCCAGGCTCTGGCCTCAGCACTGACGGCAGCCATTGTCCCTGTCTCCTGCCTGCCTCTACTAACTCCCTCCTCCCAGTCTCCTGTTCCTCTGCCTGTCCCACCCACACCATCAGACCAGCCTGCACACACCTCAACACCCAAGAGAAGCTCATCCAAACATAAGCACCACAGATCACGCAGACATTCACACACGCAACATTCCGATGCAGACATGCCAACAGTCACTACCACATCTGTGACCCCCACCTCCTCGTCTCCCTCCTCCCTCCCTGTGACGTCTACACTCACACCTCCATTCACCTCACCATCAGCCAGTGTTTCCATCACCAGCACACCCTCCAGTACAGTCCGCACACGTGCAGTCACCACCCCCACTGCCATTTACACGTCCCCTGTGTCCTCTCCCACTGTGTCTGTCACCCCCTCTTCCACACCACACAAACGCAGCCACCCACCCACCCAACAGCCATCCACCTCACGACAGCCTATCCCTCCTGCACCTGCACCCAAAGACAGCAAACGTGACTCACCTACAACCACATCCTCTCCCTCCACTCCCATTCCCACTGTACCTACCACTATCCATTGTCCCAAGAAGCTCTTCCTCGCCACTACTAACTTCTTTCCTGACCCTGAGCCCCCCCCTCCTTCTCGTCGGGGTAAGAAGAGCACCTCAGCCACCACCAGCCCTGCAGCCCCCTTGACAAGGGTGCAGGGGTATTGGAGCCCGCCAGCCCGCATGTCTGGATCTTCGCCCAGCAGCAAGGGGACAGCCAGCCCACCCCCTGGGAAGAGGAGCAGAAGGCGGAAGGGTCGCCGCAGGAGCCCGCCTTCTACATCCCCCCCGGACACCACCCAGAGACAGTCACCAGCCACAGCTCCAAAGGGAGGAAAGGGCCACAGGCCCACGACTAAGGAGGGCAAGGGCAGCAAGTCGGAGAGGTCAGGCAGCAGGCCTGCTGCCCAGGAGGAGCCCACAACCCCCATAGCCGCTGCCCCGGGAGAGCCCACCACCCCCATAGCCGCTGCCCAGGGAGGACCCAGCCCAGCTGGCCAGGAGGGCCCCACCACCCACAGCCCAGGTGGGCAGTGAAGGAGCACCATCCCCGCTGCCCAGGAGGGCACCACCAGGCAATTAGCAGTTGGCCATAGACCGGCCGCCGTCTCATGCACCGCTCCGCTGGGCCCCGCCGTCTCAAGAACCGCTGAACTGGGCCCTTCAAGGCAAGGAGCGCTGAACTGGGCCCCGCCGTCTCAAGAACCGCTGAACTGGGCCCTTCAAGGCAAGGAGCGCTGAAACTGGGCCCGCCGTCTCAAGAACCGCTGAACTGGGCCCCGCCGTCTCACGCACCGCTCCGCTGGGCCCCGCCGTCTCAAGAACCGCTGAACTGGGCCCTTCAAGGCAAGGAGCGCTGAACTGGGCCCCGCCGTCTCAAGAACCGCTCCGCTGGGCCCCGCCGTCTCACGCACCGCTCCGCTGGGCCCCGCCGTCTCAAGAACCGCTGAACTGGGCCCCGCCGTCTCACGCACCGCTCCGCTGGGCCCCGCCGTCTCAAGAACCGCTGAACTGGGCCCTTCAAGGCAAGGAGCGCTGAACTGGGCCCCGCCGTCTCAAGAACCGCTGAACTGGGCCCTTCAAGGCAAGGAGCGCTGAAACTGGGCCCCGCCGTCTCAAGAACCGCTGAACTGGGCCCCGCCGTCTCACGCACCGCTCCGCTGGGCCCCGCCATCTCAAGAACCGCTGAACTGGGCCCTTCAAGGCAAGGAGCGCTGAACTGGGCCCCGCCGTCTCAAGAACCGCTGAACTGGGCCCTTCAAGGCAAGGAGCGCTGAACTGGGCCCCGCCGTCTCAAGAACCGCTGAACTGGGCCCTTCAAGGCAAGGAGCGCTGAAACTGGGCCCCGCCGTCTCAAGAACCGCTGAACTGGGCCCCGCCGTCTCACGCACCGCTCCGCTGGGCCCCGCCGTCTCAAGAACCGCTGAACTGGGCCCTTCAAGGCAAGGAGCGCTGAACTGGGCCCCGCCGTCTCAAGAACCGCTCCGCTGGGCCCCGCCGTCTCACGCACCGCTCCGCTGGGCCCCGCCGTCTCAAGAACCGCTGAACTGGGCCCCGCCGTCTCACGCACCGCTCCGCTGGGCCCCGCCGTCTCAAGAACCGCTGAACTGGGCCCTTCAAGGCAAGGAGCGCTGAACTGGGCCCCGCCGTCTCAAGAACCGCTGAACTGGGCCCTTCAAGGCAAGGAGCGCTGAAACTGGGCCCCGCCGTCTCAAGAACCGCTGAACTGGGCCCCGCCGTCTCACGCACCGCTCCGCTGGGCCCCGCCGTCTCAAGAACCGCTGAACTGGGCCCTTCAAGGCAAGGAGCGCTGAACTGGGCCCCGCCGTCTCAAGAACCGCTCCGCTGGGCCCCGCCGTCTCACGCACCGCTCCGCTGGGCCCCGCCGTCTCAAGAACCGCTGAACTGGGCCCCGCCGTCTCACGCACCGCTCCACTGGGCCCCGCCGTCTCAAGAACCGCTGAACTGGGCCCTTCAAGGCAAGGAGCGCTGAACTGGGCCCGCCGTCTCAAGAACCGCTCCGCTGGGCCCCGCCGTCTCAAAAACCGCTGAACTGGGCCCTTCAAGGCAAGGAGCGCTGAAACTGGGCCCCGCCGTCTCAAGAACCGCTGAACTGGGCTCTGCCGTCTCACGCACCGCTCCGCTGGGCCCCGCCGTCTCAAGAACCGCTGAACTGGGCCCCGCCGTCTCAAGAACCGCTGAACTGGGCCCTTCAGGGCAAGAACCGCGGAACTGGGCCCTTCAGGGCAAGAACCGCTGGCCCTTTGGCAGACGTGGCAGGGCAGGATCTATCTCGGGCAGGGCTGCAGGATGTCCTCTGGCCAACTTGCCTCCTCCAGTGGCAGTGGGGTCTGTTATGGACTGTATGGACTGTGGCTTTGCTCTCCCCAGGATGGCCCAGTGGGCAGGCCACCCACTGTATGGACTGTATGGACTGTCGCTTTGCTCTCCCCAGGATGGCCCAGTGGGCAGGCCACCCACTGTATGGACTGTATGGACTGTGGCTTTGCTCTCCCCAGGATGGCCCAGTGGGCAGGCCACCCACTGTATGGACTGTATGGACTGTGGCTTTGCTCTCCCCAGGATGGCCCAGTGGGCAGGCCACCCACTGTATGGACTGTATAGACTGTGGCTTTGCTCTCCCCAGGATGGCCCAGTGGGCAGGCCACCCACTGTATGGACTGTTTGGACTGTGGCTTTGCTCTCCCCAGGATGGCCCAGTGGGCAGGCCACCCACTGTATGGACTGTATGGACTGTGGCTTTGCTCTCCCCAGGATGGCCCAGTGGTCATGGAGTCCCCTCGTGGATCTGGCGTCGTGTACTCAAGTGGCTGAGGTGCCCCCCCTTCCCTTCCCCCTGAGGTGCCTGTCCGATTTTCTTTCTGATGCCCCTGCAGTGTTCTCTCCGTGGAGTTCTTGTCGTGGGACTGGGCCTTGCCCCTTTGCACAGGACCCCTGTGATCCACGGACAGTGGTTGGACTACATTTAGTAGCTGTATATATTTTGTACATAGTTTATTTATTTATTGGGATTACTGGTGTACATATTTCAATATATCTGCCCGTTTATGATCTCTTCTTTTGGTCTTTGCATTATTTCGGAGGGGGGTGGTTTGTGGGTTGTGACAGTGATCTGTGGGAATGCATTGATGTGTGTGTTGTAGTGGGTGTGGGTGGGTGGGTGTGTGCCGGTAATCTTTTCCCTCCCCTGTGTCGTAGGTGCAGTACTCACCGATGTCTTCCGCGCCGCTGGGCGTGCTCCTGGTATATGAGCAGGAATAGGAGTGCGGGGATGACCTGCAACTCTGGCTCCATACTGCCGGAATCTCGCGTGGAGTGCGTAGAGGTGAGCGTTTTCCCGTTCGTAGTCTGTTTCCGCCGTGTTCTTATCGGCGGTGCTCCCGCCCCGGAAAAGGTGGCAGATTGGTGGGTCGTAATAGGGTGGGCGGTACTTTGTCTGCCGCCGGGCTGTTGGCGGGAACCGCCGCGCTGTTTGTTTGTACCGCTGTGGCGGTCGGAGTGTTAAGTTGGCGGGCTGTGTTGGCGGTTCCCGCCAGGGTCAGAATTGCATATTTTAGACCGCCGGCCTGTTGGCGGCTTGGCCGCCGCTTTATCACCGACCGCCAGGGTCAGAATGAGGGCCTATATGTCCTACCTTAACCATACACTGCACCCTGCCCTTGGGGCTACCTAGGGCCTACCTTAGGGGTGTCTGACATGTAAGAAAAGTGAAGGCTTAGGCCTGGCAAGTGGGTACACTTGCCAAGTCGAATTTACAGTTAAAACCGCACACAGAGACACTGCAGTGGCAAGTCTGAGACATGATTACAGAGCTACTTATGTGGGTGGCACAACCAGTGCTGCAGGCCCATTAGTAGCATTTGATTTACAGGCCCTGAGCACCTCGAGTGCACTGCTCTAGGGACTTACTAATAAATCAAATATGCCAATCATGGATAAGCCAATTGCATACACATTTTGTAAAGGGGCACTTGCACTTTAGCACTGGTTAGCAGTGGTAAAGTGCCCAGAGGAACAAAAATCAGAGTCCGGCACACATCAACAACCTGGGGTAACAGAGGCAAAATGTTAAGGGAGACAACACCAAGGATGAAAAGTCTAACACTATCAAGTTGTTTCTCTATAGCAGTTGTAACTGTTTCATAGGAAAGCATTGGGATATAAAATCAAAGTAAAATAATGTTACCACCGCTTGGGAAACATCTACAAAGTTCAGTTATGGACTTTTTGAAATATTTATTATAAGCTCACTTCATAAGTAAAGTCAGATTTGTATTAAATATTTTACAAAAGGTACTTCTTCAAGAATCACCTTCTACCGGCCTCTTTCCTCAACTGGACCATTTGAATGAACTTCTAACTGTAACCCAGGAGCCAAATAGCCCCTTTGATGACATATGAACTAGCTCCCAGAGCTGAGACAAAGGCCTAGGGTGTGAGGAGAGTTCTATTCCTCTTACAAAATGACGATCTAATCCATAAGTACTCTCAAACATTTTCCCAGGGGCCAAAATGTTTGGTCTGTGACGTGACTGATGGCTGCATTAATGCCAGCTGTCAGGGACTTGGGGGGAAGTGTAGAGGAAGGAGGGAGGTTGTTGGTAAGGAGGGTGCAGGGGAAGCAGAGCATCGACATTTAGTGGCTGAACTGCACAATGTGAAACCACAATGTGAAACCAGAAAACCTAGGATTAATCCCAGCTTGCCCACTTAACCAAACTGTGTGATTCTATTCAATTGTTTTATTTCTATTTCCCTCATTTTTCTTCATTATCACATATAAGTGGGCCTTAAAATACATGACTTCAGGATGTACGCCATACAAAACCTTGTCCTGTGTTTGGTTTAATAAACTACAATTGTTTTCATGTATAATAGGAACCTAGGCCACACAAAGAATGCACATATATAACAACTGGCTTGTGTCATAGTTCACTAGTCACATTGTTGTGTGTGTGTGTGGGGGGGGTAGGAGGGAATGCCCCTAAATTCATTTTTGAAACTATACTTCTCAATGCACATATATAATCTGATGTACTCAGGTGAAACAGTTCTGCTTGTAAATAAACATTTTGAATTTTGAAGTGATTTTTGCTGCAAGATGTCTTTAAAATGAAGGTGTTCCTTTCTTTAACTTTGTTCACTTTTAAATAAATGATTCCCTGTTTAACATGTTTTTATTCTACTGCTGAGTTGGGTAAATAGCAGCCTAGTGCTGTTGTTCACCAGAGGGCCGCATGGTAAAGGTCAGGAGGGCCGCCTGTGGCCCCCAGGCCATACTTTGAGCATCACAGATCTAGGCAATGCCAATGAACTTAATTAACTTCAAAGGGGCCTTCTTTGTCACAGGCAGATGTAACTAACCTGATCCTTCCCACTCCCTTGTTCCTCTAGACAGCCAGGCACCAATCCCAGAGGGGAAGAACTGGCCACAGAGCCTGTTTTGAGTGACCACAGAGGAGGGGTTGCTCATTTTCCTGGTCACACCTCTAGGGTGGGCACAGGAGCTCTGCACAGTGGAGGAAAGGTTCTGCTATGGCACATTTAGGTAGAGACGGGCACTGTGGGATTGTTTGCAGTAGGGCACACAGGAACCACTGTAAAAGTAGGTAGGATTACCTCTGTAAACTTTTCTCAATTGGTCAGTGAGGGGCCAGGAGTTACCCCCATTTACAGTCTAGTTCCAGGCATAAATGTGGACCCACTGGGTACTCTCTTCGGAACACCATTGGCCCAGTGAAAATAGAGAAATGATTGCACCTGCTGTTGAGACCTGTGAGAAGAACCCTAAGCGCTGGACTTGCCCCAACATCTGCTCAGGACAAATAAGTGTACTCCCAATTGTAAATTGGCTGATTTTCTCTTAAGCCACAGGGCCTCAAAAGCTGCAAGAAGCCCACTTTCGATTGGATCTGCCCCAGACCCTGCTAGTGGCTTCTGTTGGAGTGAGTCGTTGCCCCCAAGTATTATCCCTGATATCCTGGAACCCATGGGTAGAGTAAAGGTATTCTCCTCCTGCCCACCCCTCAGACTTGGGACTTAGGAATGTTTTGCTATTTTTGCCTTGTGAAGACTAGAAAGACTGGGGCCAACAAGCCAGCAAAATTGCTGATGATGCCTTGACAATGGGCTTGACTTTCAATGCAGCTCTTGCTACATTCTTCTCTGCAGCAAATTGACTTCAGTGGGACTGACACTGAGCGGGTCTGAGGACATTGGACCCCTTCAGCTACAGCCTTGCACCACTGAGAGAATCTGACTTGCAGAAAAGAGTCTAAGTCCGCAGGAAGAAAGTCTCACCGGACCCGACACCAGGCAGCCTCCAATTGACATTGATGACTTACATGGCACAAACTCCATACTTTTTCCACTTTGTGCTTTTCCTTTCTTTGATGATTGCTTCACTGAGACCTCATCCTTGGTCAACCCATCCTTTTGCAGCACACATAGAAAAAGGAGTATGCCTCTAAGGATTGTTTTTGTGTCAAAAGGTATTACTTTCTGCACAAAACAATTCTACTCATAATGCTGACACCCTTGCACTAAGGGTGCCTGTGTTGATGCTAGGCACACTTACAGTGTGTCAGCGCCAGAAGACAGCTGAAGAGCATCATATCTTTGTATATATGTTGCTTTCAAGCTCTGCTTTGGGCCAGGAGTACACTTCGGCTCCACCAGCCTGCCTCTGTGCCCCTGACCCCGCCGTTTGCTGAAAGAGAAGTTCGAGGCCCTCCACCACTCGCAGGCACCCGCCTGCGCCTCATCCCTGGTGCCTAGTGGTAGGCGTGTCTAGTATACCGTGTATTTCGTTCCATAGCTCGTATTTCATTTTTTGTATTTGGTTTTTCGTTTTTCACACTGTTTTTACCATAAACTGTGCCCATTTTGTGCTCCGCTTTGTATTTTCACTTTATTACTGTGCCTGTTATCCTTTCCGGCTCTTGACGGTTTCTCCGACCCAGCCGCTGCATCCCCTGCGGCCCCGCCATCGTCGCGCCCCCATTGGACACTCCCTCCTGCCTCCCAGCTGCTCCTCCCTCCCACCTCCCCTTCTTAATGGCGTCCGCTGCGCGGCGCCTAGTGTGACCCCCTGACCTGCTTTAGGCCAGGAGTACACTTTGGCTCCACCAGCCCGCCTCCGTGCCCCTGACCCCGCCGTTTGCTGCAAGAGAAGTTCGAGGCCCTCCACCACCCGCAGGCACCCGCCTGCGCCTCATCCCTGGTGCCTACTGGTAGGCGTGTCTATTATACCGTGTATTTCGTTCCATAGCTCGTATTTCGTTTTTTGTATTTGGTTTTTCATTTTTCACACTGTTTTTACCAGAAATTGTGCCCATTTTGTGCTCCACTTTGTATTTGCGCTTTATGACTGTGCCCGTTATCCTTTCCGGCTCTCGCCGGTTTCTCTGACCCAGCCGCTGCGTCCCCTGCAGCCCCGCCCCCTTGCGCCCCTATTGGACACTCCCTCCCGCCTTCTGCCTCTCAGCTGATCCTCCCTCCCACCTACCCTTCTTAATGGCGGCCGCGCCGAGGCGCGCCAGAGGCAAGCCAGTCTGTGCCTGTCCACGCCTGGACCGCTGGTCCACGCTCCTATGGCCCCCCCAAGCGCCACTACTCCTCCACAGAACTCCTTGCTCTCAACCCAGGCCAGCACACCGCCTGCGCCCAGTCCATCCCAAACACACGGACCCTTCACATGCCACTCATGCCATTTCTCTTGCACTCACACCAACACCAGCAACACCAACAAGCACCACAACAACACCAAACCCCCCAATCACCTCAACTGCATCCTCCTTAACACCCCCTCCGTCCACAAGCCCACCATCGAGCTTTGGGACCCGCTCACCACAAACTCTCCGTTCATCGCCTTCCTCGCTGAAACATGGATGAACCCCTCATCAGAACCCAACATCACCATAGGCATCCCAGAAGGTTACAAAATCACCCGTAGGGACTGCACCAACAAACCAGGAGGAGTTATCGCCATAATACACAAAAACTCCATCAAAATTTCCACCAACACCAATGACACCCTAGACAACGCAGAATACCTACACTTTCAAGTACACATCAACGCCAACACCACCCTAAGAGGAACCCTCATCTACAGACCACCAGGACCCCGCCCTCCATTCTGTGACGCCATCACCGATACTATCAGCTCCCACACCCTTACCTCCACAGACTACATACTCCTTGGTGACCTTAACTTTCACCTGGAAAGCACCCACAACTGTAACTCCACTGCCCTGCTGGACAACCTCGCGAACCTCGGCCTCAAGCAACTGGTCATCTCACCCACCCACTCAACAGGACACACGCTAGACGCCATCTTCACCTCCAGCAGTCACATCACCTTCACTAACACCACCGAACTCCAATGGGCTAGCCACCACTGCGTCCACTTCTCCTTCATGAAACCCACCACCCACCACCAACAGCACCCTACACCCTACCGCAAGTGGAACATGATCTCCAAAGAACACCTGATCTCCAACCTCGCACAAGCTCCACCTCCTATCACCAAGGACCACAACACCGCCGCCCTCAACCTCACACGATGGCTAGAAACTTGCGCAGACTCCCTCGCCCCTTTGAAAACAAACAACAACACCCGCACCATCAAGACCACCCCCTGGTTCACCACAGAACTTCAGTCTTCCAAACGAGAATGCCGAAAAATTGAGAAAGCCTGGCGCCAAGAACCCTCAATGAGCAACTTCTCCGCCCTCAAAACAGCCATGCGCAAACACCACCAACTCATCCGGACCACCAAACGGTCCTTCTACAAAGAACGCATAGACAACAACATGCACAAAAGCAAGGAACATTTTTCCATCATCAAAGAACTCACCAAACCCAAATCCTGCACCATCGAACCTCCACACTCCCAAGACCTATGCAACTCCCTCTCCAACTACTTTCACCGCAAAATCGCAGACATACACAACAGCTTCACACCGTCAGCACCCACCATCACCACCACTGATACAACCAACACCACTACACCCTGCCGCACCAACCTACTGAACACCTGGACCCCCACCAACGACGAAGAAATTGGCACAACCATGAGCTCCATCCACCCAGGCTCCCCATCTGACCCTTGCCCCACCACATCTTCAACAAGGCCATCCAAATCATCACTCCCCAGCTCGGCCCGTCATCAACAGTTCCTTTGACACCGCAACCTTCCCAAATATTTGGAAGCACGCCGAAGTCAACACTCTTCTCAAAAAAACCAAAGCAGACCCGAAAGACCTCACAAACTACCGACCCATTTCTCTTCTCCCCTACCCTGCAAAGGTCATGGAGAAGGTAGTAAACGTACAACTGTCTCGCTTCCTAGAAGACAACAACATACTCAACGTCTCCCAGTCTGGATTCCGCAAGAACCACAGCACCGACAGCGCCCTCAACAACATCAGGAACAAATTGGATAAGGGCGAGACCGTCGCCCTCATCCTCCTGGACCTTTCTGCAGCTTTTGACACTGTATGCCACCAAACCCTCCATGCACGCCTTTTTGACGCCGGTATCCGCCACAAAGCCCTGGACTGGCTCACCTCCTTCCTCTCTGGAAGAACCCAAAGAGTTTGCCTCCCTCCTTTCCGATCCACAGCCACCAAGATCATCTGTGGGGTCCCCCAAGGATCTTCCCTCAGCCCCACCCTCTTCAACATCTACATGACTCCTCTCGCCAACATCCTCCGCCCCCACGGCATCATCATCATCTCATACGCTGACGACACCCAGCTCATCATCTCCCTCACAAGGAACCCAGCTACCACCAAGATTAACCTGCATGCCGGACTCCTCGACATCGCCAACTGGATGACAGCAAGCCACCTCAAATTGAACTCAGACAAAAAAGGAGATCATCATCTTCGGCCCCAAGAAGGCAGCATGGAATTACTCTTGGTGGTCCACCACCCTCGGACCACCCCCAGCACCCACCACCCACGCACGCAACCTTGGCATCATACTGGACTCGTCTCTCTCCATGACCCAGCAAATCAACACCATATCATCCTCCTGCTTCAACACCCTTCGCATGCTACGCAAGACTTTCAAATGGATTCCTTTAGAAACAAGAAGAACAGTCACTCACGCCCTCATAAGCAGCAGACTGGACTACGGCAATGCCCTTTACGCAGGGACCACAGCCAAGCTTCAAAGAAAACTTCAGCAAATCCAGAACGCAGCCGCACGTCTCATCCTCAACCTCCCCCGCCACAAACACGTATCCACCCACCTCAGATCCCTACACTGGCTGCCCATCAACAAAAGGATCATTTTCAAAATCCTTGTCCACATTCACAAAGCCCTCCACAACACTGGACCAGCCTACCTCAACAAACGAGTCTACTTCCACATACCAACTCGACAGCTCCGCTCCGCCGACCTCGCCCTCGCTACAGTCCCCTGCATCCAACGCACCACCTCCGGTGGCAGATCCTTCTCCCACTTTGCCGCCAAAACCTGGAACTCCCTCCCCACCAACCTATGCAAGACCCAGGACCTCCTAACCTTCAGAAAGCACCTAAAAACATGGTTTTTCGAGCAATAACCACCACCCCCCCTCTCCCAGTGCCTTGAGACCCTACCGGGTGAGTAGTGCGCTTAAGAAATGTATTTGATTAATTGATTGAAGCTCTCTACCATGGTGCAACACGCTGCAGCAACTTGCCTTGCTGCACTGTGTTGCTATGTTGCATGAGTACTAAATAAATCTGCCCTTAGATGTCCTGCAGAAACAGACTGTGGCATTAGGGCAGACTACTCAAATGCAGCGGAGTCACTTTAGCCCCTGCAGCCCCTGTGATGCGGGGGAGCGCGAGCTCCAACAAGCTTCCTCAGCAGAGCCGGTCACTGTGCAGGTAGGAAGCCCCTGGCCTGAGAGCTTCTGACTGGGTCTGGGGGGGAGGAGTGCCCTCCTCCATGTTATTTGCAGGGGGGCCCCTCATGTTTCATTGCCACTGCTCATCTCTCCGCAAAACTCTTTATCAATATGAAGAATTCTCTGTATGACTTTTAGGGTTGTGCCGTTAATTTCTGTTTGCCACTAATCTTTCACAGCTATTTTTGGTAGATTTAACTCAGTCCTTTACTGCCATCTGGAGGTTCATTGGTGTAGTTCGGCTTGTGAGTTTTTTTATATGTTCGACGCTACTTTCTTTGTTTCTCATGCGATTTGAAGGTAAACGAAAGAGCAGTTATCGATTTGTCTCGCTATCTGTGGTGAACAAATATTTGCTTCTTTCTACAATACAATTATGTGTAAACTTTTAAGAGATCAACAGCTCTGTATTTTTCTGACGTTTATAGGGGAACCACAAACAGCAGTTATGTTACGCTCAAAAGGTTATAGCGAATACATAAAGAGCAATACAATTCAATAAAATTCAATGACAACCTTTGAAAAGAGGAAACTGAGTAAATGCCATGGACTCAAGATCCTAGGGACTGACTAATAAATGTGCTTCATAGAAAGTCCAAAGGAATCAGAGTTAGAAAAGTGCAAGCCTTAAATCTAAAAACAAGACACTTGCTTAAATTTTTATTCTTTTCTATATTTCTCTGAAAACGCGAAGAATGTGTATGTATCTATGTGATTTTTAAAGCAACGACATGAATAAAAAGGAAAGGCTACACAATATAAAGACAAGAGTCCGAAGGCAGAGTTCCTTTCTACGGTCATTGTCTTGGGTAACTTGTAATATCCTTCGAACAGAAGATGTTGCCAAGCTTTTCTTTTTCCCTCTGTGAAAGGCTTTTTCCCTGTAACCACCAACCCCACCACCACCAACAAATGTGTGATATGATTCTTTTCCCATTCTGGACGGGGTGTTACTCCATCCCTGGATTACATTTTTGCCCATTTCCGCGGTGAAAGGGGATGGAGATTAGTTTGGGAATACTACAGACATACATGTTTGGGGACGTTCCCAATCTCCCAAGACAAATTACACCTTAAAACAACAATTTCCTAGTTTGTGACTGTCACTCGTAAATTGATCTGCACCTGCCCGAAAACCTACGTCTATGACTGACATAACCTTTGTGAGTACGGCCCACTGTCTGTCCCCTCTTTGACTGTAGCTCTCTACCCCTTCTATCACTAGTTCTTCCTCCTACTATCTATGACCTTTAGTTCTTTATGCCTCCCTCATATTCACTGTTAAGTCTGCCACCTGCTGTCTGACTTCTCTCTGCCTGTCTTCCGGTCACCCTGTCACCAGTGTGCCCAGGGATGGATCCTTCGCAGAGGCGAAGGAGCATTACCTCTCCAGCTAAGCCAGGAGCTGAAAGGTAAAACAAGATTTCATTATTGTTTTATCTTTCAGCTGCGTGCTCAGCCATCAGCATGTGCAGGGAGGGGTGGGGCTGGGCCATAGTAGGGGGGAGTGAAATCTGTGCACTAAGTGCGCATATGTGTTTAGCTGGATGTCTCAGGCCATCCAAACACACATGAGCACTTAGGTTTCTCCAACCCGACTGTGCTACACAGCCAGGCTGGAGAAACTGCACAGACCCCATGGCAGTGTCTGAGCAGCAGTCCAAGACACTCAGACCAATCCTGACGCTGCTCTCATGCTAGGTTTAGCATGAGAGCAGTGCCAGAATTGCTGGGGAGCCTGTGCTGGTGTCCCTGTGAATGCTGGGGCACCAGAAAAAGAGCAGAGGAGCAACGCAGCAGGCAGTGGCGACAGGAACAGGTACTTTTTAAAATTATTTTTTCATTCCCCTCTGTTCCTCTCCCTGCCAGCCCCTCCCCTTGAGATTTGCAGTGGTCGCCACTGAATGTGCCTCTGTCTTTGAAGTTCACTCTCTGCCCACCTCAGTGTCACTGTCATAAACCTGTCAACCAAGCTCCAGCCCTCTTGACGAATGTTTGCTCCCTATGCCTCATTGACCATTTTTGTAAGCCTCTGATACTCTCGCCTCTGCCTCCCACCCACTAACCCTGATACCAGCTCGGTCACCCCAGCCAGGTATTACTTGCTCAGCCACAAGTCTCCCTTATCCGCAGGGTAGATCTCTGTACATCCTCCATTGTGTGCACAGTACAGGATCCTGCAGTTCTTCACTACTTGTTTTGCCATTGGCTAAATTCTGGGCACAATATTTTAGATTGTTATATTTGCCAAATAGTTTGCCATCCAGTATGTAATTTAACAACCTTGCTTTACTTAGGGTAGTTGAAAATATATTCCAGCATTCTCGCATTTGTTCATGAAGTTCATTCTTCAAATGAAATCTGGTCAAAACATCACCCAAACTCTAAGAAAGAATCTATCTTTTAATCAGTGATTAACTTTTTTCAGCAATATCTGAGTCCATTACAGTGCTTCTTCAGAAATCCATACTAAAGTCCACCCAGTGAGGTCAACTACATGATGGATTGAGCCTATACATTAAAAGTATGGATGTGTAGTTCATGCCACATCCTTCTATCTTTAGCTACAATCTGTCAGTGTTACAACTCCTGGGGGTTATTTGCTAAAGCCCTTATTACAAGGAAGGCGGAATAAGCTTTGGTATTTACCAAGTGTGTGTCAGTTCTACTATCAAGTGTGGTAATTACCTTCTATTCGAAGTTTTTAATTTGAGAATAAAGTATAACATGTGGAAATGGCTTTTAGCACAACAAATTCTGCGTATTTTTGCTTATTTTCCTTATCTTTGAGTATTTTCTGCCAATAGATTTCAACAGTTTCGAGCTGTCACAATCTATCAGGAGAAAACTGTGAAAGTGAGATAATTATCACACAATTCATTTTATATATACCGACACTGGTTGGCACAGGGGTCAGAACTTAGGCTCAACTTCTAATGAGGTCCTATAGGTGCTCATGTGTTACTGCACAGTTTGCACTGTCCCCACTGGCTTTTTAATGTTAAGTAAGATGATGTAATGCTTTGACTCACGTTGCATTGCTTTGCACCACTCGAGTGTCCCTGCAAAGCCTTAGTAAATAACCCCTTTTGTGAGTCACAATATGCACACTAGTATCACATTCTGTTTATTTGCAAGCATTGAATAACTTTGAATAAGCCAAATCCTCACCAACAATCGGTGATGGTTAATTAGTATCATACAAGATGTCTTTGCTGTAATGACCACCAGTCGTAGCCTCCTATTGGTGGTGAGGCCTAGATGCAGAAACGCTACAATGAAATTGACTAAAGGCTGACACAGAAGCATAACTACACTTGGGCTGCATTAAACATTCACCGAGTGGATGACATGCCTTACATACAAATAGTGAGGGCAGTTATCAAACTGTGAAACTCTCTAAGGATTGTGCTCCTCGGACACTCAAACTGACATGATAGACATATGCATTCTGTTTTTGGAGACAAAGTCATAAAATTCCACGCCTACAACTTTGGAAGCCAATCCACTTTTTTTTTAGAAGTCTCTATACATCAATGCTGGAAATGCATGGAACTAAGGGGCTGATTTAAGAGCCCCTATCGCCTCCTTGCGCCACATTGGCGTAATTCTTTTAACACTAATGTGACCCAATGGGGCCAAAAACGCCGCACCAAATTTACAAAGTCACACAATGCATGCATTACGCCACTTTGTAACCCTTTGTGCTACATTATGCTTGCACCATGCATAATGCATGCAAAGGAGGCGTTCGCCCGTTGGGGTGGGTGCAAAAAAAGTCACAAAGAAATGGAAGTGATTTCTTTGCGTCATTTTTTTCTGCACTTTTAACATTTTCTCAGAGCTGGTGTTAAAAGGAAGCACATCATTAATTATAACGGGCCTCAATGGGCTTTGCAGGATTAGTGTCAACATTTTTTACTATAATCCTGCAAAGCTTCGAACTAGCATCAAATATTTTGATGCAGGTTCCCTAACTACCACCATGGTGCACCATATCCTAGATACGGTGCACACATGGTAGCATTAGGAGAGCGCTAAGGGGCGCAGGAAAAGTGGCGCTGCACTGGGTGCAGTGCTACTTTTCTTAATTCAGGCCCTAAATGACTTGTGCAACAAAAGAAGTAAAGTCAGTAGTTGGACGAGGAGCCAGATGGAAACATAATTTAATTGTTTCCTTTCTGAGATAAAAACTGAAAAGGCAAACAATGAGATGCTTAGTAGTAGCAATCTTGGCAGAGAGACCGCAGACAGGGATTCAGGTAGACACTTAAGGGGCAATAACGAGACCCCTACCAGCTTAGGAAAACATCTGAGCCTGTGACCAGGCAGGTCGCTCCCCTCACCGCCACGCAGCCCCTGTGAGACCGCTGACCGCTGCTTATTCCTGTGTCCTTTTGCTGCCTTGTACTGTTCCCCTCACCTTTTTCTGCCCAGCTTGTGGTCCTAAATCTCCGTTTCCCTGCGCACCGCGTCTCCCCCTCGCCGCCCGTTTCCCGCCGCCGCGTCCCGTAGCTCCGCCCCCCTCGCACCCCATTGGCCGCCCCGCTCCCACCTCCCAGCTGCTCCTCCCTCCCTCTCCCACTCATATGGAGGCTGCGCAGCGGTAGAGAGAGCGACCTCTGACCCTGTTTACCAGGCAGGTCGCTCCCCTCACCGCCACGCAGCCCCTGTGAGACCGCTGACCGCTGCTTATTCCTGTGTCCTTTTGCTGCCTTGTACTGCTCCCCTCACCTTTTTCTGCCCAGCTTGTGGTCCTAAATCTCCGTTTCCCTGCGCACCGCGTCTCCCCCTCGCCGCCCGTTTCCCGCTGCTGCGTCCCGTAGCTCAGCCCCCCTCGCACCCCATTGGCCGCCCCGCTCCCACCTCCCAGCTGCTCCTCCCTCCCTCTCCCACTCATATGGAGGCCGCGCAGCGGTAGAGAGAGCGACCTCTGACCCTGTTTACCAGGCAGGTCGCTCCCCTCACCGCCACGCAGCCCCTGTGAGACCGCTGACCGCTGCTTATTCCTGTGTCCTTTTGCTGCCTTGTACTGCTCCCCTCACCTTTTTCTGCCCAGCTTGTGGTCCTAAATCTCTGTTTCCCTGCGCACCGCGTCTCCCCCTAGCCGCCCGTTTCCCGCCGCTGCGTCCCGTAGCTCCGCCCCCCTCGCACCCCATTGGCCGCCCCGCTCCCACCTCCCAGCTGCTCCTCCCTCCCTCTCCCACTCATATGGAGGCCGCGCAGTGGTAGAGAGAGCGACCTCTGACCCTGTTTACCAGGCAGGTCGATCCCCTCACCGCCACGCAGCCCCTGTGAGACCGCTGACCGCTGCTTATTCCTGTGTCCTTTTGCTGCCTTGTACTGCTCCCCTCACCTTTTTCTGCCCAGCTTGTGGTCCTAAATCTCCGTTTCCCTGCGCACCGTGTCTCCCCCTCGCCGCCCGTTTCCCGCCGCCGTGTCCCGTAGCTCCGCACCCTCGCACCCCATTGGCTGCCCCGCTCCCACCTCCCAGCTGCTCCTCCCTCCCTCTCCCACTCATATGGAGGCCGCGCAGCGGTAGAGAGAGCGACCTCTGACCCTGTTTACCAGGCAGGTCGCTCCCCTCACCGCCACGCAGCCCCTGTGAGACCGCTGACCGCTGCTTATTCCTGTGTCCTTTTGCTGCCTTTTACTGCTCCCCTCACCTTTTTCTGCCCAGCTTGTGGTCCTAAATCTCCGTTTCCCTGCGCACCGCGTCTCCCCCTCGCCGCCCGTTTCCCGCCGCCGCGTCCCGTAGTTCCGCCCACCTCGCACCCCATTGGCCGCCCCGCTCCCACCTCCCAGCTGCTCCTCCCTCCCTCTCCCACTCATATGGAGGCCGCGCAGCGGCCACGCGCAGCGGGCGCGCCTAAGGCAAGCCCGTCTCCGCCCGTCCACGCCTGGCCCGCGCCCAGCGCCAGACCCCCTGGCCCCCGCAGAGGCCAGCCCACCCGCAAGACCTACAACACCGCCACTCTCATCGCAATCAACACCGGCCGGATCCCCGGCTGCTGCAGAGCCACCCCTAGACGCACCCACGGGCCCTTCACCTGCCAATCCTGCAAGTTCTCCTGCATTCAGACACGGACCGCACCCGCCAAGCCAAGCACCAGCAGCAACCACCTGAAGTGCATCCTGCTCAACACCCGCTCTATCCACAGACACGCCGTGGAACTCTGGAACCTGCTCGACACCACATCTCCAGACGTCGCCTTCCTCACAGAAACCTGGATGAACACCTCCTCAGCGCCCGACATCGCCATCGCCATCCCGGACGGATACAAGATCACCCGGAGGGACCGCGTCAACCAGACAGGAGGAGGCATCGCCATCGTCCACAAGAACACCATCCGCATCACGACCAACTCCGCTGACACCCTCACAGCCGCCGAACATCTCCACTTCCAGATACACACCGACCCCAAGACCACACTCAGAGGCACCCTCATCTTCAGACCCCCAGGACCCCGCACACAATTCAGCGAAGACATCGCAGACTTCATCAGCCCATACGCCCTCCCCTCCGCTGACTACATCCTCCTAGGGCACCTCAACTTCCACCTGGAGAACAACAACGACAACACCACCACCACCCTGCTGGACAACCTCGGACTCAAGCAACTGGTGAACACCCCCACCCACTACGCCGGACACACGCTTGACCCAGTCTTCTCCTCCAGCAAGTACATCTCCTTCAGCCACTCCACCGGACTCCACTGGACAGACCACAGTTGCGTCCACTTCAGCTTCAGAAGAACCACGACTCACCACCACCCACAACAGGCTCCCCGCAGGAGCTGGAACAAGATCACCACCGACCAGCTCTCCACATCACTGAGCCAGAACCCTCCCGCCAGCTCAGCGGACCCCAACCAAGCAGCCAACAACCTCACACAGTGGATCACCAACTGCGCTGACAACCTCGCACCTCTGAAAACCCATCCCACCAGGCCCAACAGCAAGAAAGCCTCCTGGTTCAACAACGACCTCAAGAACTCCAAGAAGAACTGCCGCACCCTCGAGAAAGCCTGGTGAAAAAGCCCGACCACAGACAACATGACCGCCCTCAAGCACGCCTCCCGCAAACACCACCAGCTGATCCACACCACCAAGAAGACAGCATTCAAAGAACGACTAGACAACAACGCACACAACAGCAAGGAACTCTTCAGCATCGTCAAAGAGCTCTCCAACCCCAGTGCCGGAAACAACGACATCACTCCCTCACAAGACCTCTGCGACTCACTCGCCTCGTTCTTTTACCGCAAGATCGCCGACATACACAACAGCTTCGGCGCACAGACCACGCACCCAACCACCAAACCTATGCCCCCCAACACCACCCTCCGCACCTGGACCCCGGTCAGCACCGAAGACACCATCCAGATGATGAACACCATCCATTCCGGTTCTCCAACCGACCCATGCCCCCACCACGTCTTCAACAAAGCCGACTCAGTCATCGCACCCCATCTCCGGGACATCATCAACTGCTCCTTCAACACCGCCACCTTCCCGGAGAGCTGGAAACATGCCGAACTCAGCGCCCTCCTGAAGATACCATCAGCAGACCCCACCGACCTCAAGAACTACCGCCCCATCTCGCTCCTCCGGTTTCCTGCCAAAGTCATCGAGAAGACCGTCAACAGACAGCTAGCCGCCTTCCTCGAGACTAATGGATCCCTCGACCACTCGCAGTCCGGCTTCCGAGCCAACCACAGCACCGAGACCGCCCTCATCGCAGCCACCGACGACATCCGAGCCCTGCTCGACAACGGGGAGACAGCGGCCCTCATCCTCCTGGACCTCTCCGCAGCGTTCGACACTGTCTGCCACCGCACCCTAGTGCAGCGCCTCAGCAACATCGGAATCCAAGAGAAGGCACTAGAGTGGATCATCTCGTTCCTCGCCGGAAGAACCCAGAGAGTCCGCCTCCCCCCGTTCAGATCCGAGGCCACCGAAGTCAGCTGCGGCGTACCACAAGGATCATCACTCAGCCCCACCCTCTTCAACGTCTACATGAGCCCCCTCGCAGCCATCGCACGCCAACACAACCTCAACATCATCTCCTACGCCGACGACACCCAGCTGATCCTCTCCCTCACCAACGACCCAGCCACCGCCAGAACCAACCTGCACGAAGGGATGAAAGACGTAGCCGAGTGGATGATGAACAGCCGCCTGAAACTGAACTCAGAAAAGACGGAAGTCCTCATCCTTGGATCATCACCCTCTGCCTGGGACGACTCCTGGTGGCCCCCTGCCCTGGGCAGCGCACCCAAACCAACGGACCAAGCTCGCAACCTGGGCTTCATCCTGGACTCCTCCCTCTCGATGACCAGACAAGTCAACGCCGTCTCATCATCATGCTTCAACATCCTACGCATGCTCCGAGAGATCCTCCGATGGATCCCCACCGAAACCAGGAAGACGGTCACCCAGGCACTCGTCACCAGCCGACTGGACTACAGTAACACCCTCTACACCGGAACCACGGCCAAACTACAGAAAAGACTCCAACGCATCCAGAACGCCTCCGCACGCCTCATCCTTGACATCCCCCGTCACAGCCACATCTCCGGACACCTGAGAGACTTGCACTGGCTCCCCGTCAGCAAGAGAATCACGTTCCGTCTCCTCACCCACGCACACAAGGCCCTCCACGACCTGGGCCCCAGGTACCTCAACAACCGCCTGACCTTCTACACTCCCACCCGCCAGCTACGATCGACCAGCCACGCCCTCGCCGCCGTGCCACGCATTAGAAAAGCCACCATGGGAGGAAGATCCTTTTCCTACCTGGCAGCCAAGACTTGGAACTCCCTCCCCATCCACCTCCGCCTGACCCAAGACCACCTCTCCTTCAGGAAGCAACTCAAGACCTGGCTGTTCGAGCAGTAGCGGTCCCCCCTCCCCCAGTGCCTTGAGACCCTCCGGGTGAGTAGCGCGCTATAC
This sequence comes from Pleurodeles waltl, assembly GCF_031143425.1. Classification (NCBI taxonomy): domain Eukaryota; kingdom Metazoa; phylum Chordata; class Amphibia; order Caudata; family Salamandridae; genus Pleurodeles; species Pleurodeles waltl. Next base: position 925,926,041 of record NC_090443.1, on the reverse strand, counting down.
AAATTTCTTGATTGATTGATTGATTGAAACCTCTAAGTCACAGTTTGAATACAATGCAGTTTTTTTAAAGTCATGGCCTACCTGGCTCCATGCAATATGATAGTATATGTAGTCATGGTCCTGAGAAACTTCCATCACCCTATGAGGCTGTTGGAAGGTGCTGGAAATTGCCCTTTCTGCAGGGTTAACCCCAAACGTTTTGCCTTTCTCCTACTATTTTTCTGACACTCTTTTAGTTGGCTTTAGGACTCTGGGCTCTCTACCACTGCTAACCACTGCTAAAGTGCATGTGCTCTCTCCCCTAAAACTTGGTATAATTGGCTTACACCTATTTGGTTTATTTAATTTACCTGTAAGTCCCTTGTAAAGTGTTATACCATATACCCATGCCCTTTAAATTAAATGGTGTTAGAGGGCTTACAGCGCTGATTGCGCCACCCACAGAAGTAATCTTTCAAACCTGTCTCAGGACTGCCACTGCAAGGCTTGTATGCACAGTTTACTGCCACACTGACTTGGCAAGTCCAACCTCTTGCCAAGGCCTAAATTTCCTTTCTACTGCACCTAACACACCCTTAAGGCAGGCTCTAGATAGCCCTTTGGGCAGGGTGCTCTGTATATACAAGATAGGACATATATTTTTATGTGTTACATGTCCTAGTAGTGACAAAAAGCCTATTTAGTTTTACAATGCTGTGAGTGCCGTTCCTCTTATAGGTATGCATTAGGAATTCCCTTATATATGTCAAAGTGGTATTTTGTGATCTGTTACTAGTAGTGTGGGCATGTTTTGTATGTTTGGAATGGTAGTAAGAAATTCTGCTTACTGGTGCAGGTGAATTTTACATTATTATTTTAGAAATGCCACTTTTAGAAAGTTGGCATTTCTCTGTGCTTAAAAACTCTGGTGCTTTACAGCATGACTCCAATCCATGTCTGTGGCAGGGTAACAGTTCCACTTTGTGTATACACCCCAGACAACCATCCATCAGGGAGGGTTAGGTGTGACAGGGTTACATCTGCATACTGAAGGGCTTTCTGGGCTGGGAGAGAGGTAGGCAGGGCATACTTTACACTTGTATAGGCTGTGTCCTGCTCTCACACAAAGGGCTTGTTTACCGTCTACTGATGTCTACAGCCAGGGTAGAGGAGAAGGGAAATGTTTAGAACTGGTTAGATCTGGCTAGAACCTTCTCCCTCCTTTTAGAAGCTGGGTATTTTGAGTATAAGTACAGGGGGTGAGACCCCATGTTGGGAGAGCACTTTCGGAACTGGGACTGGACCTCTGCCAGAAGGACTGCTGGACTGCACTGAGGGACTCATCTGGACTGCTCTTCTCTGGTTGCCCTGTTACCTGCTGCTGTTGGGTGGCTTAAATGACCCCCAAGATTGCTTTTATGCATGTTACCCTGCTGCCAGCTGTTCCCTAGCTCTGTCCTGTAAGGCAGCATGGAACTACCAGGAGGGATCTCCACTGAGGTCACTGGTCATGCTGTGCTGGTTTACCTACTATCTGCTGTTGTCTGCTTCTCCTAAGTGTTCTCCCTGGGGCCCAGCGTGTGAAGAGCACTGGCTGTAGCCCCTGGTTCCTGCATTCCCAAACGCTGGTGGGAGCCTGCTACCACTCCTTCACTCTGGGGACTAAGCGCGTGAAGCGCACTTCTTTTTTTTTAGTTCTCAGTACCTGGAAAACGCGGACCCTTCCCCTCTGCCTGCTGCACATAAATGTTGGGGAGTGCTTCAGATTCCATTATTTTTGTTGGGGGATCAGCGATGAGGTAGGAGGAGGATGGCGTTGTCTGCCAGCAGCAACCATCCAGTGCAGATGAAGCACTCTCTAATTATTGACCCTGGGGCACAAGCAGGCATCCACTTTTGTGGCTGAGGTGCTGAGTGACAGGTGCTCTCCTCTGCTGTCTTTTGCCTCCGTGCTGCCCAGGGAGGTGCAGGAAAGGCTCAGGAGGCTTCCCCGGCAGGCAGCCTAGACTGATCCCAGCCAAACCAGGACAGCTTCCCTCGAGGAAGGTATTCTGAGTGAGCCCCTTTGTTGGGGCTGTGATGGCCACACCACACGATCACGGGTGGCTGGTCTCATTTGAGAAAAGAAGATGCAGAACTGAGCTGAATATTTTGCACAGCCCACACGCACCTATCATAAGAGTAGGAGTGAACTTAGGGGGCATAGTTCTGGCCCCACAATGAGGAAGTTTGTTACCGTGGGGTCTCCCTGGACCGTACCTGCATTGGAAGACTCAGGACTACCATAATGTACCTCTTAGGCACGCCAGGTACCCCTGCGCTCGACTTGAAACCCATTATTACCATAGCTCTACTAATAGAGGGAAAGAGGGGCTTATGTTCACCCTTGCCTTCTGCGAGTCCTATATTTTACTGCTACACTCCGGGCATTATGGTTTGTGATTTATAAAGTTTTGATGCAGATAACATCAGTATAAAAGGGATGATCGCAATACTTAAAGGATGTGCACTATCATTAAGCCTTATTTGCTTAGGGTAATATTTCAGAAATTGGGTGCTCACACTGATTCCTGGTGATTCATATGTTTTTTTTCTAACCTAACTGCTGCATTCTATGCCCTGACAGGAATGTGCCTAGTATTTTTGGATGACCTCCTTATCAGGATAACAGATAATATTTAAGTGTTGCCTAATATGCACAAGGTCTATTATGTATAATATGTTTGGTCTTTGATGCACATTTATGTATATATCTACAATATAAGAAGCCTATTTTTTATATAAACCTGTGTAGAGTCTCTTCTGTGGTGTATTTTATTGTGTCACTGGTCTGAGTGTGTTGTGTAAATGCTTTACACGTGACCTCTGAGGATAAGCCTGACTGCTCTCTAGCAAGCTACCGGCGGGAAGCACAGGTTGTCTTTGGAGTGTAACTTACTCGCCATGACTGGAGTAGTGGTTTCTGCCTGGCTGAGGTGTCTTCCCTAGCCAACCAGAAATCCTATTTCTAACAAAAGGACTTGCAAAGGACTGATTGCATGAACGACTTGAAGTGCAAAGTTGCTTCACACTCGGGCACACTGCTACCCTTCTCTTCGCACGGCAATGGACAGAAACACCGTGTGGTTTCAGACTGATTAAGGCCATGAGTGTAATCAGAACCACATAAAGAAAACATTTACATCTGATATAATTTCAGGGTTTGAATGTAAAGTGCTTGGATGCTGGTAAATAAACAGAGCCTGTTGGCATCCATGTTTCTGCTGGTGTTCGTAAACTGTAGCACGATCAAGATCAGAACATGATATTAGGCGTGGCTTGGACAGCAAAGCGAGTGGTTACAACTCATCACAACAAAGAGCTCGAGCTGGAACAAGCACCCTGTTCTTGGACACGCTTGGGCTGAGGGATTGTTATTGTTGGGTAATTGTCAGACATAACATTAGAAAGCCAGCTGCAGGCTCACAACTGGTTCCACCAAGATTCATGGACATGTTCCTGTGCATCTGCCATCCCTCCTCTTAAACTCAAGGAATTATTGAGTTAACAAGCCTTTTAGGGAAGTGACCATTTGCCAGATTGTTACCTTTGCAAAACGTGTTTATGGGCAAACATCATCTGCAAGCTAACATTATTCGGGGAGCAGAGATTTTGTTTTATTGTAGCCCTTCGTTCTGTTGTGGTTTGTTCCATTAGCACTGGGCTTCGTGACAAAGGAAACATGACCAGGATTGAAGAATTAGTCTCACAACAACTCCTTCCTGGAATGTAAATTACTTGGGTATCTATTACTACCTTAACAAAACAAATACGTGTTATTATTAAATCATTACAGTATAGCCTTTAAACATGTGCTGTCAATAAAAGCCATCTGATACAACTTACCCAGAGACAATCCTATAAAGATCATTCCAACCTGCAGGCCCTTTTAAGGCTGAAGAGCCCTCGCCCGAGCTGAAGAAATGCCTAATATTTATCGTGGAGCCTCGCCCACCATTATGGGTTGCAAAAAGAGTGGGAAATAAAGCAAGCAGGTAAGCTGGCAAGCTATTAGCACCTTCCCCCCGACAATTACTCCTCACTCTCATACTACTTGCCCCCATCTATTTCATGCCGGCGATCTACACTTCCACTGGCGTCAGAAGGTCACATTAAGATTGAATGAACCACACTCATAACTCCACAGAGAACCATCATACTTTTTAAAAACTATAGGAGGAACGAGGGACTCACCATAAACAATGAATTACCTGGGATGATAGATCAGTGAGTTACTGATCTGCTGTTAAAGTTTGTTTGTAATCTGAATGGCACATTTAGCAATCCTGGTCGAGCCCATCATTCCTTACCCATCTGTGTCACATAAAACATGCACCTTTTCTCTTTGGTAATAACAATGGTACTTTTCAACAAATCTTTCATGGTTGAGTAGTTAGACAAAAACACTATGGCAAATCAGTGAAAATTCTGTGCTGCATTTATCACTATTAAGCTGTGTTCAAAGCACAGACATTGGCAGGAGCCAGGAAAAAAGTAGACCTTTTATTTTTGCTGTGAAGAGCAAGGGGCTGTGGGCATTGTGAATGACCAAGTGGTGGCAATTTCAGGGGCGTGGGGCTGTGGCAGAGAGGTTCCTCCCTCCTTTTGGTCATACACTTGCTTCTGGGTATCACTTGGGGATTGACTTGGTCAAAATGGAGTGGACAGGTGGTTGTGATAACTATGGGTCTTAAGTTCAAAGCTATTTTGTGGTCACAAAGGGTCCGATTCAATAAATCAAAGCCTTTGTGAGAATAAAATTACTTTTGGGTATGTTCAAAAAACAATTTGTGATTCTGTAACTTGACACCAAATCACAAACAGGCTTGTGACTTCATACCAAATCGCAAATTGAAAGGGGTGTTTTTTTGGGTGACCCGTTCAATTTACAATTTCTAATGGTATGCACCAACGGTTTTCAACAGCAATTGTGGTTGCAAGTTTACAATAGGTTGCCAACACCTCAGAGGAAGTTGCCACCCACTCGCAAATGGGAAAAGTCTCTTAGGACCCCCTTCAAGTTTGTCATTTTTGTAAAAAAACAGCTTTCTCATAAAAAAGTTTTAGAAACTTTTCTTTTTCTTTTTTAACTGCATCCTGTTTTCCTCTAAGGAACACAGACTACTTTAATAAAACGGTTTGCTTAATTTAAAAGCAATGATAGACATTGTGGCCTGCTGACCCCATCAGGCCACCATTCCTGTGATGGCAGCGTTTCCCAATGGGTCTCGATTTACAACCTGCATCGTGCATAGGTCAATTGTAATCCCCCCCATGACTCAGAATTTTGCGAACCAACATGTTTGAACATTTCTGAGTTTGCAAAAACGCAATGCATTCAGTAAAAGTAGTCAGTGTGTAAATTTCAACCACTTTTATTAAATGAAGTACCACAAAGGTGTTGGTACCGAAAAACACATTGGTTTTTTTCAGAGAAAGAGTGGTTCTAACAAAACGGGACACCATTTATAAGGGGTTCATAAAGAATTGGCAATAAAGAAATTTGGGGAAAAGGAGGTAAATGTAAGCAACAACACCCCAGAAGATGTGATTGGGGTAATTCATTACCAAAATGTAATGTTTGACGATATGAAACAGGCACTTAGGCCCTCATTACAACCCTGGCGGTCGGTGATAAAGCAGCGGTAATACCACCAACAGGCCAGCTGTAAAAAAAATGGGATCACGACCACGGCGTAAACCGCTAACATAGACAGCCACTTTAACACTCCGACCGCCACGGCGGTAGCAGCAAACACCACAGCGGTCACCGCCAACAGACAGGCGGAAGACAATGTACCGCCCACGCTATTACAAGGCACCAATCCGCCAGCTTTTCCGGGGCGGTACCAACGACATCAAAAGCACGGCAGAAACAGTACACTGAAGGGGAACCACTCACCTTTCAACACTCAACGAAGAACCAGGACGCCATGGAGCCCAAACTACAGGTCCTGCCGATGCTGGTGTATCTGCTAATACACCAGGAATATCAAAGAAGATATGCCTGAATGGTCTTCAGAATGGTTGACTGCCCAACAGAGAGGGATCTCTGGAGGTCAATAGCCTCCTCACTGAGGGCAGCAGGGCTGACTGGGGCAGGGCCTGAGGTGCCTGGGGCGAAGGAAATGCCCACCCTCCTGGGTGAGCGGGCACGGGAAACATGCTGAGGGGCTGCTGGGAGGGTGGTGCTGGTAGGGGGGGTGGCGGCTGTAGCTGTTGTTTGGGTGGGCACAGAGGTGTTCGCCACCGCCAGGGAGCTTCCATCGGAGGAGGAATCGCTGTCACTGGTCTCCCCTCCTGTCGCCATCGTGGAGCTCCCCTCGCCCTCCATCCCACTGGTGCCTTCACCCTCGGTGGATTCAGCCTCCAGGCCCATGTGAGATGCAGCTCCCTCCGTCGCCGGTGCCTCTGCTCCTCCGCCAGATGATGCTAATGCACACAAGGACAGGGTGACAAAACAAAAAGGGGGGGAGAGACAGAGGATACACTTGGTCAATGCCAGCAACAACACTACTGTTGGCGGACACAACACACAGGGAGCAGCCCTATGCACTAGGCCATGCCCAACCAGTCACTGAGGTAGTCACCAGCCCGTGGGGGTGAAATGCCTAACGCCAGCATCTGCACACCTGACACCCACAGGATCCTGCCCAGTAGTAGTTGGCCACTTGTACCATTAGGGTAGGAGTGCTTCAGAGCCTGCACACAAAGGACCTACCCTGCCATGATCGCCCTGGCCTAGGGTCACCCACCGCCCCCATCCCCCACCCTGCGAGCTCCTAAAGCACGCAAAGTCAGCTTTCAGAATCTGTACTCACCCCCTTGTGGCTGCTGTGATGCCCTCAAGCGCCCATCCAACTGGGAACATCAGGAGGGTCATGGTGCGACGAGCACCCCTTCCACACTGGGAGGCCAGCCCCAGCTGGGCCTCCGCCGTTTTCTTCGTCCAGCGGCGCAGGTCCTCCCTTCTCTTGCGGCAGTGGGTGCTCCGGCTGTGATAGACCCCCAGGTCCGCACCTCCTTGGCAATGGCACACCAAATACCCTTTTTCTGGTGGGCGCTGACCTAGAGGTAAAAGACAGCGGAAAATGTAATTACTCACCCGTCCTGACCATCATACTCATTGCCCACCAGTTCCCACCCATGCCCTGACGTAATACACTGACCACCTCTCATGCAGCACTCAGGCCAGGACGCCTTAGCACCCCCCAACATGTGGCTTACTTCCACACCACTCCAAGCAGGCATTGCCCACACATCATGCTCACAGTGTACTCACCTGTTTGTCTGGAGAACCGTACAGTAACGTGTACTGGGTTAGGACCCCATCCACCAATTTCTCCAACTCCTCCGCAGTGAAGGCAGGGGCCCTTTCCCCAGACACTCTAGCCATTGTCGCTTCCAGTACACTAGCAAACTTACCTCATTTCCCCTTGTCCCTCCTCACAGGTCAGGCAGCCGCCATTTCAGGAGGACACATGGCATGGCACCTAGCTGCATCACAGCACATATTGGCACATCTACTGACTCTCAAATTCACATACTGCTTCTGTGACATAAATTTAAAAACAGTTGTGGAAATATGACCTTCTGCTCACCGTTCTCCTCCATAGGCTACAACCGCTGAGGCAGATGATGAGATGGCGGCATCCTCCGGTGTACAGACCCCTGTTGGACCTGTCGAAAATGGAGGACAGACACATTGTCATCACATACAGACTTGATCGTGCCACAATCTAAGAACTGTGTGCCCAATTGGAGCCAGACCTGATGTCACCTATCCGTCAGCCCACAGGAATACCCCCTCTAGTGCAGGTTCTGTGAGTGCTCCATTTTCTGGCAAGTGGTTCCTTTCAAACTACAGTAGCCATGGCATCAGGGATGTCTCAGCCCATGTTCTCCAACGTGTTGACCAGAGTGTTGTCTGCCCTGCTGAAGCACATGCAAAGCTACATCGTTTTCCCCCAGGTGGATGATTTGGCCACAGTGAAAGCTGACTTCTATGCCCTGGGACATTTCCCCAACATCATTGGTGCCATTGATGGTACACATGTGGCATTTGTCCCCCCCGCAGAAATGAACAGGTCTACAGGAATAGAAAAAGGTATCACTTGATGAATGTGCAAATGGTGTGTTTGGCGGACCAGTACATCTCCCATGTGAATGACAAATATCCTGGCTCAGTGCATGACGCCTATATCTTGAGGAATAGCAGCATCCCTTATGTGATGGGGCAACTCCAGAGGCACCTGGTGTGGCTAATAGGTGAGCCCAAGGTCCCCACACAGTAGAAATTGGGGTCTGAGTATGGGGTTGTCCCTAAGGGGTGGTGTATGTCTAACAGTTGTCCCTCGATATTTGCAGGTGACTCTGGTTACCCCAGCCTCTCATGGCTACTGACCCCAGTGAGGAATCCCAGGACAAGGGCAGAGGAACGTTACAATGAGGCACATGGGCGTACAAGGAGGATTATTGAGAGAACCTTCGGCCTCCTGAAGGCCAGGTTCCGGTACCTCTATCTGACAGGTGGATCCCTATAGTACTCACCCAAAAAGGTGTGCCAGATCATCGTGGCATGCTGTATGTTGCACAACCTGGCTTTGAGACGCCAGGTGCCTTTTCTGCAGGAGGATGAGCCTGGAGATGGTCTTGTGGCAGCGGTGGAGCCTGTGTTTAGTGAGGAAGTGGAGGCAGATGAAGAAGATGTGGACAACAGAACAAACATTATACAGCAGTACTTCCAGTGACACACAGGTAAGAGACTGTAACTAAAATGTACATTACAGTAAACTTTTTGACATTGTACATGGCAGCTTCTTACCCTTTGTCTATGGACACTGACTGTTCCCTTTGGATTCTCTATTTTCAGATCTGTGTACCCCATTCTGGCTACTGCTATATGTGCTGCTGCCCACCAAAGGTCATCCTGTGGTATATTTCACTGAACATAGACGTTGCAATGCTTTGATAATATTGTAATAATACATCATTCTAATTACACTGACTCGAGTATGGTTTCTGTTCCAAGGGTGTTTATTTTTTGTGCAAATTAGTATGGGTGTAAGTGCAAGGGCCTGGGGTGATGGTGGAGGAATGTCCAGTTAGAGTCCAGTCTATTGGTATCACAGGTGCATTGTCCAATGGGGCATTGGAAGGGGAGCAATGGCAGTTCAAGGTGGACAGGGTGACATAGTGGGACAGAAGGGTGACAATCAGGAGAGTCTTATTTCCTGGTAGGGTCTTGGCAATGTTCTCTGTCTTCTGCCTGGATCGCAGGGACAGTTTGCGGGGTGGTTCTCCTTCTGCAGGGGGTGGGGTGCTGGTGGCCTGTTGGTCCTGTGGCAGTGCCTCCTGTCCACTAGCGCCGGTGGAGGTGGAAGGCTGTTCCTCGGTTTGGCTAGTGTCAGGGGCCCTTTGTTGTGCCACTGCGTCCCTCATGGTCTTGCCCTTGTCAGCCAGCACCCCTGCAATAGTCAATAAAGAAGGCGACCAGGGCACTCCAAACTCATGGAATCGAGATACGTCGAATAACAGAAAGATTTATTGGTAAAGCTCCATGATGATACTTTCGAAATCTTATGATCAATGCATGAGAAGTTCAGTAAAATCCTGTTCATACAGGAATAATCATGTCACATAAGTAGTGACCAATACATGCAAAATCGGTAACAGCCAACACGTGTTTCGTCCTCAATGGACTTCTTCAAGGCTCAAGAACTAATCTGTATTTTAGGAATCGCAAAGTTTCCGTTGGAGTTCCAATTTACAGGTCAGGGAGACCAAGGGGTTCTCTGTCATGGTCACAAAGTCCCTTAATAATCCAGAGACGAGTGTTGTAAAACGCGAGTAGTAAGTGATAGAGATCGAGTGTGTCCGTAATATAAGGAACACTCTGGTTGTAGTCTTGATGAGAGCAGTCAGTGTTTCCCCAGAATCCGGGAAAATAATACACCAGTGTGTGTACACGAGAATACCAGCGCGTGCTAACGCTGCCGTATCATGTCCGAACCCCTGCAATAGTGACCAGGATGGTGTATATTTTAGTTAGGTCCTCCCTGATCCCCAGGTACTGTCCCTTCTGCAGCCGCTGAGTCTCCTGTAACTTGGCCAGTACCTGGCCCATGGTCTCCTGGGAATGTGGTATGCTCTCATGATGTTTGGGAGTGCCTCGTGGAGGGTCGGTTCCCTGGGCCTGTCCTCCCCCTGTCGCACACCAGTCCTCCCAGCGTCCCTGTTGTCCTGTGCCTCTGTCCCCTGAACCATGTGCCCACTGCCACTGACCCCAGGTCCCTGATCGTCCTGGGTTTGTGGGGTTGCCTGGGGTCCCTGTAGCGATGGACACACTGCTGATTGACGTGTCCTGGGAACAGAGGTATGGGCCTGCTGGGTGGGTGTTGTGGTGGTGCTCCTGAGGGGGGACTCTCTGTGGTGGTTTGGGAGTGTGGCAGGGTAATTGACTGTCCAGAGGTCCCTGATGGGCCAGGTTGGTCATTGTGATCCAGGCGTGCAGAGCTGCTGTCATCACTGTGGGCCTCTTCTGGGGGGGGGGGACTAGATGTAGCTGGCACCTCCTCTCAGGTGTTCATACAGGTCTGTGATGGGGGTCCATGCATTGTTGTTGCATGCAGGGCTTGGTATTGGGATGGGTGGATTGTGATAGTGGGATATATGTGAGGTGGTGGAGTGATGGGGGTGAGAGTAGGGGTAGGAGTTTGTGATAGTATGCAGGTATGGTGGGGGGATATAGTAGTAAAGATATGACTTACCAGAGTCCAGTCCTCCTGCTACTCCTGCGGGGCCCTCAGGATGCATGATTGCCAAGACGTGCTCCTCCCATGTTGTTAGTTGTGGGGGAGGAGGTGGGGGTCCACCCCCAGTCCTCTGTACAGCAATCTGGTGTCTTGAAACCACGGAACGTACCTTCCCCTGTAGGTCATTCCACCTCTTCCTGATGTCATCCCTTGTTCTTGGGTGCTGTCCCACGGCATTGACCCTGTCCACAATTCTCCGCCATAGCTCCATCTTCCTTGCAATGGACGTCTGCTGCACCTGTGATCTGAATAACTGTGGCTCTACCCGGATGATTTCCTCCACCATAACCCTTAGCTCCTCCTCAGAAAACCTGGGGTGTCTTTGGGGTGCCATGGATGTGGTGTGAGTGATATGTGTGAGGATGTGTGAGGTGACGTGTGCGGTGATGTGTTGGGGTGTATACTGTGATGTGCGTGAATGGTGTATGGGTGATGGTGTTCTGTGCCTTTGATTGAGTGTGTGCTCTTTGCTTGTCTCTCTGTGCTTGGTCTCTTTTTTATCATTGTAAGGGGTTGTGGGTAATGTGGGTGTGTGTTTTATAGTAGTATGAGTATGAGGGTGTGGTGTGTGTATGTGTGTCAGGTGTGTGTATTTTGAATTGTCCAATGTGGTGTGGTTTTGTAAGTGTGTGTGCATTTTGAGTGCGGCGGTGTGTACTGCCAATGGATTACCGCGGTTGAATGACTGCCACGTTGATCCGTGGGTCATGATACTGTGGGCGTATTCCTGTTGGCCTAACGGTGTGGGTTTTGCTGTCGCCAGTTTATCACTGACCTTTGGTGTGGCGGACTTGTGTGGGTGTCTGTATTGTGGCGGGATTCTCTGTGTGGGTCATAATACCCGTGGCGGATTACTGCCGCGGTCACGGTATCTTGGCGGCCGTCGGCACGGCGGTAGACAATGAGGGCCTTAGTGCTTCTTCAGGTGCAGAGTTTATCTTACAGAAGAAACAAGGGCAGGTTAGTTGCAACCCTTTGGTGTCAATAACGTCGACATCTTTTTAACAGCAATGCACATTTAGGGGGTCATTACGACCCTGGCGGACGGCAGAGAAGCGGCGGTAAGACCGCCAAAAGGCTGGCGGTCTAATTTGTGCAATTATGACCATGGCGGTTACCGCCATGGTCATCCGCCACTTCTCCGTTCCGCCTGCCAGGGAGGAGATGACCGCTGGGCTGGAGACCTGGGTCTCCAGCCCGGCGGTCGTTACTATACCGCCGGCGGTATTTGGACCCGGCTGACCGCCATGGATTTCATGCGGTAAGCACTATCAGTGCCAGGGAATTCCTTCCCTGGCACTGATAGGGGTCTCCCCCACACCTCACCCCCACCCGACTCCCTCCCCTACACCCCCCACCACCCCTGCCATCCCCCAAAGGTGGAAGGACCCCCCCTCCCCACCCCTACTCCCAACATCACATCACTCATTCACACCCGACACGCACGCAGGCACCACCAACACACATACACGCACACACACCGACATACATGCCAACAGCCACACACACAGTCAGACACGCACATCCACATTCAAACATACACGCACACATCCATACAGACATACCTACAGACATACACGCACTCATTCCCAAACACACTACACCCCCGCAGGCATACACGCACTCACACACCCCCTCTACAGACACAGATGCACACCCCCATGCATGCACACAACACACAACACCCCGTCACCCCCCTCCCCTAACGGACGATCAACTTACCTGGTCCGTTGATCCTCCGGGAGGGGACGGGATCCATGGGAGCTGCTCCGCCGACACCACACCGTCAACAGAACACCGCCACGCCGAATCACAGGACGTGATTCGGTGGGTGGTGTTCTGTTGACGTGGCGGTGGAGCAACCTCCACTTCCCCGCCGACCACCAGTATGGCTGTTGGCGGCTCTCCATCCGAAAAAGGACGGAGGGCTGCCAACAGTCATAATACGCCGAGCGGAAAACCGCCACCACTGGCGGTCTTCAGCACGGCGGTCCCTCGGCGGTCTTGACAAAAGACCGCTGAGGTCAAAATGACCCCCTTAACTTGATATATCACAACAAATGTATCAATTCATGGGCGGCTGCTACTCACATCAATGCAAAATGTATGAGTGGCCTTGGAAGATAAATGCATCTGTGACAAAGCACCTGCTCAGTGAGAGGCAGGGATTTTTTTAAATTCTATTTGTCTCCAGTATCTTCAGCAAACACCATGTCAGGAGAGTCATAGGTTCTTGGTCACAGAATCAGGAGCTGTAGACTTTACCACACTCACAAACCTGGAAAATCCGGACCACAGTTCGGTTGTTTGCCGTCGTAAGTATGTTGGGTGTCCAGTAAAATGTTTTCCTTTGGGAGTTCTCATTGTAATTAGGCGGAAGTCCCAAATACACAACATTTAGTGGTAGTTGGGTTTTCTGTGGTGGTAATATCAGCTGGGTTACCAAAAAAGGGATTTTCCCAAGGAAGTGCTCATTTCAAAAGTGCTGAACATCCAGCTAGAGTAAGCAAGTGCTGCTTTTTGCGGGCTGCTTTGCCAGAAGCAGGATTTCTTTGTGTCATGGGAGTAAATGTTGTAAATACGTTAAATATGGAACTGCAGAAAATCTGCATAGAAGTTAGGTTTTCTGCAGTGGTGTGTAGAGGGTGGGTGACCAGAAAATGGCTCCACATATGTGAGTGCCTGTTGCAGATATGTTGCCCACCCAAAAGTCAGAACTTTTTCACAGACATTTTCAATGCATTCTCACCCGAACTACACACATAAACTTACACCTAAATAAGAAAGAAGTGGAGTTAAAGTGGCAAAGTGCATGGGATAGGCCATTTTTAAAGGGTGTGAGGTAGTTAATGTCTCTTGGAAGAATGCTAAGTGTGAGAAAAAGATGTGCATTTGCAGATTTGAATATTAATTTCTACGGGCGACACAGCCATCTACTGGAGGAAGGAGGTGTGCACCTTCAAATGTTTGAAAGTTGTCATTTCAACTGGTTTGTGCCTGTCTGTTGTTCAAATCCGAAAAAACATAAATGCATTATCATGTTATTTTACGGTATTAGTTATTTTAAAATTCTGCATTTGTACTAGCTGTATAGGAATATCATGAGAACATTTGGGGCCAATTTTTTGAGTATGTGAAGTAGTAATCTTTTACAATTGAGCCCATAGTTACTAACTGCATTCTCTCCTACTCAAGCAATCTCCTTTCAAATTATGGTGAAAATTGGACCAAAGTCAATGTAGTTATTCAGTTAGAAACCCAAGATTCTTAACAGGAAAACAAATGTATTTGTCCATATAGACACAGGAAAGTGATGCTGCTTATGTTTTCTGATGAAGGGCTAAATATATAGTTTACTTTGAATCAGTTAAATGAACAGCAAGCCAGAGCACACCAAAGCAAATTCCGAGTGGTTGATCCAAGTGGTCAATCAATAAGAGTCAGGGTCCAAGACGTAAGTAGCAGCCGAATATTTATTGATTCGTGCACCGGTGTGGTCAGTGTTCAGGTCAACGACCGCATGAAAAACAAATAATCCAACACAAACAGCCAACAGCCGACACGTGTTTTGTCTCCTAGACTTTGTCAAGCCTGTAGACTAAATGACAATATGTACAAATTGGTAACATAGAACAGAAACAGCGCCATATCAACTTATGTTTTAAATTGAAATTAAAACTCAACCAAGTAGTCCCATGTGACAAAAACAAACTTTGAATCAGTGTTTACATGAACCAATATGTAAAAATAAAGTCTTTCACAAACTGAAAGTGATACAGAATCGGGGGTCTGGCTTCACTTCCAAAGATAATTGCAATTGTGAGGATCTCCAGTTCGGTGCCTGAATCCTGTGATAACCTAGCTCATGGAATCCTCCCCACCACCTCAGTAGTGAGCGACAGCAGGCATCCAGAGGACCCAGAGGATTCACCTGGCATGATTGGAGAGGATCTCAGTCCCTTGTGTCCACCTGAGTATTGAGCGAGATGGATGGCCCTGGGCACAAGATGGTCTGGTCACCAATCATGGCCAGAGTTGTCAACAGTGGTGAACGCAGTGTAAAGTGCTGAGCCCAGTGATTAAGAGGTTAGAGCTCCCTCCTGTGGGAAGAAAAACACAGACATGGTGCAGGAGAGCAGCCAAGGTTTTACTGCAGTGTGAGGAGTGAGCATATGGGTGGGTCCAAACTGGGGTGCCATGGAGAGCAAAAGAATGATGGCTTAAACCCAGATCTGTGACTGGGGTGAGTGTTTCAAAAGCTTCAGCAATCCTTCCATCATTCTTTTGTGTTGCTAACGTCGCCCTAAGTGGCCAGGGTATGCCCAGACGTGGAAACAGTGTCGGTTAGGAAGAAATTCATAGGATTAGGGCACTCACAGAACGTCCATCAAAGTCAACACACATTCCGTTCATGGCACGGTGCTCCTGACAAGAGGATCTTCCTTAGTCCTCCAATGTCTCAAGGGAAACAAAACAGCAAAAAAACAGATGTCAGAGCACTCATGATATCAATTTAGAAGTTTACTCAAAAGTCCAATCTCCTTTGTGAAATTACAACAAGCTCGTGTTTGTCTCAGAGTCCAGTTTTATTCATAGTATTCTATTGTCCTCCACAAGAACAGCCAACACGTGTTTCATCCTCTGAGAAGTTTCTCTCTTGAGGACTTCATCAGGGCTGAAAATAAATAATAATAGTGTCTACATATGTTGTACAGAACTAAGGTTAGAGTAGCAAAATGGGACAAATACAGTTGAATATATTAGAGTGACAATAGTGCGATGAACAGAAATATGATATATTGTGACTTATGTGAAAACCAACAGAAAACCAGATCTATTGACCTGTTTGTATATATTACATCCCATAATCCTAACAACATCAAGGGAAAGCCCCCTGATCAATAAAGTATTTTGTGTCACAAATCAAATACCATATAAAAGAGTCAAAGTGCCGAAGGTACATGTAGTAAGAATGTGCACGTCACCATTAAAAAAAAAAAAAAAAAATCTTGATAACATTCCATGTGAGTGTAGCCGAAAGGGACCCCGATTCGTGCGAAATAAGATAGTTAAGAGTTTTGAGTATTAACATAGATTGGAGTAAAAGAAAAAGGTCCTATACTATTCATCAATCAACTAGATATAATTTGGCTAGAGCATACCTTCATTTCAATTGGATTGTGAAGTTGAGTAATTCTCAGTAACTAAGTGAAAAATCTAAGAAAAGATAAAGGGAAAACACGCTATATCAGTCAAAGTCCCTAAATGAGTATGGGAGATTTAACCATCACCAAGTATTTCCCTGAACAAAGAGGGGCGAGATAACCTCCACTAACCTTACTGCCATATATTCAGTCCAAACAATTCCTATAACGAGGTAGTCTCCGTCCGTATCTAAGATGGAGTGAAGAACACAGGAACAGTAATGTGATCAACCCCGTCGTATAGAATTTCAATTGTCTTAGAAAAGATTCTAAATGTCGAAAACCCGAATGACATGGGGATGTCCAGATCCTGGACACTTCATAACTCACCTCTCGATTGGTATCTCAATTAAATTTAAGTTCGGGAAACAGCCGCGCGGTCCAATAGACCCTGCAGCTTTTCCGTATCTTCAAACAGCATTGTATCTGAGCGTCCAGGAAATGGACGTTGATTTAATGTCTGCCCGCGTTAGGTGTAAAGATAGAGAAAGGGCTCCAACTATCAAGTCCGGGCGCCATATTGAAATGTCTCTAATACTCCATGTGGAGACATAATTCCTATCTATTGGCTAACTAGCGGGTCTCTACACGTAAGAGCAGGAGGTAAGGTGCTATCTTTACACCTAACGCGGGCAGACATTAAATCAACGTCCATTTCCTGGACGCTCAGATACAATGCTGTTTGAAGATACGGAAACGCTGCAGGGTGTATTGGACCGCGCGGCTGTTTCCCGAACTTAAATTTAATTGAGATACCAATCAAGAGGTGAGTTATGAAGTGTCCAGGATCTGGACATCCCCATGTAATTCGGGTTTTCGACATTTAGAATCTTTTCTAAGACAATTGAAATTCTATACGACGGGGTTGATCACATTACTGTTCCTGTGTTCTTCACTCCATCTTAGATACGGACGGAGACTACCTCGTTATAGGAATTGTTTGGACTGAATATATGGCAGTAAGGTTAGTGGAGGTTATCTCGCCCCTCTTTGTTCAGGGAAATACTTGGTGATGGTTAAATATCCCATACTCATTTAGGGACTTTGACTGATATAGTGTGTTTTCCCTTTATCTTTTCTTAGATTTTTCACTTAGTTACTGAGAATTACTCAACTTCACAATCCAATTGAAATGAAGGTATGCTCTAGCCAAATTATATCTAGTTGATTGATGAATAGTATAGGACCTTTTTCTTTTACTCCAATCTATGTTAATACTCAAAACTCTTAACTATCTTATTTCGCACGAATCGGGGTCCCTTTCGGCTACACTCACATGGAATGTTATCAAGATTTTTTTTTTTTTTTTTTAATGGTGACGTGCACATTCTTACTACATGTACCTTCGGCACTTTGACTCTTTTATATGGTATTTGATTTGTGACACAAAATACTTTATTGATCAGGGGGCTTTCCCTTGATGTTGTTAGGATTATGGGATGTAATATATACAAACAGGTCAATAGATCTGGTTTTCTGTTGGTTTTCACATAAGTCACAATACATCATATTTCTGTTCATCGCACTATTGTCACTCTAATATATTCAACTGTATTTGTCCCATTTTGCTGCTCTAACCTTAGTTCTGTACAACATATATAGACACTATTATTATTTATTTTCAGCCCTGATGAAGTCCTCAAGAGAGAAACTTCTCAGAGGATGAAACACGTGTTGGCTGTTCTTGTGGAGGACAATAGAATACTATGAATAAAACTGGACTCTGAGACAAACACGAGCTTGTTGTAATTTCACAAAGGAGATTGGACTTTTGAGTAAACTTCTAAATTGATATCATGAGTGCTCTGACATCTGTTTTTTTATGCCCAGACGTGGGTCCCTTGTTTCTTGGCCTTTTGGCTAAGATCAAGTGTAGTATCTGTTCTTATCGGAATAAAACCACTGACTATTGGGAGTAATTTAGATATTTACTGGATCTGCAACCTTGACTTGGAAGTGAAGTAAATTTGCATTGTATTTGCAAATGTATGCAAATTAACTGGAAAGGCCCACTTGTCTCTAAAGAGAGAGAGAGGAGGAACACCAGTGTGGTGGTGTCAGTTTGCCCAGCAGGGGTGCAAAATAGAACCCCCAAGGACCACGTGGTCAGCTCTTAGAGCTCGGTAACAGTGCGCTCCCTACTTCCTCTATCTTTCCTGGTGTCTGGGTGAGCTAATGCTGGAGGCTTAAAACCCCTCCTAACATCCTTCACAGGTCTGTCAGCATACAGATTTCTGGAGAGGGGATCCATGCTTAGGTGGTAACACTTATACCCTCCCCTTAGCTCTGGGGAGTGAGTGTGCAGTGTATTTTGCACTACAGACAGCTGCTGTTTGTTTGTTGGTACAGGACAGGCAATACCCAGAGGCATACCAGAACCCGAGGTGACGCAGAGAGACCAGTAGCCGAAGGTAGAACCTATGGCAACCATGGCACCCATGGTTGAGGATATAGAAACTGGAGCCCTAGGGCCCATAAATGAAGGCATCCCCTAGTGGACACCCCAAAGCCCATCCCCCCCAGGGGTGGGAGGCAAGTAAGGTGGACCCCCTGCAAGCATGCACCAGCGCTGGGAAGGCTGGTGAGCAGAAGGCAACAGGGCCACAGAAGGGGAAACCTGAAAACCCCACAGCTGCCAAACCAGGGGGAAAAAAGGAGCCCAGAGAGCAGACAGCCCCAGAACCCTTCAATGGTTATAACCTCACCCGTAGGCACGCCCAAGTCATGCAGTGGGAGGTAAAAGGTAAGACGGGACCCAAGCTAGATAGAGACCTGTTCCCAGATAAGGTCATAAACCAGCAGAGATCCCAGGGGAGGAGGTGCTGAGCTGCCAAGTGTCAGCATCCGGCTGGATTTTCCTCCTGAGCTTCATCACCCATGCCTTCTACAGGAAGTATTGGGAGTTCTCCCAAGGGAAGAAGAAGGAGAAACCATACAACTCCTTCAGCGTAACGGTAGGGTGGGAGCCAGCACCTACCGACAAGAGGGTCACCATGAAAATGACCAACCCCCAAATCCCGGACCGGGACATAGCATCACGCCTCTAGAGATATGGCACAATTGTGAAAGGACCCACCAAGGTCAGAGACGGGTGAGGCATATGAAACATGACTTGGCAGACCATCATGAACGTCCACAAAGACCCAGCAGGTGAAGACAGACTGAGGCACCCCCTGGCAAGCTTCTATTTGGGAGCAGACGAGGGCAACATCCGTTATCCAGGCCAACCTTTCAACTGCAGCCGTGGGACATAAAGGAATCGACTGCCCCGAGATGTTCTGCAGGATTTGCAGACAGACTGGACACAAGGCAAGCGGCTGCACAGGAAAGAAGACATGCAACTTCTACGGAGGAGAGGGACACACCTATTACCGGTGCCCAAAGTCCGACAGACCCAAAACCTATGCAGCGGCAGCTGCAGGACCCCCAGCCCCAAAGACCACCAGACCAAAGCTGGACCCAACTGCCAATGCCAAGGTGAACGCCCTCCTGAAGGCTTCTCAGGAAGAAGCCCAGCAGAAACCAGAGCTACCCAGGAGAAGCAACCCGATAGGCCTGGGCCCAAAGGACCAAAAATCCCCAGGACCCGGCCCAGAGGAGATTAAATCTGAACCCATAGTTGAACCAACCACAGTGGTGGACCCGGCACCCCCACCGGAGTCTGCAGCCTCGGTGGAACCCACCCACCTTAGGGAACCCCCGAGAAGGGAGCGCCAACCGACGCACCACCACCGGAGGCCCAAAAGGAGCCGAAACAGACACCAGCAACTGGAACTGAGGAGGGAAAGGAGACCATGGCTTACACCAGGCCCCTGACTCAAGCCCAAGTCAAAGCAAAAGAAAAGAAAAAGCGCAAAAACCCCAAGAAGACAGTGGACAGCAGCAGGGACGAGGAGGAGGAGATAGAGGAGGCCTGGAAACAGGTGAAGTCCCAGAGGCTGCAGGACAAACACAGGTCGAACCCCAGGAAGAAGAGGAGACGGAGAGAGACGAGGAAGTGGACCAAAACCTCCCAAAACCAGGAAGGAAGAGGCAAAGGCAAAGGAAGGAGGACTTCTACACCACCAAGAAGAAGCTCATCTCTTCCCAAGCCGAACAACAAAACGACGGCTACATCACCATCGACTCTGATGAGGATGACATAGAAGACACAGGAGGCACCCCGGGCGAACAGAACCTGGCCTTACAAACAGAGCTCCAGGAGCTACACCAGCAGCTAGCCCTGATAGATGTCACCGGGTCCCCAAGTGGAAAGACCCAGTGGATGGAAGTCCCAGAGGCAATAGCCGAAATACTGATTTTGGAAGACGATGAGGGCAAGGTATAGGAGGACCAGCAGATGGTTCAGAACACCCAATAGAACAGCTCAGAGCCCCTGACCCCAGTAGCGGTTCTCCCATACCCAGACACTGACAGCTAGCACTGAAACTATGGCCATTCAATTGTTCACCCTAAACGTCAAGAGCATGAAGGACCAGGTTAGGCGTGTTGGCACATTGCCATTCCTGGACGCCCAGGACTGAGATATCTGCTTTCTGCAGGTACGTGGGATTCTGTACGCTCAGTCGTGCAGCCAGCTCGAACAGCAGTGGACGAGCATAGTTTTGGTTCAGAGGAAATGACTGCAAATCATCTGGAGTCGCCATTCTGATCAAGGGGAGGCATTTCACCAATGACAGGGTTACTGAGCAGGTCAATGGCAGAGTGCTGATCGTGGACGGCTCGTGGTCCTGTGAGCCTGTAAGGCTCATCAATGTCTATGTCCCCCCTGAGGAGGAGAATCAACCGCTCAAGATGTTCAGGGTGCTCAGGATGCAGCTCGTGACCTCCAGGACCATCCTGATGGGTGGTGATTTCAACTGCACAGTAGAGGTGGATGGCACACTGGGTCAGACTCTGCAGGGATGGATGTGACGTCCAGGCTGTTGGTGGAGATGACAGGTGAGGCATCTCTGTGGGATGTCATAGGGAGTATGGGGAAGAATGCCAGGAACTTCGCCTGGAGTCGGACGGATGGATCCATGCGTTCATGGATCGACTTCCTCTTCACCTTCCTAACGGTAACGTCTGGGCGGAGCTCCATGGTCGCCGTCCACTTCTTGGACCACAGAGCAGTCAGTTTAGAGGGGGAACTTACAGGGAGGTTCCCCTCTGGCCCTGGAATGTGGAAACTGAACTGCTCATCACTAGAAAATTAGGAGTTAGTGGTGAACCTCAGAGCCGCGTTTGTAGAGTGGAGGGACATGAGGGACCTCTTTCACTCCGCCGGCAAGTGGTGGGAATGGGTGAAGGACAGGTTCCGGAGCTTCTTCCAGGATGCAAGCAGAGCTGCTGCACGGAAAAAGAAGAGTGAGTTCAGGCAGCTGCAAAGCAAACTGCAGCGTCTGTTTGAACTCGAGGTCAGGGGATGGGACGTGGATGATTTACTGGAGGAAACCCGAAAAGGGCTTGCAAAGCACTTCAGGGAGGAATCCAGAAAAATCATCTTCTGGACCAGAACCGAGAACCTTGAGAAGGGTGAGAAATGCAACTGTTTTTCTTCAAGAAACTTCACTTGGCCCACACCCCACTGGTAGAGCTTTGGGACTTGGAGGGCAACCTGCAAAGTGGGAAAGAGCACGTCATGAGAGTCGTTACCACTTTTATGGAGAGCTTTACTCACAGAAGTCATCTGTGAGATCCCAGAAGGACAGTTTCCTAAAAGTATCTCGAAGACGCTGAGAGGGTTATTCTAACTTTGGAGGAGGTGTTAATCCGTCCCAAAAGTGACAGAAAAGTGACAGATTTACCACCAGCCGTTTTACGAGTCCATTATATCCTATGGAACTCGTAATACGGCTGGTGGTATATCCGTCACTTTACCGTCACTTTTGGGACGGATTAACACCTCCTCCAAAGTTAGAATAACCCCCTGAGTCCGGAAGAGAGAGAGGGCCTGAACACGCCCTTCACCCTGGAAGAGCTGCACTTGGCTGCCACGACCTCCAAGAGAGCAAGACCCCCGGAAGTGATGGTCTCCCAGTGGAACTTTATGTCGAACTGTGGGACCCGATCAGGCCAGACTTGCTGGACCTCTACTGGGCACGGGCAGTATGCCGCAATCCCTGCGTGAAGGCATGATAATGCTTTTGTACAAGCAGAAGGGAGAGAAGGAGGCACTCAAGAACTGGAGGCCAATCTCTCTTCTCAAAAATCCTAACAAAATCCTAACAAAGGCAATGGCCAACTGCCTAAAGAAAGTAATAGCAAGGATAGTCCACCCTGACCAGACCTGTGGGATACCGGATTGACAGTTTGCGGACAGCCTGGCCCTGGTTCAGTACAGGATCGAGTACGTCAAGAGCCGAAAGGTTCAGGTGGCCTTGGTCAGTCTAGACCAGGAAAAGGTGTTTGACCACGTCTCCCATGAGTTCATGGAACGGACAATCAGAGCGCTGGGACTGGGTGACTTATTTTGTGACGTGGTAACCAACCCCTTCCGGGTCCTTTCAGGTGTTAGGCAGGGCTGTCCACTCTCACCCCTTCTGTTAGTTTTTGTTATAGAGCTCCTCGCCGAATGCATCAGACAGAACAGGGACATCAGAGGAGTGACAGTGCCAGGAAGCAGAGGGAATGGCGAAGTGAAGTGCTCCCTCTACATGGGCAACGTCTCAGTATTTTGCACGGATGGGCGCTCCATAAAAGAACTGGAGAAGAATTTTATTGAGTTTGGAAAGGCGTCAGTAGCAAAGATCAACAGCGCCAAGTCGGAAACCATACTCCTTGGCCACTGGACCCCCACCAGAGCCCCACTGCCATTCCCCATCAAGCAGGACTTCTTGAAGATCTTTGGAGTCCTATTTCGGTGGAGAAGGTGCTTTGGAGAAGTCATGGAATTAAAGACTGGTGAAGACAAAGTTGAAGCTGGGACTCTGGAACCTCCGGAAGCTGTCGATCAAAGGGAAGTCTTTGGTGCTGTGGAACAAGACCCTACCAGTGCTCCAGCACATCGCACAAGTGTGACCTGTGCAGCCACAAATGGCCAAGGTCATCATGAGAATGATCTTCTACTTCATCTGTGTTAAAAATGGGGTCTTTGATTGGCAGTCAGGTTACCCCCTGTCCAAGCAAGGATCCTCACTCTAGTCAGGGTAAAGGAGAACCACACTCAGTAAACTCCTGCTCACCCCTTTGTAGCTTTGCACAAGCAGGCAGGCTTAACTTCAGAAGCAATGTGTAAAGTATTTGTACCAACACACACAGTAACTCAGTGAAAACACAACAAAATGACACAACACAGGTTTAGAAAAATAGGTAATATTTATCTAAACAAAACAAGACCAAAACGACAAGACAAAAATCCAACATACACAAGTCAAGATATGAATTTTCAAAAGAATAAGAGTCTTAGGACCAGATGTAGTAAGCCGTTTGCATGTCGCAAACTGCAAAAATCGCAGTTTGCGGCATGCAAACGGCCGAACGCCGGCCGACTCGCAATTTGGGAATGCGACTCGCAAATAGGAAGGGGTGTTCCCTTCCTATTTGCGACTCGCATCGCAATTCAGAGTTGCTTTGTGACCGCGAATGCGGTCGCAAACCAACTCGCAGTTACCACCAGTGTCACACTGGTGGTAACTCATTCGCAAAAGGGAAGGGGTCCCCATGGGACCCCTTCCCCTTTGTGAATGTCGGCACAAATATAATTTTTCAGAGCAGGCAGTGGTCCTATGGACCACTGCCTGCTCTGAAAAAAACAAAAACAAATGGTTTCGGTTTATTTTTCATTTTGCAACTTGTTTTCCTTTAAGGAAAACGGCTTGCAAAATGAAAAAAAAAAAAACTGCTTTATTTATAAAGCAGTCACAGGCATGGAGGTCTGCTGACTACAGTAGGCCACCATACCTGTGAGTGCAGGGACTCGCTATGGGGTCGCAAAATGCGACCCACCTCATGAATATTGATGAGGTGGGTCTTTGCGACCCCATAGCGAGTCGCAGAAGGTGTCTGAGACACCATTCTGCATCCGATTTTGCGACTTGCAAATTGCGAGTCGGCCAGACTCGCAATCTGCAAGTCGCAAAATTGGATTTTCCTACATCTGGCCCTTAATCCTTAGAAAACTGTGAGAACGCAGTTATTTCACAAAAGCACCTGGGTATTATCAAAATAAAGCAGCACAGGCGAGTGTGCATCGAAAAAGGCCAGTGATGCGTCAATTTCTCACCTGCAAGCGAGAATGTGCGTCGTTCCTCCTTCAGTCGGGTCGGGTGTGTCGTTTCTTCTCTCCCGCAAGAGAACGATGAGCCGATCCGGAAGGGCACCTTGGGTCCGGGCAGGCCTTGCGTTGATTTGCCGCTCTCAGAGAAGTTGCATTGAAAACCCAGTTGCACGGAATCACAAAACCACGCTGCGTGGGGTTTGCATCATTATCAGCCTCTGGTAGCTGGTGTTGCGCGTTGTTTTTCCAGCTGGGTTGCGTCGATCTTCCAGCCGCGATGCAGGTGGAGTGTTGATTTCAGCCGTGAACCCGTCGGCGTGTCATTTATCAGCTGTGTCAGGAAGAGTGTGTCAAAAATTTCCCAGCGCGGCGGTCTGTGTGTGGATTTTCAGTTCTTGTCTGTCAACTTCACCTTTCAAGGGCCCAGGAACTGGATAGGGCACCACTTAGCAGGGCAGGATTCTCAACAGAGAGCTCAGGTGCTGGCAGGGGAAGTCTTAGATGGCCCTGAGACTTAAACAACAGGAGGCAAGCTCAGTTCAAGCCCTTGGAGATTCTTCTCCAGCAGGAATGCACAACAAAGTCCAGCCTTTGTCCCCTTTCACAAGCAGAAGCAGCAACTGCAGGATAGCCCAACATAGCACAGGCAGGGGCAGCACTTCTCCTCAGCTCTTCAGCTCTTCTCCTTGACAGAGGTTCTTCTTGATTCCAGAAGTGATCTAATTTTCAGGGGTTTTGGGTCCTCTTCCTATATTCCTTTCTGCCTTTAAATTAGGCAAATTTTAAAGGAAAGTCTCTCTTGTTTGTAAGATACTGCCTTGCCCAGGCAAGGCCCCAGACACACACCAGCGGGTTGGAGACTGCATTGTGTGAGGGCAGGCACAGCCCTTTCAGGTGTAAGTGATCACTCCTCCCCTCCCTTGTAGCACAGATGGTTCATCAGGATATTCAGGCTACACCCCAGCTCCCTTTGTGTCACTGTCTAGAGAGAGATGCAAACAGCTCAACTGTCAAACTGACCCAGACAGAGAATCCACAAACAGACAGTCACATAATGGTTTAAGAAAGAAAATGCCTACTTTCTAAAAGATGTATTTTTAAATTGTGATTCCACAGACCCTAAGCTCCAAATTTCAATCTGTCCCAAAGGGAATCTGTGCTTTAAAAATATTTAAATGCAGCCCCCATGTTAACCTATGAGAGAGATAGTCCTTGCAACTGTGAAAACCAGATTTGGCAGTATTTCACTGTTAGGGCATGTAAAACACATAAGTGCATGTCCCACCTTTTACATACACTGCACCCTGCCCATGGGGCTACCTAGGGCCAGGGGCGGCTGGTGTTCAAGGGCTAAGGGGCTGCGCCCCGAGCCTTTTCTGGCCTCTTTAGTGAAGCATATATTTAATTGCATGATGAAAGTAAAACATTTTCTGCACAACATTTTCCGAGTGAAAGTTGTGCACTTTAAAAAGCCCCACTGCGCCTGCGTCAGTATGTGGCTGAAAGCTGCACAGTAGGGCTGACAGGGCTTGCCCATGCAAAGCCCTTTCGTTTAGTCAGAACGCAGTGATGTTCCTGGCTTATCTCCTCCTCCACCAGAAGCCCTGATAGAGTAAACAGCCTGGAGCGTTTTTTGTTCAGCCCGGGTTTCTGAAAACTTCGGGCCATATTTATACTTTTTGACGCAAAACTGCGCTAATGCAGTTTTGCGTCAAAAAAATTAGCGCCGGCTAACGTCATTCTGAAGCGCCATGCGGGCGCCGTATTTAATCAATGACGTTAGCCGGCGTTAGCCGCCGGCTCTGCCTGGTGTGCGTGTAAAAAAACGACGTACACCAGGCAGCGCCGGCGTAGGGGGATATGGGGCTTGGGCGTCAAGAAATGGGGCAAGTCAGGTTGAGGCAATTTTTTCGCCTCAACCCGATTTGCGCCATTTTTTTCGACTCCCAACCCCCATAGAAATGACTCCTGTCTTAGCAAAGACAGGAGTCATGCCCCCTTGCCCAATGGCCATGCCCAGGGGACTTCTGTCCCCTGGGCATGGCCATTGGGCATAGTGGCATGTAGGGGGGCACAAATCAGGCCCCCCTATGCCACCAATTTTTTTTTTTAAAAACACTTACCTGAACTTACCTTAATGTCCCTGGGATGGGTCCCTCTAGCCTTGGGTGTCCTCCTGGGGTGGGCAAGGGTGACAGGGGGTGTCCCTGGGGGCATGGGAGGGCACCTCTGGGCTCCTTCAGAGCCCACAGGTCCCTTAACGCCTGCCTTTTGCAGGCGCTAAAAAACGGTGCAAAAGCGGCCGTACGTCATTTTTTTTGACCCGCCCACTCCCGGGCGTGAATTTTGCCCGGGAGTATAAATCCGACGCACATGCCTCGGAGTCGATTTTTTAGACGTGAACGCCTACCTTGCATCTCATTAACGCAAAGTAGGTGTCCACGCTAAAAAATGACGCAAACTCCATGGACTTTGGCGCTAGACGCGTCTAACGCCAAAGTATAAATATGGAGTTAGTTTTGCGTCGAAATTGCGTCAAAAAAACGTCGCAATTCCGGCGTAAACGGAGTATAAATATGCCCCTTCATGTCACTCCAATATTATTCTCCACCCTTTCCTATTTACTCAAATGGTGGGGTGTGATCAGAAGGGTCTATGTACCAGAGGTCACATTTTATTAAAAGAATGTGGCATTGCGCAAAGAAAATCCCCTTTTCCTGCATTACAAGCAGTCTGTGGCAGAGAAATGGAATAAATACAATAAATAACTCCATCCAGGGCCCTCTGGGAGACAGGAGTGTGACCTGAAGACCTCAAGTCATAAATATGCCAAAGACAACCCTGCACACAAGTAAGTTGGAGCTCTATCTTTTTTACAGAGAATAAGAAAAGAATCTGTTCTCTCAGCTTTCCTCTCCTTTCACTGCCTCTGTAGGTGATTTCATCTCTCAAAGGCAGTAATGGTTCCAGTAATTTATCATGGCTATTTATTGTTTTATTTCTTCTGCAGACTAATGACGTGATATGTCATATTAAACATGTAATCTGCAGCTCAAATAAACGTGTACCTTTTATCACTGAAACTGCTGGATACTGGATGGGTGAGGCAATGTGTGTTTGTTTGAATGTGTTTGCAGGGCTTGACAGAGTGACTGAGAAAATGTGGGTGTCTGGGTATAAGAGTTGTGTGAATGGCAGTGGATGGCAATGTGGATGGGTAAATGGGTAGGTGATCAAAGGCAGTGGGTGAGTAGGTGAATGGAAATAAGTGGGTTGTGGGGGTCTCACACAAGGTGCAATCCCGTCTTGTATTTGTGCCCCACCAGTGCTTTCAGTCACCAGCCACCACTGCCTAGGGCCTACCCTAGGGGTTCCTTACTTGTATAAAAAGGGAAGGTTTAGGCCTGGCAAGGGGATACACTTGCCAAGTCGAATTGGCAGTTTAAAGCTGCACACACAGACACTGCAGTGGCTGGTCTGAGACATGTTTACAGGACCACTAATGTGGGTGGCAGAACCAGTGCTGCAGACCCACTACTAGCATTTGATTTACAGGCCCTGGGCACCTCTAGTGCACTGTACTAGGGACGTACTAGTAAATCAAATATACCAATCATGGAAAGCCAATAACACATAAATTTTATGTAGGAGCAATTGCACTTTAGCACTGGATAGCAGTGGTAAAGTGCCCAGAGTATCAAAAACAGCAAAAACAAAATCAGCACACATCAATAACCTGGGACAAAAAGTTAGGGGAGACCACCCCACGGATGCCAAGACTAACAATCTGGAACTCCAAGATGAATAGAGTGAAGAGTGAGGTGATGTTCAAGACCCATGACAAGGGAGACAAAGGAGGCAAAGGAGTGCCGGATATCGACACCATGCTGAGGGGAACCTTTGTGTGCCACTGTGTGAGGAACACCCTGAAGACAGAAGATGAAAGCCATGTCAGCTTCCTGATGGCATGATTCATCCTGTTGCCAACATGGAGGTGCCTCTGATGGGCAGAGTGGGAGAGCGTCGTCCCCGACAACTGGGAAACCCCATGGTTTTAAAAGGAAGTGAAAAAGTACATAAAGGAGTTTGGTCTGGTGGCTATCGCCCGACCCAGTGGACTCCGAAGATCGTCCAATGCCAGATCCATGTGAGGGGTGTCAGTGAACCAATTGATGCCCTCCCCTCTGCCACAGTGGACCACGTCTCAGAAAACATCACCTCAAGCACCTGACCAACCACCACAAAGACATTGTGTGGATGGCCATCCAGGGAGGCCTGTCAGTGAGAGCCTTCATTCACGCAAGAGGGCTCAACCGATACAAGTCCTGCCCGAGAGGATGCACTGAAGATGAGACGTCCTACAATCTCTTCTGGGAATGCACCTATGCCCAAGATCTGCTGAAGGCCTTAAGCACGGAGCTTGGTGCCTGGATACCAACATCGTGCATCACCGCAGACTTTGTAATGTATGGTT
The DNA here is from genome assembly GCF_031143425.1 of Pleurodeles waltl. NCBI lineage: Eukaryota > Metazoa > Chordata > Amphibia > Caudata > Salamandridae > Pleurodeles > Pleurodeles waltl. The sequence continues at coordinate 925,897,331 of NC_090443.1, read as the reverse complement.
TGTTCCCCTATTCCCATGTACCCAGAGACCTCCAGGGCTGCTGGAGGCTCCTGTTCTCCTGAATAGATGTTCTTCTATTTTCCAGAAACCGCCTGGTAGTAGGGAAGAAGATATTGACCCTGGGTTGCCAGAAGATGATCCAAAGCCTCCTGCGTGACTACGCAGCACTGGATGGATCAGACAATGACAGCGAAACCTGAAGGGGTCCCCCCATGGGGGTCCTGGAGGGACCACTAACCTGTTGTCTCTTTTTTCTCTTCACTCCAGAACCCGAAAGGCAAACGGGGAGAGGAGGAACCAGATAAAGACAGGTGTAGTAAATGTAAAGTGATGTAATGTAATGTATTGTTTTGACTAACATGACCTTTTTCCTCAACAGGTAAAACGTCAAATGGATAGCTTGTACACATGTTGTCAAGTTTGTTGCCTACGAGTTGCGATTAAAAAGGTATTCGTGAAAGGTGACGATTGTCTGTATCTGAACCACACATGAATTCCTGACAAGGGCGTGGAAGAGAAAAAAAAAAGGACCTGGTTTGGCAGTTCGGGCTGGACTGTTCCCATTGGGGACAGGGTCAAAACTGATTTGTATTTGGCTGGGTCCAAACTGGGGTGGCATGGTAAGCAAAAGAATGATGGCTTATACCCAGATCTGTGAATGGGGGTGAGTGTTTGAAAAGTTTCAGCAATCCGTCCATCATTCTTTTGTGTTGCTAAAGTTGCCCTAAGTGGCCGGGGTATGCCCAGACATGGGTCCCTTGCTCACTGTGCCTCTGGATTCAAGCTAGCCTAGCTGATGAGGGGTGATACTCCAAAACCATTCCCAGGATGCTTGTTTCCGGTCCAGGGAGGACCTGGCTTGGCTGTTCGGGCTGGACTGTCCCCACTGGGAACAGGGTCAAGACTGATTTACATATGGCTTGGTCCAAACTGGGGTGGCATGGTAAGCAAAAGAATTATGGCTTAAACCCAGATCTGTGACTGGGGGCGAGTGTTTGAAAAGTTTCAGCAATCCATCCACCATTCTTTTGTGTTGCAGTGTGAGGATTTGCATGGCTGGCAAGACTATGGTAGAGGCTGCTTTGGTTAGGACAGCACACACACCGACTGAATACAGTTGGTGTTGCCTTGGTGGCAGGTAGTGAGAGGGGCAGTAATCTGTTCAGTGTCTGCTGTGGATGCGGATGTGGCAAGCGGCAGGGTAGCAGGTGAGAAAACACAACTACACAGACACCATGGGCTTGCCACAAATTGACATGCTGAGGTTCTTTCCTCCTACTTCTTCCCAAGGGCACTGTGAACACAGTGAGACACTCTTCCACAGGCCTCCCTACTCAATGCCCAGCTTGAAATGATATTGTGGAAAGGAGAAGGGCCATGCTGTGGTTCAGCATGGTAAGACTGATAAATTTGCAAAAACTCTGTCTGGCACTGTGCTGGAAAAACCTGGCTTCAAGGACAATTAATCTGGAGCAAATGCAGCAACATTTCTCCAACTCATCTGGGACATGAGTACTCTAGACAATATTGCCAAAGTAGGAGTAGCTGTCACCCTGCTCCTTCAAGATCTGAGGAATGTTGTGTGCAAGCAGAGGAGCTGAAAATTTATTCCAGACTATTCAGGTGGAGGTCTTCCACCTGCACGAGATCATCAAATACCTGGAAAGGCAGGATAAGGATGCCAAGGGCAGATCCCACAGGAGCAATGAACAGTGTGTGGGTCTCCGGAACAGAGCAGAGGGCCTTCTCTGGTGTGGGTCCTTCTTGACTGGCCTCACTCCTGGATACCGACTGAGGACCTATCATCCTACTTCACAATTGAAAGGGTCCATCTTATGCTAGCACAGATATCCACCTGCTCCGGTGCTCCTCCCTGCCCCTTGATCACCAAGGTGCTCAGCTGTATGGATCACTACACCATCCTGCATGCAGCCCATCACCAGGCAGAATACTACATTACTCCTCTAGGGGTCCCGATTTTTCCTGACTGCGCATCATTAGTCCAGCAACAGCGGAAATCCAAGTCAGTCAATTAGAAACCTAATGCAATATAAATGCACTGTATGCTACCGTATCCAGGGAAGTTAAAGGTTATCTTTGGGGGCAAATCATACTTCTTTGACAAGCCAGAAAGTGCATGGGACTGGGTCAAAGAAAGGAAGGACACAAGCTGGGGAACTAGACAGACTGGCGAGATGTCTAGGCTCCAGGCTGTTTTGGCTGATTGTCAACGATGGATCAGCAAATATGTAGAAGATAGATACAAAGGCAAGCAAAGGTTAATCAAAGTATTTAGATCAGAGACAAATGCTCCTCAGTGGATGGCAGTGAAGATGAGGAGAATAGAGACATGGGCATAGCTCAGAGTTCTGGTACCAATGAACTTTGCTTAGTTTTTGCTCACTTCTTATAGTTAGTATGGGAATTTACTGGGCCATACTTCAGGGTTGGGGAAGGTTGGAGGAAAGGGTTTTGTTAAGTTTACAAGATATTGACTTTGTTTTTTAGACAGTGTATGTTTCTGACTTTCTGTATTTCCCCACCATGTAGCTTTGGTAGCTCAGGCTGAAAGCCTGGTGGAATACCAGGTGTTATTGTGGAAAGTCAGCGGCCTCAACAGCAAAGTTAAGATGGGGACAGACCACCAATTCACTAAGTTGAACTCTTCGGGAGTGATAATGTTGCAGGAAAAACTCCTCTTGTGCACAGGTTGTAGCTTCTTAGGTCAATTAATCAATCAATCAATACTTGTAAAGTGCGAATAGTCACCTGCTAGGGTCTCAAAGCGCTGGGGAGGGGCAATAAGTGAGAGGCCGTCGATGATCAGGTGAAGAGCCAAGTTTTGAGGTCCTTTCTGAATTGCGATAGAGTGGGAGATCTTCTGAGGTGGATGGGAAGAGATTTCCAGGTCTTGGCGGCGTGGTGGGAGAAAGCTCATCTTCCGGCTGCGGCCTTCCGGATGCGTGGGACGGTGGCGAGTGTGAGGTCAGCGGAGCAGAGCTGTCTGATGGGCGTATAGAAGTGGAGTCTTTGGTTTAGGTATTCTGGTCCGGTGTTGTGGAGGGCTTTGTAGGCTTGTGTGAGAAGCTTGAATGTGATTCTCTTGTCTATTGGGAGCCAGTGCAGGTCTCTCAGTAGAGCAAAGGTGTGGCTGTGTTTGGGGGTGTTCATGATGAGATGGGAGGAGGCGTTCTGGATACATTGCAGTCTTTTCTGTACCTTGGTGGTGGTTCCGGTGTAGAGTGCGTTGCCGTAGTCTAGGCAATTGCTGACGAGGGCCTGGGTGACTGTTCTTTTGGATTCGGTTGGGATCCATTTGAAGATCTTCTGGAGCATGCCTAGGGGTTGAAGCAGGTGGAGAAGACTGTGCTGACTTGATGGTTCATCGAGAGTGCTGAGTCCAGGATGAAGCTGAGGTTGCGGGCGTGGTCGGTGGGGGCCGGAGCGCTTCTGAGGGCAGTGGGCCACCAGGAGATATCCCAAGCTGTGGGGTTGTTGCAGATGATGAGGACTTCTGTTTTATCGGTATTAAGCTTGAGGCAGCTCTCCTTCATCCAAGTGGCGACTGCCCTCATTCCCTTGTGGAAGCTGGTTTTGGCTGTGTGCGGGTCGTTGGTGAGGGAGATGATTAGCTGAGTGTTGTCGGCGTATGAGACGATGTTGAGTGCATGGTGTCTGGCGATGGTGGCTAGGGGAGCCATGTAGAGTTTGAAGAGAGTGGGGCTCAGAGAGGAGCCTTGTGGGACGCTGCAGATGATCTTGGTGGCCTCAGAGTAGAAGGGGGAGTCAGACTCTTTGGGTCCTGTCGGAGAGGAAGGAGGTGATCCATTCTAGTGCTTTGTCTCGGATGCCGGTGTCGTGGAGATGAGTCTGTAGAGTGCGGTGGGAGATGGTGTCGAAGGCGGATGCGGATGTCGTCTGTGGTGGCGAGGAGGGCAGTCTTGGTGCTGTGGTTGCTCCGGAAGCCTGACTGTGAGGGGTTCAGGATGTTGTTGAGTTCGATGTGTCTGGTGAGTTGTCTGTTGACAGCCTTTTCGATGACGTTAGCTGGAAGGGGAGCAGAGAGATGGGCCGGAAGTTCTTGGGGTTGTCTGGGTCTGCATTGTCTTTCTTCAGTAAGGGCTTGATTTCGGCGTGTTTCCAGATTTCTGGGAAGGTGGCGGTTTTGAAGGAGCGGTTAATGATGTCCCGGAGTTTGGGTGCGATGGTGCTGCTTGCTTTGTTGAAGATGTGGTGGGGGCAGGGATTCAAGGGAGAGCAGGAGTGGATGGAATTCATGATGTTGAGGGTTTCTTCGTCGGAGATGTTGGCCAGGCAGAGTGGGAGGTGGGGGTTTGGAGGAGCTTATGCTTAGATTTCTGACTCAGGTTTAGAAAAAGGGTCAGAAAGGCTGGTAATCTTGCTGCATAGGTCCATCACCATGTGTACTGACAAACTAGGGTTCTATGCACTGGTATCTAGATCCCTTGAAGGCTGGAGCTCAGCATTCCTTAGTCTCCGAGGGCCCCCTACCCTCAGTCTGGTAACCTTGCGAATACTCACCTACCAAAAGAACTATGGTTATGCCACACTAGGGGAGGTCACAGGGGTGCATAGCACTTGTACGGCTGGTGGCGCAGCCATAAAATGGTAAGCATTTAAGACAAGATCTGGGGACTGGCCACGGCTTTTCCTTAAGGAAGGACTAGGGAGCGAGAGCAGAAAGACACAACACTTGTCATACATCTCCTTACTCAAGAACACTTATTCATAACTGAACACAATATACTTTGTCAGCTCGAGGCAGCTAGAGATAAACTGAAGTAGGTCTCCCTTGACACCCACAAACTGTCCTAGTTGGATTTGCAACTTCGCATATGCCAGTAAGGCAATAAAGCAGGTACATTTTTGTTACTGACTTGTCAATTGCAATATGGCTTGCAGGACCATCACTGTCATTACAGATCCTGGGGGATGACGTGTCTTCTGCAATCTAGACTGCCTTTGCTGACTAATATATATGAATGTACACAGCTGAGCCTCATTGGCAGTCAAAGCCAAAAACCCTATAATTCGAGACCTAATAGTCGGAACTCTCCAACGCTCAGACTGGAAGGGCCTTGACTTGACCATGGTGATGGTAGGTGATACACTCAGAGACTTGCCCTTAGGTAGGACCCCCGGTCCCAATTGCCTTCCCTTTGAGTTCTAGCACGAATACACCTAGCTCGGCCTCTGCTGACTGTCTATAAGGAAGCCGCTCATACAGGCTGCCTTCCACGTAATCTTTATGCAATTACTATTAGTGTTGTACTGAAACCCGGAATTTTTTCAAAAAGTACAAACTTGAAGGAAATGAAGATTTGTTATATGGTGTCGAACGGCACAGTATGTATACTGGTTTTGGGAGAATAATGCAAGACAACATAAAATTGAAGACTTGGATGGTAGTAAAAAGATAATAAAAATTCAAGAATTTTGAATTTTTGTTCAAGTTTAGCCTTGACAAGGCAGAATATGGGCTTTTAAACGCCTTCACCTCATATGGCAGATTTACATACAGGTAAGGGATGGACAAGTTACATTTGGAAAAGAGTGTTGTCAACATGAACGCAAAAATGGCAATGGAAAGTTTAGAACTTTAATGACAAGATCGGTGCAAACTGAAAACTTGGGGCCTGATTTATACTTTTTAGTGCCGCATTTGCTACATTTTTACGCAAAAGCGGCGCAAACTTACAAAATTCAATTGCATTTTGTAAGTTTGCGCCGCTTTTGCGTAAAAAAACGACGCAACTGCGGCGCCAAAAAAGTACGAATCAGGCCTTAGCACTTAAGCTTCTTGCTGGCAGTTTGCCCATTTCTGGAGTCTTTCCTAGGTTGCATTGTTTTCCATTGAGAAATCGCCTCAGGCCTAATAATAGCATTCCTGAGATATGGATAGAATAAATTGGGATCAGTAACCTAAACAGCATATCAATAAAGCTGTTGTGTTCTGGATGATGTATACTGCATTCCCAATGTGTGGTGTAAATACAATATAGATGGTAAGATAATTTATCTGATTTGGAGTTTGGTAAAATGAGGGCCAAGGGTTTGTATAAGGGGATGGTCTTAGAAGTTGTCTAGCAAAGGGCAAGCAGACGAAGAGAAGCAATTTATAAGGAATTCTCCAGACCTGGCGACTAGTTCATCCCAACTTGCATGACCGTCCTAGGTAGAAAAATAAATAAACGGAGGTAGCTTTATTCTAAATAAGTTGCATCTACCTCCACTGTGGCCTTCTGGCCCTTCTGGCCCTGTGGTGGGTAGGCCTCCAGGCCTCCCGGATGGCAGAGTCAGCTGAGGATCCTTGAAGCGAAACCCTGGCACTTCCCACACCTCTAAACGGGGTTTACCACACCTCTAGAAGAGGTGTGGAATGCACATCTTTGTCACCAATGTGCAGCTCTGCTGACACCCCATCCCTAACCTTAATTAAGACGCCTACATTTTTTAAAGTAATTTCTCTAAATGGATATTAAGCTTATCAAGTTTGATTACTTAGTAAAACTGTAATTAATGGGGGTGAACTTGGTTCCAGCCCCTGATGATAGCCACTTGAGTGCCAGAGAAGTTTGGGTTGGACTTCGTAGGCGGGTCAGCCAGTTGGACCTCTAAGGTCCCCTGAAGGCCTGCGTCCCTTCTCCGACACTTGTGTGTTATTGCACCTTACAGCGGTCGGCCTTCAGAGGCAACTGGATGTCTTTGCTGAATACTGCAAGTCCAATGACCTGAAAATGAATACGACTAAAACAAAAGTTATGATCTTCTTGAAAGGAAAAGTGCAGCTCATTAGGTTTGAGAGGTGGTTTAATGGTGTTCCAGTGGAGGTGGTTAAAGAACATAGATATTTAGGCCTTCTTTTTAGATAGTACCTACATTTTAAACCCCATATAAATCTTTAGGAAGTTTGTTACAAGACAATTGCTGGTGCGTTACATAAGTTGGACTATGCCCTGGGCCATCGAAGTTCTAAGAAAGCCCTATAACAAAATATATTAAGCGGTTGCAAACTATTGAAATGAATACCTCGAAAAAATGGCTTGGCTTGGCTTGTCCAGAGGGTCCGTAAATAGTGCTCTGAGATTAGATCTGGGCCTTAATAACATATCATTTAAATATACATAGTGGATCCTTAACTATTGGTCTGGTCTCCTCAAGCCGGTGGAGGGCGCCTTAAGGCAAATAATAACATTTTACCTGCAGAAGTACGTAGGCCATTGGGTTGTTAATATCCTCGGTATTAAGGCCTTTCTGGATATTCCAGCAGGGCTTATGAATCACAAAATATCTCTGTAGCCCAGCAGAAACAAACAATTAAAAACGTAGGAAATGAATGCTCTTGGAAGGGCGATTTGGAGTACATGTGCAATGGAGACAATCTGTACTACTCAATGGAGTCATACCATGGTGGGCATACACAGCCTTACCTGCAGCACATAAAATGTGGCTATATTAGGAGTGGGCCCTGAAAGTTAGGCTGTGGCAGGTCCCAGCCTTTACAAAGTGGAAATTGTTTAGACAAACTTTGGCAGTAAGTGCTATGTGTCCCTTCTGCCAAAACGCTCCATTGTCCTTTCCGCATATAATTGTATTCTGCACATGCTTTGATAAAAGCAGAAGTTTGCTGCTACCCGTTTTTAGAATGTTGCAGGTTCGTCGTATTTGTGATTTAAGGACAGTACTTTTAAAGAGTAATAATATTACACTGTGCTGTAGGGAAATGTGTGTCTGTAGTTACTAAACGGTTAGCAGAATGGAGTAGTTTATCACATTAGATGTATTTTAATGGAACACTGAGGTGGGATTACTGATCTTTGCTTTATTGTTTTTGTGTAACTGGTTTTAAGGACCAGTGCCTACTTAAACCAGGAACAGGATGGTTCCTCTACGTATTTACTTTCAACCCTTATATTTGGCTTATGTCGTTTGAAAATGAGAAGTGAATCTTGCAAAAACATATTGGTATTTCACATATTTTTTACTGTTGTTGCCCTGTTTTCCACAAAATTAATGGTATTTTGCTCAAAGATTATTGTATTTTGCATCAATATTATTGCTGTGGCTGTATTTTGCACAAAATAACTGTTTTTCTTTTTCCACAATTATAGGTCTCTCTCTACAGCTAATCTTCGTTGTGCCTTTTTAGAATAATCTGCCTTCCTGACCCAGGCATCTTTACCCTGCACCTTGTAAAAAGAATGGAAGTTCTGCTTTTTGCACTGTTATAAATGTATTCGTATTCTAATAATAGCTTTTTGCAGAAGTAAGTAAGGGAAGGGCGAGTGGTGTAGTCTGTATATGATTAATTGCATTTTTTGCATATAAAATAAGGAAATAATGAGTCATACTGTATGCAAATTTTTGTCTTTGGTTTTTATAATACTTTGATGTTATGATGAGGAGTATGTCGTATTTTATTGAATGATGTGTATGTAAATTAAATGATTGTACACCCCTATTGGCATAATATCAAACTGTTAATAAAATCTGAATCTGACCCATGACAAAATGGATCATATCCAATTTGTGCTGTGTTCCTTGCCTTATGTTAAGAAATAGAGAAAATCAGATTACATATGATTTGCTGTTTTCTGACTGATGAATGGAGAAAACTCACTTCGGTTCTGTTTTCAAATGTGATGGAAGGTGCTAGGTTTAACCCAGTTCACATTGAGCCCTGTGGACAGAGGTGTTTTTTGGGCGCAAGACATGTGATTCACAAAAAAACTCAGGGTTTGCGACCACAACGCTCCTTTTTAAAAAGTATCCATGTCATTTTATGAGGCGGAAAACTGATTTCAACTTGTAAAACGGTTTTTGCAATTAATTACAAGTAGGAGGGAGAAGAATAAAGAGACCCAATCCTATTTGGGGTTTACAATAGAATGTATAAATGGTTTGGAATGGCACCTGAGGTCACAAGCCATTCGAATGTGATTGATCCCTGAGTTGGGGCGGTCACTTGATGTCCAACGAGGAAGCTGGCCAGCTACTCAGTGCTTAATTTGTGCTTGTTTCCGGTGCGGAGCACCGGCACTTATTTTTGAGGGCCGACACTTATTTTTCTGCCTCAAGCATTTACTGCCAGCAAAAGACAAACATGGAAGAGAAAAACGAAAAAGCTTCACAATGGGTGAAAGCAGAAAACTGCAAGACTGAGCTGAAGGGGCAGGGAGTGGCTGTAAATGGACTGAAGAGCCCAAGATGGCTGCAGGATTACGCTGCCTCAGTATCCTGTGCTCGGGCATTTAATTGCAGCAGCCGCGAATTTCAGAGGAGAGCTTTGGGAACCGGCACGTTTTTATTTACAAATTAGGCACTGCGGTTGCCAGGGGTGGGGTCTGTGGTCAAGCAGATCACTGCCTCTTCCCCTGAAATGTTCTCAATCATGAAACATTTTTATTTTAAAGAAGTGCTTATGCCTTTAGTGGTGTCAATCACAAATAGTCGCAAATTGCAGCCTGCCTAATTAATATTGATTAGGTAATCGTTTTGTGGTCTATGTCCATTACTCATTTTGCAATGTAAGCTATTCATATGCGGGTTGCATTGCACACTGCATTGCCAAACCAGTCAGTGTTTACATTGTACTTCCATGGTTTGTGAATGCGAGTTGTACATGAAGCCCTTTAGTACTTAAGCTAAACAGAAAAAATACTGAACGTCTTTGCTCGATTTTGCCCATCTTTGTGCAATATGGCCCCTCAACAATTTCTGTTTGCTCCATTATAACTCTGCAAGTAGTTTAACATGTTGCCCAAGTTATTACCCAATGCTATATGTCTGCATTGTTGCATGTTGCTTTGTGCCCGGGGTGTCACTCATGCCTTTTGTGCTCTGTGCGCATTGGCTTCCTTTACTGTTGCAGATATGTTAACATAAGGAGGTGGATAGCAAATAAAAATAAAACGGTGGGAAAGGGGCATTTTAAGAACGTAATTATGCAGAAATTAGCTTGCCCTGGGCCGGGTGGACTGAGCATGACATCGTAGGCAAGTAGTTCATACTTAAAAGAAAAATCCCCCTTACAGCAACAGGAGAGGTCATTCGCTGCTACTGTGTCTACACAATGGGTGAGCAGTGGCAGAGATGTGTAGATAGGGCCCCTCAGGATGGCCCTTTCTTCGGGATATGCCTGCGCCCATTTGATTTGCACCACTAGACTGGTACCTCCTAAGAACCTGGCAGACTGAATATGTACATATACTTGTCTTATGGACTGAGGTGAAGTGTGAAGCAGAATACACAGGTGCGTGATACACAGACATGCAATGGTGCATGCTCATCCCTTACCCCCCTCGCCCTTCACACCTGCAGTCACCTGTTTGATGGCAGGACTGCGTTTTCCACTGCGTTATCTGGAATGTTTCTCTCTATAGGGTGAAGCAGAATACACAGGTGTGTGATACACAGTTAGTCACTGAAATGTGCATTTCTATTACTACACTACATGGCCTTCACACTTGCAACCACCTGTTTTCATACAGGACTACATTTCCCACCGCACTGCAATTCTTGGCTCGCGCACGTCGTCATCTGCGTGCTCTACGTCACTGGCTAGTTACCTTTTCCATGTAACGTCTGCCAACCATTGAAGAATGGTTGTTGTTTAGGCTTGATGAATGGGGTTTACAGCGAACGGGAAAGGGAAAAGGGAAAAGGAAAAGGGACGAGGGAAGAGGAAAAGGGATAGGGAAAGGAAAAGCAGGAAGGGGAAGGGGAAGAGGTAAGGGAGAGAGGAGTGAGATGGGGAAGGGCGGGAGGGGGAAGGGTGGAGGGTGCAGGGGAAGGGGAAAGTGAACGGGGAAGGGAAAACAAAGGAAAGGAAGGGGAAGGGAAGGATATGAAATGAAAGGACAGGAAAAGAAGGACAGGAAGAGAAGGGAAAGGAAAGGAAGGGATACGATGGGATGAGATCTGTCTGTGGCCTTTGACATGACAGATCACCCGATTATCCTGCAACATCTTCAGAGGCTGCTTATGGTAGAGCGCCCTCCCAAAATGGGGGGAGCGCGGCCGCTTAGGACTCAGGGCCGCTGTGGCCCGAAACCTCACACACTAGTCGTGTGCCGGACTGGCCTTAACACTTCCGCCCCTACACCTCGCAAAGGTGTGGGGGCAGAAGTGATTCTCTGGGGGTCACGCGGGGGCCGCGTCATTTCTGGGCCCCGTCCACCACAGCGCATCAGGTGGGGGGGCTAGTTAAGTGCCCCCCCGAAAGGCCTCAGCCTTTATTGTTGTGGCAGAGGCACCCGGAGAGTCGGACCTCGCGTGGTGGAAGACTTTGGGATCGCACGCTGCACCAGGAACATCTATCGGATCAAGAGGAGGCGTGCACGCTGCCACTGCCTCCCCTTCCTCCTGCAGCGTAGAGTCACTTGTTGGAGGATTTCGGACACGGAGGTGGCGTGCAAGCTGCCGCCCCTCGTCCTGCCGCGTAAACTCTGTGCCTTGGCCCGATAGAGCTTGGTGTAGCGCGCATGCTGCACTATTCCCCTGTTCACGTTTTTTTTTGTACAGAGAGCTCTAATGGTGCTCTCGGTTGTAGCGCAGCATTTTGGGTTGTCAAGCTAGCTGCCTTCTCTGCCCAATTATGTTGAGGTGCTGCTGAAGGGGAGGTTTTACTCATCTTTGCCCGTTTTGTATAGGGGAAAGCTCCCAATCGCTCTGCATGATTAAGCAAAGCTTTAATTACTTCCAGTGCTTCTTGGGCCAGACTTTTTCTCATCTTGGCTGGTGCTAGACCTTAAGTACCAGGCCTTGTCCCTCAACCTCATTCTACCGTGCATATATTAAATATTGGTTAGGCCTTCCTGACCTGGCTGGGTGACTACCAGGTTTTTCATCTGTGCAACGTCAGCCTGGTCTGGGCCAGGAACGCTCATCAGGACCAGGGTAAGTGGGGATATTGCGGGAGGGGAGTGAAATACAGTGTAATTGATTATTACTATTGTTTGCACATAGAGATAGAGAAATTGGGTGGGGCTACAGTAGTACTGTGTTGTATACATTTCATTGCGCACTTAGAGATTGAAGGGAAGTGGTACATAATTAATTACATTGTGTAACACATTTGATTGCGCATTGAGGGTCATAGCTTGCAATCGCAGTAAAGTTTGTAAGAGAAAGGGCAAAGACCTTTAATTGTCGCAATTGTTGAAATTGGTATTAGCCAAATTAGGGAATGGGGATTCAGACAATGGGAACTCCGCATCAGATGGGGAAAACAATGGGGAAGAGGGTGACCACCCTAGGCGCTCACTTGTGCCCCCTCGTACAGCATTCCCTCCTGTGAAGCACAGAAATAAGAAACAGGTTTCAAACAATCAGCAGGCATCTGCCGCCCCTGCATTAACACCCCCTCCTGCGCATCCCCTAGGGCCGATACTTGAGCCGTATCTTTATGCACTACTCCAGCGGTCCCCCTGGTAGAGCAGAGAGCAGTGCCTATGCCAGAGTTAGGGGTCATGGCCATTTTAACGGATATTCAGTAGGCATTGGCAACCTTAATGGCACCCTCCTGCGATACCAGTAGTCCAGACTGCACTGCAAAGGGTCCCTCCCCCCGCTTCGCAAGGGCAGGGCAGCGCCACTGCCTAGGTAACTACGCAAGATGCGACCGCACAAGCACTGCTGTCGGCGGTACAACTTTTGTCTAGCCTTGAGGCTCCCGCAGCCCCTGTTCCCCCTACTGCTCCATGGGCCACAACTGATACACTAAAGAATACAGTAGCGGAACTCAAACGCCAGACAGAGGCAGTTGCAGCAGCGCGCAGTGTTAAACCAACGGCTAGTGGAACTACAGGTCCGAGTGACATCCCATCACCGGGCGTGCAGTCTCATATCCCCAACAACCTAGACAAAGGTAAGATCACTGAGACCAACACAAATACATCTGGGGGGGGTACTGCAGCAGTGACCGCTGGGCAAGACGCTCTATTATACCGGCCAGGTAAGCTTGCGGCCCAAGTTGCGGCAGATGTGAAAGAAAAGATTTGGAAAGGGGATTTTGTTCACATCTTTTCGCTCCTCAGAGCTAAAAGAAGGGAGGTAGAATTCAAAGATAAGGAGGGAAAGGCATCATCTTTCAGTGACAAAAACCAAGAGTTTAAGAGAACATAACGAATTGACTGGGTTTAATGTTTATATGTCTGTCATGCTTGAAAAGAAACCGGATTTGACAACGTCTATTATTTTCTATGCTAATAAGATTTTGAAAGCACACCATATGTATGGGGGTAATGCTTTGATGGAATATGATAGGGACTTCAGGTGGGCTAAGGTTGAGGACCCATAAATAGGTTGGGACCAAACTGAAGTGAATGTATGGCTGGAATGCGTGAACAGCAAGCTGCCTGGGAAGCAGCCGTTTCGCACACAATATTCCAGTGAGAAAAAGAGCTTGTGCTGGGCATTCAATAGAAAGGTGTTTTCTCGTCCAGCGGGGTCCTGCAAATTTAAACATATCTGTTCCTTTTGCAGACACCCTTCCCACCCAGAGTTCAAGTGCATTAAGAAATCCAAGGAAAAGGTTAAGGAGGGGAGTAAGCCCTCTAGCTGATTTAACTTTGCCATCACTCATGCAGATTAACGCTTTCTTCCTATGATTACATTCCTATTCTAAAAGACTCTGCAGACCTATTGTTTAGAGGCTTCTCTTGTGTTTTCAGGATTCCCGCCTTAAAAGTGCCCCCTATTCCGTATTGCAACAATTTACTGTCAGCCCAGAGAAATCCATGGGTGGTTGCAAGGAAGGTTGAGAAGGAAAGGTTGTTAGGCAGGTTGGCTAGCCCCTTCTCCTCTCCTCCATTCAAGAATTTTGTCTGTTCTCCCTTGGGGGTGGTACCTAAAAAAGAGTCTGGCTAGTGTAGATTGATACATAACCTCTCAGCTCCACGTGGATCTTCAGTGAATGAAGCAAACAACCCCCAACTATGCTCAGTTCGATATGCAACTGTAGACCAGGCCCTTGAGAAGTTGTACAACCTAGGACAAGGGGCCCTTCTGGCAAAAACTGACATTGAGTCAGCTTTTCGGCTCCTCCCAGTACAGCCAGACGATTACCATTTATTAGGATTTCATTTTGCAGGGTCTTATTTCTATGATAAATGCATGCCAATGGGTTATAGTGTGTCCTGCAGTTACTTTAACAGTTCAGCTCCTTGTTACAATGGATCTTCACCAAGCGCACTGGGCACAAGGAGGTGATTCACTACTTAGATGATTTTCTGGTACTGGGCCCTCCGGGGTCTGCAAGGTGTCTGTGGGCCTTACGGGCTTTGACTTCCATGTTTGAGGAATTTGGTGTTCCACTAGCCCCAGACAAGACAGAGGGCCCCACAACTTGTATTACCGTATATACTTGAGTATAAGCCAAATTTTTCAGCCCACTTTTTTGGGCTGAAAAATCCACTTCGGCTTATACTCCAGTGAACAAAAAAAAAAAAAAGAACTTACCGAGGACTTGCGCGCGACGAGGCTTCGGTGCTTCCGGGATCGCCATTCACAGAAGATGCAGCTCCCAGCGTGACACGTCATCCGGATGGGCTGCGAATGAAGAAAGTCCTACCGCGCAGGCGCAGTACAGCTTAAACGCGATAGAGGTAAGGAGCCTGCGCATGCTCTGTTTCATAGCATGAAAGACTAGCATGAACCCCGGACGCAAACGAGCAATATATATATATATGCATATGTGTATATATATATATGTGTGTGTGTATATATAGATTAAAATAAATAAATAAATATATATATAGATAGATGTATGTAAAAAAAGTACCGGTTTTCTATTCGTGTTTATGTGTATACAGTCCCATCGCACTCCAGAAAGGAATTTTATTTTAATTATGGTAAAATTGGTTAGGTGGTTGTGGAAATAGCTGAAGCTTCCACTGCTACAGTCCCAGAATTGCTGCTCACACTCCAAAGCAGTTACAATAAATGATTGTTTATTTTTGTAGTGTCACAATTGCAAAGCATTGCTTGAAGACACCGCAGTTCTTTTCTTCAGACATAAAAGTTCTTTGCAAATATGACATAATATACACATACATATTGTCAAATTATATATTTTTTTTGGGGGGGGGAGGAGCAGATAGAGCTTTATTTTGATTGTACTCTAGTTACAGTATTTTTAGAGTTGGGTTTACGGTATATTTTTATTTTATGGTATGGCATTTTTTTTTACAGTTTTTTTTTTCCTGTTAGAAATGGATCCCAGTACTTCTAATCCTGCACCAAAACAAAAACGCAGGTCATACGAAGCTGCTTTCAAACCAAAGGTTGTGTCAAGAGCAGAAAAAAGCAATAACAGTATTGCGAGTAGGGAATTTGGTGTTGATGAAAAACAAGTGAGGGAGTGGCGGAAAATGAAAGCTGACTTGGAAAAGATTCCAAAGGCAAAAAAAGCTCGACGTGGTTTAACAACTCCATATGGGGCTCTAGAGACTGAATTGCATAAATGGGTTATGGAGTGTCGTCAAAATGGTTACTGCGTAACACGCATGGGAATTCGCTTACGTGCCCTTCAAATGGCTAAAGATGACAAATTAAAAGCACCAGGCATTGAAAATGTTGTTGCGTCAGCAGGATGGTGTACTGGCTTCATGAATAGGTATGGCCTATGTTTGCAGCAAAGAACAAAGATTTCACAGAAGTTGCCAAAAGACCTTGATGAAAAAGTGATGTCATTCCATTCATTCATCATAAAACAAAGAAAGATCCATAACTATGACCTGGGAGATATTAGGAATATGGATGAAACACCTATGACCTTTGATCTTCCAAGCAACAGAACCGTGGCAAGTTTGGGAGACAAAACTGTTTTACTCAGAACCACAGGTAATGAGAAAAACCATTTTACAGTCGTTCTGTCATGTTTGGCTAATGGAACTAAGCTGCGGCCTGTCATTATTTTTAAAAGAAAGACCTTGCCTAAAAAGGTCAATTTCCCACCACGAATTACAGTGCGCGCACATGTTAAAGGCTGGATGGATGAAGATGGAACAAAAAAGTGGCTGGAAGAAGTTTGGAACAGACGACCAGGAGCAGCCTTAAAGAAAAAACCATCATTGCTAGTTTGGGATATGTTCAGAGCCCACACATCTGATGACATAAAAATATTGGCAAAGTCTTCTCAAGTTACTTTAGCCGTTATTCCAGGTGGGCTTACATCTGTATTACAGCCCTTAGATGTGTGTTTAAATAAACCTTTCAAAGACCGTGTGCGAAAGATGTGGTGCGAATGGATGTCATCTGGTCAAGCCCGACTGACAAAAGGTGGAAATATGATGAAGCCTGACATAGAACTGATAGCAAAGTGGGTTCGTGATGCATGGGAAGAGATTCCAGAGGACATGGTGAAGCACGCCTTCAAGAAATGTGGCATAAGTAATGCTATGGATGGCAGTGAAGACAGTGCTTTGTATGAGGACGACAGCTGTGATAGTGATGACTGCGAACTCTGTGACAATGTTTATGATGATAACCTCACACCAGCTACAGCTGAAGCTCTGTTTGGACATACAGATGAGGAGGAGGAATCCAGTTTTGAAGGATTTTGATGCTTGTGTTTTAGCTTGGTTGCTTATTGAGTTAAGGTTTTTGTACATTTAAAGTTATTGTTAATACTTTAATGTTATATATTGTTTTTGTTGAATATACTGATAATATATTGTTTTTGTTGACCCTCTTTTCCACATGCCTCAATTAAAGCAATTTTATTGTTATCTACCTGTATTTTTATTTTTGAAATTTACCGTGAGCTGCTGCATTTCCCAGCCTCGGCTTATACTCGAGTCAATAACTTTTTCCAGTTTTTTGGGGTAAAATTAGGGGTCTCGGCTTATACTCGAGTCGGCTTATACTCAAGTATATACGGTACATTTTTGGGGATTGAGATAGACTCAGTGGCTGGTGAGTGTGGCCTGCCCAAAGATAAGTTGTTGGCTTTTAAGAACTCAATTAACTCAGTCCTGGCACAAAAGGTCACGCTACACCAGCTACAAGTATTGATAGGACAACTGAATTTTGCTTTACGGATTATTCCCATGGCGTGCCCCTTTTCCCTGTCTATCGCTAGGGCGATGGCAAGATTGCCTGAGAAGCATCATCACACCAGACTGTCGTTAGAAGTCAGAGAGGATTTCAAAATCTGGGCTTCCTTTTTACAAGATTTCAATGGGGCAGTCATTTGGCCTCCTCGTCCAATTCCTAATTCTACCCTGGGCCTCTTCACCGATGCGGCCAGCGGTGTAGGTTTTGGGCCATTCTGAGTAACAACTGGTGCAGACGGGATTGGCCAGTTGAGTGGCATGATGATGGGATCACGAGGAATGTGGAATTTTTGGAGCTATTTCCCATTGTGGTTGCTGTCAGAATTTGGGCCCTTACGTTCAAAGATAGATCTGTGTTATTTCGGTCGGACAACATGGCGGCGGTGGAGGCCATTAATAAGCAAGGTGCATCATGCAGACTTGTACTCCGACTACTGAAACACCTAGGCCCTCATTACAACCCTGGCGGTCAGTGTTAAAGCATCGGTAACACCGCCAACAGGCCGGCGGTAAAAAAAATGGGATCACGACCACGGCGGAAACCGCCAACACAGACAGCCACTTTAACACTCCGACCGCCAGGGCGGTAGCAACAAACACTGCGACGGTCACCGCCAACAGACAGGCAGAAGACAATGTACCACCCACCCTATTATGAGAGGCCAATCCGCCAGCTTTTCCAGGGCGGGACCAACGACCTCAAAAGCACGGCGGAAACACTACACTGAAGGGGAACCACTCACCTTCCGACACTCCACAAAGAACCAGGACACCATGGAGCCCGAATTGCAGGTCCTCCCCATGTTGGTGTATCTACTAATACACCAGGAATCTGAAAGAAGGTGGTGGTGACGACAACAGTGAGTACTGCACCTAGCACACAGGGAGGGGAGACGCAAAAGAGAATTACACTCAAACGTGGCACGCAACACCCCCACCCCCCACCCTCACCCACAACACCATGCACACTAACATCCAACAACATGACAGATACACCCCGTCACCCCCTAGAAGAACACAAGGACAAAAGGAAATTAGTTTAACCAGTGATATTTTGGAACATTCAGATATAGCAATCAATTAAAAATAATTCAGTATATACAAATACTTACGTTATGTACAGAAGTCCGTACACTGTCCCTTGCAAATGTCCGTGGACCAGTGGTCCCAAAAATCATGGGCAAAGCCCACACATGACACCTGCCTCAAAACGGAGAGAACACTGCAGGGGCATCAGGTCGAAAAAACACAGGCACTTCCGGGGGATGGAAAAGGGGGGGGCACCTCAGCCGGAAGATGGTACTATGCCACTGCTCCTGGAGGGGGCACCATGCCCACTGCTTGGACCTGTGGAGTGCAAAGCCACAGTCTCTCTAGTGGGTGCTTTGCCCACTGCTTGGTCCTGGGGAGTGCAAAGTCTCAGTCTCTCAAGTCTCTCAAGTGGGTGGTTTGCCCACTTCTTGGTCCTGGGGAGTGCAAAGCCACAGTCTCTCTAGTGGATGCCTTCTTCCACTGGTTCTGGAGGGGGCCTTGTGCCCAGTCTGCTTCACCCTGCCAAGGAAGGGGTGAGTGAATGCATCTCTCCACTGTTTCTGGAGGGGGGCTTGTGCCCAGTGATGCTGCACCTGGGGTGTGGCAGTTCCCATACCCTCACCTGGGTGTCTGAGCTACGAGATGTGCAGGGAACAGGTAGCATGATACTCCATGGAGGCAGAGCCAAACTCCATCCTGTGGCGACTTAGGCTGCAAACTGCTGGTAGTGCCAGTGCTGGTGGTGATGCCTCATGTGGTGTGTGCAGACTTCAGGGCGTCTCCTGCAGCCTCGGACGGCTGCCCACTGGGGATGCTGCTGATGTCCGATTTTGTGGCACCGGCTGGGCACGTGGCGGTGCAGGTGGGAGTGGCTGCGGTGGTGGCTGCGGTGGTGGCTGCGACGGTGGCTGCGGCGGAGATGCTGGCGGTGCTGCCCGTGGTGCAGGTGTCTGTTGTAGTGGAGAGAGACACCAGACCGTCTCCGGCAGCCTCGGACGGCTGATCACTGTGGAGGATGCTGGTGGCTGATGTTGTGGCAGTGGCGGTGCAGGTGGCAGTCTGTGCGGCGGTGCTGACCGTGGTACATGTTGCTGGCCTGTCTGTGGAAATGGTGGTCACCAGGAAGCTTTGTGCCCTGAGGTGACTTGCCCTTGCTTTTGTGGCCCTTCCCCCACCTTGGTAGTCACTGCTGGGACCTTGGCACTGTCCTCTTTGTGTTTGGATGAGTCCTTGCTGGGTGGGTGGCGTGACTTTTCCCTGCTGCATGCCAGCCCCTTCTTAACCTTGGCAGGTGGCGGAATCGGGTGGTCCTTACAATCTCTAGGTGGCACACTGGCAGACCTGATGGGTGACCCCTTCGATCCTCCCAGACTTGCAGGGACCACAGCGGATGCCGATTTGGTGGCTTGAGGTGCTGTCTTGGGATCTAGACATCCTGGCCCTAGGGGAAGGACGGAGGAGGGAGGTGTAGGGAAGAGGTCAACGTTAGCTAGGAAAAGTTTTTTTGACACACTGGGACAGAAGGAGGGGGTGTGGGAATGGAGGAAGAGGTAATGGTTGTAGGAGGTGTACGTCTGCTGAGTTTGGGTGAAGGTACATGGGCTGGAGGCTGTTGTGAGGTGGATGGCTGTTGAGCGGGTGTGTGCCTGCATTTGTGTACTTTGGGAGGAGGGCTCACAGACACACTGGGAGAGGACAGAGGGACGTGTGAATGGTTGTGGGGGTGGTGACTGCTCGTGAGGGGTGTGTTGTGATGGGCGTGCTGGTGATGGAGGCAGTGGCTGATGATGTAGTGCATGCAGGTGTGAGTGGAGATGGTACTGGGAGGGAGGTGGAGGACGAGGAGGAGGGGGACACAGTGGAGGCAGTGTATGTTGGTATGTATGCATGGGTATAGTGCTTGTGTGATTGCCTGTGTGATGATGTGTGGTGCTTATGTTTTCCTGAGCCACTTTTGTGTGTTGATGTGTGTGCATGCTGGTCTGAAGGTGTGTTTGGGATAGGCTGAGGTAGAGAGGATTGGGTCTGGGTAGTGAAAGTTGGAGGGAGGAAGCTGGGCACAGAGACAATGGCTGCCATTAGTGCTGAGGCCAGAGCCTGAAATGCTCTCTGTTGGGCCACCACTCCAGAATGAATGTCCTCCAGGTATGCATTTGTTTGTTGCAAATGCCTCTCAACACCCTAGATGGCATTCAGAATGGTTGACTGCCCAACAGTGAGGGATCTCAGGAGGTCAATAGCATCCTCACTGAGGGCAGCAGGGCTGACTGGGGCAGGGCCTGAGGTGCCTGGGGCAAAGGAGATGCCCACCCTCCTGGGTGAGTGGGCACGGGAAACATGCTGAGGTGCTGCTGGGAGGGCGGTGCTGGTATGGGGGGTGGCGGCTGTACCTGTTGGTGGGGTGGGCACAGACCGCAAGGGAGTTTCCATCAGAGGAGGAGTCGATGTCACTGGTCTCCCCTCCTGTCCCCGTCGTGGAGCTCCCCTCGCCCTCCGTCCCACTGGTGGCTTCACCCTCCATGGATTCACTCTCCTGGGCCTTGTGGGATGCAGCTCCCTTGATCGCCGGTGCCTCTGCTCCTCCGCCAGATGATGCTAATGCACACAAGGACAGGGTGACAAAACAAGAAGGGGGATAGACAGATGAGACACATGGTCAATGCCAGCAACACCACTACCGTTGGCATACCCAACACAAACTGAGCTGCCCTATGCACTAGGCCATGCCCAACCACTCACTAAGGTAGTCACCAGCCCATGGGGTACAATGCCTAACGCCAGCACCTGCACACCTGACACCCACAGGACCCTGCACACTAGTAGTTGGCCACTTGTACCATTGGGGTAGGGATGCTTCAGAGCCTGAAACAAGGGACCTACCCTGACAGGATCACCCTGCCCTAGGGGCACCCACAGCCCACATCCCCCAGCCATCTAGGGCCAGATGTAGGTAGCTAAAAAAATAGCGAGTCGGAAATTGTGAGTCGTTGCGACTCGCAATTTCCGACTTGCAAACTGGTATACAACAAGAAAAAGCGACTTCATTTTGCGACTCGCAAATGAAGTCACACTGCATATTGCGAGTCTACTGATTGCGAAGTCGCTTTTTGCGACCTCGTAAAAACAAACACGCAAATTGCGAGTGGGTGTCGCAAATTGCGACTGTGCCGCAAATTGCATGCAGGTGCAGCAGAACAGACTGGAAAACACTTCCTGGCTCTTGCTGATGACATCACAGCCAGGAAGTTTACAAATACACCTGTGAGGAGGGAGGACCGCACCCTTTTCAAACTGCTGAGCAACCAACTTGAGGAACAGCAGCAAGAATGGAGGACTCTGGCAGGAAGAGAAAACTGAAGTTTTCAGAAAAGGGACTGGAGGTGCTGACAGATGAATGCTGCCAGCACCCTGACCAGCTATTTGGAAGGGCTGCCCTGAGTGTGCCAGAGACTGAAAAACGGAGGATTTAGAATGACATCCAGGAGAAGGTCAACGCCATAGGGGTGAGCCACAGGAGTATTGATGAGCTCAAAAAGAGATGGTATGACCTGCGCTCCAGGACCAAGGAGAGGGTGGCAGAGCAGCTCCGGGAGATGAGGGGCACAGAAGGAGGCCCATCCACCGTCCCACCACCCACACCCATGGAGGAACGTGTGGAACAGACCCTTGAGCCATGGGCAGTGGCTGGAATGGCCGAGCTTGACACGTCAGCGCCAGGAACATCAAGTGAGTACCATGAAACATGCATGTTCACCCATACCTGCCATACCCCCACCCACCCAGTACACAGCAGCATGCACAACCAAATTAGCTCCATTCCAGACTAGCAACCACCATAATGGTGCATTATGGGCAATGTTGTTCAGTAGTCAGCTGATAGGCAACAGTTTATTAGGAAGCATACAACAGATGTTAGATACTGACAGCGTGTTCCCTATGTCCCACAGGTCTCCCACAAGACATCCCCACCAGCCAGTCCGTCCAGGGTGCAGAGGACAGCCAACAGGCAGCACAGGAGTCGGGAGCAGCCACTACAGGGCCCAGCACAACCCAACCACAGTCCCGTCCAGCTTCACCAATGGACAATGGGGAGAGCGACCCAGCACCCGGTCCCAGCCACAGTGCCATACAACAGGACCCTGATGCTCCACTGCGTCGCAGACGTCAAGTCCATGTCCCTGCAGTGTCCCAGGAGGATGTAGGGGACTCTTCCATGTCCACCGCCGAGGCAGCCCTCATCAGTGGTCAGCGCCTGCAAACAAGGCAGATGAGACCTATATCAGGGGCCATGCAGCGTATGGATTGGAATTTCACCACAGGGTTGGCACAGGTGCACACAGACTTCCAAAGCCTGAACAATCATGTCGGTGACCTTGCACTCTCCATCCGTCAACTTGTAACTGAACTAGTGTCAGAGGGAGAGAGTGCAAGGCGCCGTGAGCAGCAACTCATACACCGGTTGGACCGCATGGCTGCCTCAATCGTCCGCCTGGCAGTCAACACCACAGGGCTGTCACGCCGTACAGTCAGTTTGCAGGGGATGTGGCTCGGGGACTGAGTTGGATTAGCCCCGCTGTGGACATGATGGAGGCAAGACAGGTGGCAAGGGGCACGGCAGACACACCTCAAGATAGTGAGGAGGGCTCCACCATCAGTAGTGCATCTGCCACGGACACAAGGGTATTGAGGAGTGGCAGTGCACGTCAGGGATCTGCTGACACTCCAAGCACTAGCCATGCTGGGCGTCCCAGGCGGAGGAGTTGAGCCTATGCACTTGCGGACAATTGAGGCACATGAGGTGAATGTGTCCTCATTGCAGGTGGACATTTACAGCCCCTTCCCAAAAGTTCAGTTTATAATTACTTAGGTTCACTTAATAAAAGTTCTTGTTTGTTCCACTTCACAACTGGGCTCTTTGTGTGTGACATTAGTGGGTGTGGTGGCAGTTAGCAAATACCTTCCAAAGTATTGGTTTGCAATGTGGTCCCGTCTCTGCCTGCCTTGATTTGCAATGCTTCTATCCTCCGAATCTGGGTCTTCTGGGGTGAGATGTAGCCCACGTCTGGTGGCAATGTTGTGCAGTATAGCGCATGCGCCAACAATCTTGAATGCTGTTATTGGGGCATATTGGAGCGCACCTCCACTTCTGTGGAGGCAGCGGAATCTTGCCTTCAACAGTCCAAAGGTCCTCTCTATGACATTTCGGGTCCTCCTATGTGCACTGTTGTATCGCCTCTCAGTCTCATTGCTGGGTGTTAAGTACGGGGTAAGTGTCCATGGTTGTAGCACATATGCACTGTCACCTGTTTGGCAAAAATGGACAATGTTAGCAGGGCATGGATGGTTTCTACAGTCGCCTGTGTGTATGTCTTCAGGGTGTATTCAGCAATACCTAAGAGATATCCGTCTCCAAACTCCCCACGTTCTAGGCGTTGGTGTATCCCACTGTGCCTGAAAATGTAGGAGTCATGTGTACTCCCTGGAAATTTGGCTACCATGTCAGTGATGACATAATGGGTGTCACATACCACCTGGATGTTCAGTGAGTGGGTACACTTCCGGTTGTGGAACAGATATTCCAGATTTGCAGGAGGGCAGATTTGTATATGTGTCACGTCTACACACCCTATTACATGAGGGAAGTTGTCAATTCTGTAGAATTCCAACTTGGTGCTGTTGATTTCTGCCTCATTCCTGGGTAGGTATATGTATCTGGACATGTGTGTGAGTATGGCATTTAAGAAACATCTGAAAAACCATGAGAGTGCACTTTGGGATACCCCACCTGCCACAGCAATGACCCCCTGATAGCTACCCGAGGCCAAGAGGTGCTGTGAGCATATCACTTGCACATGTGTGGGGATGGCGCTGCAGCGCACAGTCTGGCGTTGCAGCTGCGGATTGAGTAGATCTATTAATTCTAATATTGCTGCACTGCTGAGTCTGTATTTATCATATCTCTCCTCCTCTGTTTGTTGGAAAAGTGTCTGCCTGGTTCTGTATATCCTCTCCTGTCTCTGGCTCCTCCTCCTCCTCTGCTGTGCGGCGTGGACTCTCCTCCTCCTAGCTATCACATATATCTCCGCCATCTTGAGTAACCCAGGTGCCTTCTGGGTCTCCTTTTATACTTTGGTTCTGGTTACCACCTGCTCTGACTTAGTGGTAAATTGGGTGTGCAAAATGGGCTTTTTGCGACTAGTCGCAATTTGCGAGTGGCTTTTTCATATGGTTTGCGACTCGCAAATTGCGACTTCCTATTTGCGGGTCGCATTATGGGGTCGCAAATTTTGCGAGTCGCTAATGGCTTGCGTCGCTATTTGCTATTCGGAAATGGTTTTTTTGTATCCCATTTCCGATTTTGCTGGGTCGCAAATAGCGATTTGGGCCATTTGCGACTTGCAAAATTTTGCTACATCTGGCCCCTAGTTCCTAAAGCGCGCAATTCAACTGTCTGAAACGGTACTCATCCCCTTGTGGTTGCTGTGATGCCTTCAAGCGTCCTTCCAACTCTGGATAGGCTACCACTAGGATGTGGAACATCAGGGGGGTCATGGTGCGACGGGCACCCCTTCCACGTTGGGAGGCCAGTCCCAGCTGGGCCTCCGCCATCTTCTTTCTCCAGCGGCGCAGGTCCTCCCATCTTTTGCAGCAGTGGGTGCTCTGCCCATGATAGACCCCCAGGGTCCGCACCTCCTTGGTGATGGCACGCCAAATACCCTTCTTCTGGTGGGCGCTGACCTAGAGGGTAAAGACAGCGGAAAATGTAATTATTCACCCGTCCGGAGCGTCATACTCATTGCCCACCTGTTCCAACCCACACCCTGATGTACATACACTGACCACCTCTCAAGCAGCTGACAGGCCCGGACGCCTTAGCACCCCCCAACATGTGGCTTCCATGCACACCACTCTAAACAGGCATTGCCCACGCATCATGCTCACAGTGTACTCACCTGTTTGTCTGGAGGACCGTAGAGTAGCGTGTACTGGGGGAGGACTCCATCCACCAGTTTCTCCAACTCCTCCGCAGTGAAGGCAGGGGCCCTTTCCCCAGACACATGAGCCATTGTCGCTTCCAGACTCAGGTCACAGCAGCACTTGCAGTGTAGGTCCTCTCCTGTTGATGGTCAGGTATCAAGAGAGTGAATGGGTAGAAAATGGTGGTGACGTCTGTGGCGGTGCGTACCGTCACCACCAGCGTACATCGCCATTGGCTCCTGGAACCCGTAGGGCCCAATTATAACCAATGCGGAGTTGCGCGGTGGTCTTCAACCGCCTACCGCAATGCTGCACAACGCCAGCGCAGTTACCTCATTTCCCCTTGTCCCTCCTCATAGGCCAGGCAGACGCCATTTAAAGGGGGCACATGCCATGGCACCTAGCGTCACAACACATATTGGCACATATACTCACTCTCGATTTCACACCCTGCTTCTGTAACATTGATTCATACACAGTTGTGCTATCTATATGGTGAATTACCTTCTGCTCACCGTTCTCCTCCATAGGCTACAACCGCTGATGCAGATGATGAGATGGTGGTATCCTCCGGTGTACAGACCCCTGGTGGACCTGTCGACAATGGAGGACAGACACATTATAATCACATACAGATTTGATCGTGCCACAATCCAAGAACTGTGTGCCCATTTGGAGCCAGACCTGATGTCAGCTATCCGGCAGCCCACAGGAATCCCCCCTCTAGTGCAAGTCCTGTCAGTGCTCCATTTCCTGGCAAGTGGCTCCTTCCAAACTACAGTGGCCGTGGCATCAGGGATGTCTCAGCCAATGTTCTCAAACGTGTTGAGCAGGGTGTTGTCTGCCCTGCTGAAACATATGCCCAGCTACATCGTGTTCCCCCAGGTGGAGGATTTGGCCACAGTGAAAGCTGACTTCTATGCCCTGGGGCGTATACCCAACATCATTGGTACCATTGATGGTACACATGTGGCATTTGTCCCCCCGCAGAACTGAACAGGTGTACAGGAATAGAAAAAGCTATCAGTCGATGAATGTGCAAATGGTGTGTCTGGCCGACCAGTATATCTCCCATGTGAATGCCAAATATCCTGGCTCTGTGCATGATGCCTATATCTTGTGAAATAGCAGCATCCCTTATGTGATGGGCCAACTTCAGGGGCACCGGGTGTGGCTAATAGGTGACCCCATGGTCCCCACACTGTATGAGTAGGTGTCTGGGTAGGGGGTTGTCCCTAAGGGGTAGTGTGTCTCACAATTGTCCCTCGATATTTGCAGGTGACTCTGGTTACCCCAACCTCTCATGGCTTCTGACCCCAATGAGGAATCCCAGGAAAAGGGCAGAGGAACGTTACAATGAGGCACATGGGCAAACTAGTAGGATTATTGAGAGGACATTCGGCCTCCTGAAAGACAGATTCCGGTGCCTCCATCTAACAAGTGGCTCCATGTACTACTTACCTAAGAAGGTGTGCCAGATCATCGTGGCATGCTGTATGTTGCACACCCTGGAATTGAGACTCCAGGTGCCTTTTCTGCTGGAGGATGAGCCTGGTGATGGTCTTGTGGCAGCGGTGGAGCCTGTGGACAGTGAGGAAGAGGAGGCAGAGGAAGAAGATGTTGAAAACAGAACAAACATTATTGTGCAGTACTTCCAGTGACACACAGGTAAGAGACTGCACCTCCTCTTCACATTTCAGTATACTTTAGGACATTGTACATGGCAGCCTCTTACCCTCTGTCTATGGCCACTGACTGTTCCCTTTGGGGTTCCTTTTTTCAGATCTGTATACCCCATTCTTGCTCATGCTAAGTGTTCTGCTGCCCAACAACTGTCATACGTTGGTATGTGTAAATGAACATAAACCTTGCAATGGTTTGCTAATGTTTTAGTAATACATTTGTGAATCATCAGACTGACTCCAGATTGGTCTTTGTTTCAAGGGTGTTTATTGAAGGTGCTAATAAGTATAGGGGTATGTGCAAGGGACTGGGTTTATGGCGGAGGAAGGTCCAGTCTCTTGGTATCACAGGTGCATTGTCCAGGGGGGAATAGGAAGGGGAGCAATGGCAGTTCAAGGTGGACAGGGTAACAGAGTGGGACAGAAGGGTGACATTCAGGAGGGTCCTATTTCCTGGTGGAGGTCTTGGCAATGTTCTCTGTCTTCTGCCTGGATTGCAGGGACCGTTTGCGGGGTGGTTCTCCTTCTGCAGGGGATGGGGTGCTGGTGGCCTGTTGGTCCTGTGGCGGGGCCTCCTGTCCACTAGCGCCGGTGGAGGTGGAAGTCTGTTCATCGGTTTGGCTAGTGTCAGGGGCCCTTTGCTGTGCCACTGTCTCCCTCATGGTCTTGCCCATATCAGCCAGCACCCCTGCAATGGTGACCAGGATGCTGTAGATTTTTTGTGAGGTCATCCCTGATCCCCATGTACTGTCCCTCCTGCAGCCGCTGGGTCTCCTGCAACTTGGCCAGTACCGTGCCCATGGTCTCCTGGGAATGGGTGTATGCTCCGATGATGTTTGAGAGTGCCTTGTGGAGGGTCGGTTCCCTGGGCCTGTCCTCCCCCTGTAGCACAGCAGTCCTCCCAGTTTCCCTGTTGTCCTGTGCCTCTGTCCCCTGAACTATGTGCCCACAGCCACTGACCCCAGGTCCCTGATCGTCCTGGGTTTGTGGGGTTGCCTGAGGTCCCTATAGTGGTGGACACTGCTGATTGACGTGTTCTGGTTACAGTGGCATGGCTCCGCTGGGTGGGTGCTGTGGTGGTATTTCCTGAGGGGGAGGCTCAGTGGTGGGTTGGGACTGTGGCAGGGGAACAGACTGTCCAGAGGTCCCAGATGGGCCAGGTTGGTCATCATGATCCAGGCGTGCAGAGCTGCTGTCATCACTGTGTTCCTCTTCTGTTGGGGGACTGGATGTAGCTGGCACCTCTTGTCTGGTCACGTTGGGTAGGGGTCCTGTTGTGATGTAAATGCATTGTTATTGTATCTGTGTGTGCCATCTTGTGCAATGGGTGTGTTTCCCTTCTAGATTTGTGCTTTCCCTGTCGCCTTGGCCTTGTGTGATTGCTGGTTGTGTGGGCTTGGTGGGTCTCTCTACTGGGCATGCTGAGGTGCCCATGAAGGTCTGTGATGGGTGTCCATGCATTGTTGTTGTACGTATGTAGGGCTTGGGATTGGGATGTATGGGTTTTGATGGTGGGGTGGATGTGAGGTGATGGAGTGATGGGAGTGAGGGTACCGGTGGGGGTATGTGATAGCATGCAGGTAGGGTGGGGGGGATAAAGTAGTAATGATTTGCCTTACCAGAGTCTAGTCCTCCTGCTACTCCTGCGAGGCCTCCTCCATGTTGTTAGTTGTGGGGGAGGAGGCGGGGGTCCACCACCAGTCGCCTGTACTGCTATCTGGGGTCTTGATACCACGGAACGCACCTTCCCCCGTAGGTTGTTCCACCTCTTCCTGATGTCATCCCTTGTTCTTGGATGCTGTCCCACTGTGTTGACCCTATCCACGACTCTCCGCCATAGCTCCATCTTCCTTGCAATGGATGTCTGCTCCACCTGTGATCCAAATAGCTGTGGCTCTACCTGGATGATTTCCTCCACCTTGAACCTTAGCTCCTCCTCAAAAAACCTGGGGTATCTTTGAGGTGCCATGATGTGGTGTGAGTGATATGTGTGTGGTGATGTGTGGGGTGATGTGTTGGGATGTATACTGTGATGTGTGTGGATGGTGTATGGGTGATAGTGTTGTGTGCCTCTGAGTGAGTGTGTGCTCTTTGCTTGGCTCTCTGTGCTTGGTCTCTTTTTTTGGTTGTAAGGGTTTGTGGGTATTGAGGGTGTGTGTTTTATAGTGTTGTGGGGGTGTGATGTGTGTATGTGTATTAGGTGTGTGTATTTTGAATTGTCCAATGTGGTTGTGTTTTGTAAGTGTGTGTGTATTTTGAGCGCAGCGGTGTGTACCACCAATGGCTTTCCACAGTTGAAAGACCGCTGCGTTGATTCGTGGGTTGTGATACTGTGGGCGTATTCCTGTTGGTGTGACGGTGTGGGTTTTGCTATCTCCAGTTTATCACTGACCTTTGGTGTGGCGGACTTGTGTGGGTGTCTGTATTGTGGCGGTATTCTCAGTGTGGGTCATAATACTTGTAGTGGATTACTGCTGCGGTCACGGTATTTTGGCAGCCATCAGCACGGTGGTAGGCGCCATTTACCTCCAGGGTTGTAATGAGGGCTCTAGTCTTAATGTGTTTGAAACTGAATATTACCTTCCGTGCACGACATGTCCCTGGTGTTCATAACAAAGCAGCGTCCTTAGCAACCCGCACACGTGGGGCATACGAAAAACCACTCCAACAATACAGACAGTCTCTGAATTCTTGCAAAATTGCAGAGTGGTTTTCAACACAGGCCATTTGCTGTTTTTTAAGTAATCTAAAGGAACTTGGCAAACCTGTTTCCTGCACGAAAACTTACCTTTCCGGCATTCGTTTTTTCGCAAAACTACATAATCAGGAGACCCAACTTAACGTCTTTATCATTAAGAGGGCAGTGGCCGGGTGGGCTAGTTTAGATTGCACAAAGAAGGATTCTAGGCGCCCCATAACTGCTCACATATTGGGGGGGCTCATGGACAGTCTCCTGAATGTTTGTTCCTTCCCTTTTGAGGTGACTTTGTTCGCCGCTGCATTTTCAACAGCTTTTTATGGAGCTTTTCGCTTTTCGCCTTTCATCCAAAGGTGACCACACGGGAGGCCTACAATGGGCTGACGTGCGAATCGCCCCGGGGGTGGTGACAATTCAATTACAAAGGTCCAAAACTGATCAACTAAGGAAACGGTCGAACATTGAACTTAGAGCAGCTCAGGGATCCCTATTACGCCCAGTGGGTCTCTTAATTAGCAGCCCTCCCACGTTCCGGGTCATCAGCTCCTTTTCTACATGCAAACGGGGAGTGCTTATCACAGTACCAAATTTTGGCAGTAATGAAGGCGGCTCTTGGGGGCGCCCGGGTCGACCCTCAGGGGTACTCATCCCACTCATTCAGGATTGGGGCGGCAACCCTAGCGGCTGGGGCAGGGATATCCGCAGCAGAAGTAAAGTCCATTAGGAGATGGTCATCCAATTGCTATAAGCAATACATTCGGCCTGAGTTGCAATGATGGGTGTTTCACTCCCCTACTTTGTGGTTTCTCGTGTTGGTTACTCATGCAACTTTCTTTAGTTTCAGTTCTATGCCGTCTCACGTGGTTTGGGTGCTAGGGCACTCTTTTGTCCGGTGGGTGGCCTACAGGTTGTAACTGCTCCATAAGCCCGAGCCAGTGGCAATTCAGGATGTGGCTTTTCGTTGGTGTGGGATTGGTGGCCTTGGAGTCACGCAGCTCCAGCAAGGGGTGGAAATGGCGAGAAGGTGCGAGGGACTCCAGTCCCCGGATCTCATTGTTATCCATATTGGTGGAAATGACCTGGTGCGACTTGGCCGCAAGACTCTCAGGAAAACTATTTTAATGGAAATATCCCGATTGTCCAAGGAGTTCCCGAATGCTGCCATTGCATGGTCACACATGGTACCTCATCGCAGCTGGAGTCCAAATATTAAATCAAGGATCTTGAATGTGTCTGTTGGTAGACTTAATGCGGAGATATTGTGAGTGTGTCCTGGTCTAATCCGCTTACGGAACATTCCACACAAACTACTAAAAGGGACAGACATGTTCCACAGAGATATGGTGCATTTATCTTATGCAGGAATGGATCAATTCATTGCAGACATTTGGTCCTTATCTCGCAGCTTGTTTGGGGGTGGGGAGGGCGAAGGACCTTTGAGCCCCTGGTCGCCCTTGTGGTGGGAGAGGAAATACTAAAGTCACCATAACCAACAGAGGGGTCCCCGAAGCTGGGTCCCCTGGATAACACCAGAGGTAGGATCCTGAAGTCCTGAGCCAACCTGCGGATGTACACACCAGCTTGGGGGGGAGCCCAGATCGCTGGGGTGGCCATGGGGCTCCCTCTCCTGACCGCTCAGTTACACCCCTTTGGCAGATTGGTGTTTGGGGAGGGGGCGGAACCCAGAGCATGAGGACAAGGGACGGTGAAGTCAGGGGAGCCGCCTCCCCCCCCAGGGATACAGGTGAGGTACGGTTCACCTGTGTGGTCCAAAGGCGGTTCAGGACAGGAAGGGATCCTGTCACATTGATTTATGGCTTGATGAGTAATTCTTATTGAAATGGTTTAAAGATATTTGATGTATGTATTGTATTGTTTTTTCCAGGTGAAATATTAACTGCGTGTGTTTATAAAATAATGTCAAATATACAAATAAATTCCTTCCAACAAATAAGTCTTGTTGGTCTGCATGTGGCAGGTGTTGGGGTGAGGGCTTTCTGGTGACCTTCGGGTTCTATTAGGGTAGGAGCATTAGAATTGATTGAGGGTCCAATTCAGAGTTTGGTGGACAGGATACTCTATTGCAAATTTGATGGAGTAGTACCCCCGCCAAATACTCATTCCACACACCTCATTTAGAGATGGGTGAACCTTATATATTCTGTAGATGGAGCCCTGATGGCTACCTCAATGGACTATTTCTTCTGATGGCCCAACGGAGTACAAGTCATCAGACCAAGGATATTACACTGCCCAAGCCCCAGGAACACCCGCACCCACACAAGAGGATGAAGGGACCCCATCCCCGGTAAGTAAGGTAAGTAGAGGAAAGTATTTTAAAAATGTTTTTAAAATGTTTTTAAAGTGCCATTGGGGGCCCTGAAATGGGCCCCCCACATGGCACTGGGTGTAATGGCCATGCCCAGGGGACCCTTGTCCCCTGTGCTGGCCTTTGTGGTGGTGGGCATGACTCCTATCTTTTATAAGACAGGAGTCATGTGGTATGGATGGTTTTGCATCAGGAAAGGATGCTAGGCTAGTTTGCCTCTAAACAGCCTAGCATGATTTTTTGGTACAAAACCCTCTTCCTCCATACCGCCACCCCCATCCGGCTAACATCATTTTCCCAGATGAAAGCCCACCCTTCGCGTCGGCTTGAGGGATTCCATAAGTATGGCGACCAGCTGGCACTCTTGAATGACGCAAGCCGGTGCTATACTTTTTGATGCAAAACTGCGTTTGCGCAGTTTTGCGTCAAAAAGTATAAATATGGGCCTTAGTACACTAAAAAGAACCACTGTGACAGTATAATCTATAAATTTGGCAGACAAAGTACCATTGAGATGGCAGAGGTAGTTCCTTCTGCAGTCCTGACACACTACTCCAACCATCAAACCCCCAGGTCTTTTCAAACATCCGTTCATTTGAGTACCTCCACCTCTGCTGCAGCCAGGCCCTATGTGTGTCCCACAGGGATTCTCTTATCTCCTTTGCAACTAAAAAATTACTTCAACAGCGCTGACTCATCTGATGTATAGTTTAGGAGTTCTGTTCTACATGTGTGAATATGATACCAACTTTTGATGAATTTCAAGAACAGAGAGAACAATCATAGGAGGCTGAAAAATCTCCTTTCCTACTCTTCAGTTTCTTTGATTCTGTGTATTGCCTTTTCCTTTTGTATGCAGCTTCCATAGCACCAAGATTGACTTTTGCTTGGGTGTTTGCGCATGCTTTACCAATATCCGGTTAAAATTCGCTAGAATAGTAGAAAAATAAACCACATCGAATTTGCGTAATGTATGATGCTTGAGAATAACAAAACGGAGAAACTGACTTCACCTCAAACTTAACTTCATCGTAAGCACTTTAACATGTAAAAACGTAATTAAGGGCCAGATGTACAAAGCCGTTTGCATGGTGCAAACTGCGAAAATCGCAGTTTGCGCCATGCAAACAGAATAACGCGATGCTCATTCCCAAATTGCGAGTCGGTACCGACTCGCAATTTGGGAATGCGACTCGCAGATAGGAAGGGGTGTTCCCTTCCTATTTGTGACTCGCATCGCAATTCTGACTTGCTTTGTGACCGCGAATGCTTTCGCAAACCGCCTTGCAGTCACCACCAGTGGCACACTGGTGGTAACTCATTTGGAAAAGGGAAGGGGTCCCCAGGGGACCCCTTCCCCTTTGTGAATGTTAACAAAAATATTTTTTCAGAGCAGGCAGTGGTCCAATGGACCACTGCCTACTCTGAAAAAAACGAAACCAAATGGTTTCGTTATTTTTTTCATTTTGCAACTCGTTTTCCTTTAAGGAAAACGGGCTGCAAAATGAAAAAAAAAACTGCTTTATTTAAAAAGCAGTCACAGACATGGAGGTCTGCTGACTTCAGCAGGCCACCATCCCTGTGAGTGCAGGGACTCGCTATGGGGTCGCAAAATGCGACCCACCTCATGAATATTGATGAGGTGGGTCTTTGCGACCCCATAGTGAGTCGCAGACGGTGTCTGAGACACCGTTCTGCATCCGGCATTGTGACTCGCAAATTGCGAGTCGCTCAGGCTCGCAATTGGCGAGTCGCAATGCCGGAGTTTCCTACATCTGGCCCTTAGTTGGGTTCCTTTCACAAAAACAGAACTAGGGCCAGATGTAGGAACCGGTTTGCATATCGCAAACTGCGAAAAATGCAGTTTGCGACATGCAAAACGGCCATCGCGATGCTGATTCACATTTTGCGAGTCGGTACCGACTCACAAAATGTGAATCCGACTCGCAAATAGGAAGGGGTGTTCCCTTCCTATTTGCGACTCGCACCGCGATGTAGAATTGCTTTGGGACCGCGAAAGCGGTCGCAAAGCAATTCGCAGTTAACACCCACTTGAAGTGGGTGGTAACTCATTCGCAAACAGGAAGGGGTCCCCATGAGACCCCTTCCCCTTTGTGAATGTCGCTGATAATATTTTTTCAGAGCAGGCAGTGGTCCAATGGACCACTGCCTGCTCTGAAAAAATGAAAC
Organism: Pleurodeles waltl; assembly: GCF_031143425.1. NCBI lineage: Eukaryota > Metazoa > Chordata > Amphibia > Caudata > Salamandridae > Pleurodeles > Pleurodeles waltl. The sequence goes on along the minus strand of NC_090443.1, from coordinate 925,863,344 downwards.
CAAATGGTTTCATTATTTTTTTGAATTGCAACTCGTTTTCCTTTAAGGAAAACGGGCTGCAATTAAAAAAAAAAAAAAAAAAACTGCTTTATTAAAAAAGCAGTCACAGACATGGAGGTCTGCTGTCTCCAGCAGGCCACCTTCCCTGTGAGTGCAGGTACTCGCTATGGGGTCGCAATTTGCGACCCACTTCATTAATATTCATGAGGTGGATCCGAGACACCTTTCTGCATACAATTTTGCGAGTTTCAAATTGCGAGTCGGTATGACTCACAATTTGCAACTCGCAAAATTTTCTGTTCCTACATCTGGCCCCTAATTCGGTTTACTGAATGTTTTGCAGTGTCAACAACATCTCTAAGTGGTGAATCGCTAGAATTGTGTGATTCTGCAGCCACCGCACTTTCCATATAATTCCGGATGTACTGCACGGGTTATAAAATTCACTATTTGCTGAATGATTTGAGGATTTAAACAAAAAACAACTTCTAGTTGAAAGAGATCAAAGGACAGAGCACAGTGGACGAGTCAATGCTAAACTGGCCACATTGCAGTTGGTGACTTCTCTATTCAGGAGTTAAACTTGTACCATGGAGTGGGCCCTTTTGCCCAGACTGCATTAATGCAAGTTAAAGTGAACACACAACGAAGTAACGCTGCGCAGAATATTCTGCTTTGTGCCGCGGAGTTTTGCCTTTTCTTAGTACCGAGTTTTGTAGTACCCGCTGCTTAATTTGGTCCTCCATTGCTGCATAAAGCTGGTGGTCCCCTATGGAGGTTTGGTCCATGCGTATATTACACAAACAGCGAAATGGTGCAAAGCAGGATTTGTTCCACTTGCGCAGCAGTGCAAATTTTATGTAGTTAACATTTACGTAACGTCCCATGATGGGTTGTCTGTGAGTTCAGTACCGCAATATGTTTTATATCCCTGAACGACAAGGCACACAACTGCTGTTCCCATTGTGTTTCTCTTTTATCTGCAGGACTTCGAACTTTCGTCCAAATATTATTAAAGGTATTTCCTTTGCAAACAAATCTGACTAGAAATATGTCCCATCGCACTGTATGTAACCCATGCTTCCTTTGCCGGACTACAAGGAGGTATTTTAAATAAACACTAGAGGGCGATGTTGGCTTTTGGAACTAGGCACTGTTTAAAAGCGACGCCTCTTCTGGTGCAGTGAGGTTTCCTTCTCGATTAAGAACACCAGATGCCACGCCCCAACCACACTCCACATCCTAGATGCCTCAGGTTTGCCCAAAACAATGCATGTATTTTACTGTATATAACCAATGCACAGTGACACAGAAATATGAATGAAAAATGAGTTGTATTTAAATCGCACCTACTAAAATGTGTACACGGTGGATAAGCCTGCCGGGCGTGCTGTGAGATCGCAGTCTCGTGTTGCGTCGCGTGTACAGGCTCATAAGTGCTCTCTGAGAGGTAGTTGTGAAGAAGAAACACTACAAAACATATTTTAAAGACGCAGAAGAGTGAAGATATATTGGGCCCTTATTGTTAGAGAAATCCGCATCGACATGAACGCCGACATATTAACTGGTTCGCGTGTTTTAATCTATGCTCCTATACGGGATCGTAAAAGTCTCAAAGAACACGAAATAAAAGCACATAAGAACTTCTTATAACAAAATGCAAATTCCACAAATTTAACACCCGCTATTGTATTTTTATTTTAAACAGTAGCGTATTTCCGGTTTAAAACAAGCAATCTGAACATGCAAAAAGTCGCAAAATTAGGCTTCTCATTTCGATACACATACGCAATTAGGGGCATCACTTCAAGCTCACACATAATCATAAAAAGCGCAGTTTATTAATCCCTTTCATGTATACATATTATTTATATTAAGCAGATCTACGTGAAGTTTCCATACATAAATCTTGGCAAAATAATTGAACATAACATCGTGTGAAGCTTGTGTAGATGAATCAACAATACCTTTTCGCAGTTCTAGGGACACGAAATCAGTCGCCAGTTGCCCCGAACGCTACAAAGGGCCTAACCCCATAACATATCTCGCTACCGGGTGCAAGATTGCCAACGGGGTGCTCAGCCTCGATTTGAGTCTGTGCGCACCCGCACACTTTCTATCTGAGTTTGTGAATGAAGGGGGCTGCACTCCTCAGCAAGGACGGTTACAGTCACACAGCCCCCTTCAGAGGAAAGGGTGCCGGCTGCTTCTACACTTACGTATTCCCATCTTCGGAGATTTTATGTTTTTATTTGCTTGTTTTCCTTCCAGGATGATGTTGGTTTCATCTACATTTATTTACATCTGCAGGAAGCGCTCTGAAACAGTTAGTTTTTTCGTTTAAGTGCTAAACAAAAACTTTGTGCAATTGAAAGATCGTAAGGCTTGCAAGGTTTAATTTTAAAAAAGCAGCCTCAGTGTCTCTTCGCTGCTGCGATAGACCATTCCTACAACAGCGAAGGATGTTGTGTGAATGCTGCTGTCTCTGCCTGGCTCCCTGTCCCAAGCACCCACACCCGCACCCACCTCAAGCCAAAGGCTAAGTCCTGCCCAAACACGGCCTCTTGACTGCCCTTGTTTTTCTATTGCAGTGATATTTTTCAGTTTATAATTTTTTCTACCCTTGGTCGGAATCAGGACCTGGGCCAGAATGAGTGGTTGATTGCATGCAATTACAGGTTGCAGTGTGACTATGGCATTGAATTTGTGCCTTGCATTGGAAAAAGGTACCTTAATGTTGTTGCCAGTTTAACACAGGGTTGTGCCTGTTCGGTTAAATATGTGTATTTGAGCTCATGGATGTCTGTGGATAATGTTCACCCAGCTCGTTTATTAGCACTGAGGGTGCCTATTTGAGCGATGCAGTGCCTTAGGGACAGAGTTGGGCCTCCATTCCATAGGTTTTCCCCCTCTGACTGGTCTGTGACCGCTGGCTTTCATTTCACGGTTCGCATTGGCCAGAGGCTCCAGAGATTATTAGTGGATGCCTCCTGAAAAGGCTAGCATGTATTCAAGGCTTATGCATCACTTCAGAGTAGACATTCCGAAGAGCTCTCATGATTTACTCTGCCTAGAAGCAGAAGGGCCTATAGTTTGTGCAAAGTCTCATCCTGGCTTTAGGTAAAATGGTTTTGAATATGAATATACTCTTTCTTTGATTTCATTACAATACAGAGGCTACCATTATGCACAACATTTTTAATGCAACTCTGTCAGCATAACATGTTTTATTGCAACTCCTGCAGCATAACATCTTTTAATGTCACTCCTGCAGCACCTTCAAAGAACTACAGGCCATATGTACAAACCATTTTTGAGGAAAAAAAACAGCCGATCAGGCCATTTCCAACCGCAAAAATGCTTTTACCCATGTACAAGACACAAATTGTGATTCAGTAACAATTTACTGAATCTTACTTTGTGTTTGAAATTTGGTATTTGGAAGGGGTGTGTTTAGAGCATCCCTTCCAAATACCAAATCTGGATGGGATGTATAAATGATTTGCAACTGAATTACGGTTGCAAAACATCCATATTTTAGCTACTCCTTGATGAGGTGGTAACCATTGGCAAATGGGAAGGGATTCCCACAGGACCACTTCCCCTTTGAGAATGGAAAAAAATATTTTCTAAAAGCAGGCAGTGGTCCCATGGAACACTGCCTACTCTTAAAAAATTAAACTTAGAAGTTTCATTTTTTTCTTTTTAAACACATCCCATCTTCCTTTAAGGAACATGGGCTGCATAAAAAATTGCTTTATTAAAAAACAATCACAACCATGGTGGTCTGCTGACCCCAGCAGGCCAGCATCCCTGTAATGGCTGCTATTCCCAATGAGCTGCAAACTGCAACCTACCTTATTAATATTTACGAGGGGGGGGGGGGTCTATTTGTAACCAACTAAGAATCTCTAAATTGAACTAAAAGAGTTTCATGTTTTAGGGATAGCAATTTCCTAATTGTGTTTCGCAGAGCATCTCAATTAGGAAATCACTATCCCTAAAATCGGTATATATGGCCCTGCGTTACTACAATAATACAACAATCCAGAATTAGAACACCCTCAGTCCATAAATTATCCCCACACAATGCTCTACCTCTTTTAAATGATTCTCACTAAAGACCAACAATGACCTGTACTTTCTTACTCATCACTCGTACATTTTTAAGATATTTTCAGCATTTGTAGAGCACACTTCTACCATTTGTGTGATACCATGCAGATTTACGTGTCTTAGCACCGTCTTCACTGTCTTGTTTGGTTGGTGATATTGATCGACAGCTGGTGCTTCGTTTGTGTTCGTGCAATAGATTACAACTTCAAGGTAGTTACCCCCGCAGCTGGCGAAGCTTGGCTTTTTCACACACCTGCTGGTAGGTCACTGGGAGTTTAATTTTTTTGAAAACTGCACTGAGAAAGTTACTCTCTCTCTGTGATTTTGTTACTGATTTGTATCCTGCAGCAGCGCAGTTTTTTAAACAATATTGGGAATATGTGTTACATTTCAGCTCTTTGTCTGTCTGCTGTGATACCCTGGAAGAGATAACAAGTAGACAACTGGGCCTTCTCCATTTACCCTTTTGCAGTTCATTAAATAAGATTTGTATTATGTTTTTGTGGCATGCTAAATTAATTTTTACAGCAACAAAGAGGTAGCTGAATGATACCTGAAACTTCATTTGACATTGTCGATAACGTTTTCCTATTAATGGATTTTGAGGGATTAAACTGTATTCTCTTTTATTCAGGCCAGGGGTTCTAAACACTAGCGTGTTGATATCTTAAAGCAAGCGGGAAGGCTCATTCACTGGAAGTGAGAGGAGGAGCCATTTTAGGATCGTAAGGATGTGTGGCATGAACACAAGTATAGCCCGATCCAAACATTTTGCGTTTTTTGGGACTGTAGAAAAATGCTGTGTGTGCCAGTTTAGCAAAAGATTTGGACTGATGCCCAAAAGGGTTGTCCATGTCAGCAATTATCTCTGGGGATTCTATGTCAAGGTGGGTCCAGATACCATGCAACAGTTTTTAGCAGCAGAACAACACTCCAGGCTAAAACAGAAGAGATGTTCTTAAACCTGTCTTCCAGAGCTAGAGAGCCAGTTTCTTTTTTTTTTTTATCCATTCTGTGCCTATAGGGAAATGCATTGATACATTAGACCATTGGTTACTTACCTGCGGCGATTGCACTCTAATACATCAATTTAACTGTTAGGATGGGCTTCCTATTACGTAAACTCTCTGACGTTTCTGAGATGCAACACACAGCACGGTGCAAAACCCCTTTAATAGTAATATCATTTATCATGACATGCCATTTCAAAATCATATAGGCTTGTTCAATGGCACTGTGATTGCATCTAATGGGTAGGTAAGACTACAACTCCCAGAATACAAAGACATTTTCATTAAAAGGCATGACCATGTTAATGTGTTACACATGACATAGGTCCACTTAGCGCCATGTTTTCTCACATCTGCACCCATTGAATAGCACCACGTTACCCTGCCGCAGTGATATACTGGAACAAATCTTTACAGTCCACCGTCGACACTGCAGGAAAGATCATTACATGTTCATTTGATCTCAGGTTGCATCATGGGTATGCATTTGTAACACAGTCCAGTTTCTGTCACAGCATTAGGCATTTACCATGATTAATAGTAGAAAAGCATCATTCAGAATGGAAAGGCCAACGTTGGTTGGATGTAATGCTAACAACATGAACTGGCCAATGAGAAACACATAATTTACTTCCCGGAGGCAGTGAACAAAAAAAACATGTACTTTAAAGACACTATTACACGATGAGAGAATATCATTAGAACAGGATGGAGCTGTTAAGCACAATCATACTTTGAACAGCAATAAAACAGATGCAAATGGTAGACTGAGTGCACTTCATATTTACTAAATAACAATTTCTTGGAGTTTTGCTTTTTATTGAGGTACTTAGACCAAATGTCCACTTCTACGTAGGCCTTCATTAGCGGTATTGTGGATTTAGGTGTGATGATTCTGGGGATATCCCCACACTAAAAGCTTATAATTAGAATTAAAGGACGTCAACAAAGGGGATATTATGAAAACCTGTTTTACCAGGTATGTGTGCATAGTTTCCACTTCCAGCCACACACATGGGCCATTGTTCACTCCCATTTACCACCTATTCAATGCAGGGGGAGGGGGATGGTTAGGACGTGAGGATCAGAAACCACAAATATTACACATAAGGACAGCCCTAATTTGGGGAAGTGTTTGCAACACAACATCTGAGAAGAAAGGTTTGGCGTGTCCATCCTAGAACTGTGGTGTCTAGTATTTGCAGACCCACTAATTCCAGCCAGACCCAGAGATACCATCAGTGCTGGAACAGTCCAGAGTAATATCTTCTCTGGTGCTACCACTCTGGTTCTCAGAATGAAGGCCATAGAATTGAGAAGAGAAACTAAAGTCCCTTCAAATTGTTGGATATGAAAGTTACCTTATTATGTGCTGTGTGCTTTATTCTAGATTTGTGGCCTCATGTGGTTAATAGACAGATGCACATGTTTTTATAACGAACTTTTGGTGACAGTATGCAAATGCCAGAAAGTAGATTATTATTTCGAGTTGGTGGTCACCCATCTCAAGCAATAATAAAACTATTCTGTTACGGCAAACCCTAAAGTCACTAAATTAACCTGAGCTCAATACCCTGGTAGTTGTTGCACAGAGCAGGAAGGGCCTCCCTTATGGCAATATTTAAATAATTTATTCAGTACCAAAGCAATAATAAAGCCAAAACACCAAGCTATAAAAATTCCTGCCTGAATTGTTTTTAAAAAGTACATTTCAATAGGTAAAATGCCACCTAACTGAGAGAAATCCAATTAGGAGAACCAGGAATATGAGTTTTAAGTGAAAATAGTACAAAAAGTGCTAAGCTCAATAATAGTCTATGGTTGTGATTGACCAGGATCTAGGCACACTTTTAGGTTGACCGCAATGGATTCTGGGCTGGAGACACCAAGTGGAACAGCTAAGTCAAGGATTTTACCTTTGGACTTATTCTGCAAAATGGAAGTCAGAATCTCTCAGCCGATTAATGCATCCAGGAAGGTCTCACTGAAGTCAGATAAGTATTGAGTGAGGTCCCCCTGAAGCCGTTCATTTTAGCGGGATGTCAGGTTTTGTGCCCAAGGCTGTTGTCACATCAGTCATGCCTTTGCCATGTCAAGATTTCTACCTTAGACTTAGGGGGTCATTCTGACCCTGGCGGTAAAATCCGCCAGGGCCAACGACCGCGGGAGCACCGCCAACAGGCTGGCGGTGCTCCCATGGGCATTCTGACCGCGGCGGTACAGCCGCGGTCAGAAACGGAAAACCGGCGGTTTCCCGCTGCCCTGGGGAACCCTCCATGGCTGCGCCGCCATGGGGATTCCGACCCCCATACCGCCATCCTGTTCCTGGCGGTTTTGGCCACCAGGAACAGAATGGCGGTATGGGGTGTCGTGGGGCCCCTGGGGGCCCCTGCAGTGCCCATGCCAATGGCATGGGCACTGCAGGGGCCCCCGTAACAGGGCCCCACAAAGATTTTCAGTGTCTGCCATGCAGACACTGAAAATCGCGACGGGTGCAACTGCACCCGTCGCACCCCTTCCACTCCGCCGGCTCCATTCGGAGCCGGCATCCTCATGGAAGGGTGTTTCCCGCTGGGCTGGCAGGCGGCCTTCTGGCGGTCGCCCGCCAGCCCAGCGGGAAACCCAGAATACCCGCTGCGGTCTTTTGACCGCGCAGCGGTATTCTGGCGGTTCAAGCCAGGCCGGCGGCTTCTGCCGCCGGCCGGGGTCAGAATGACCCCCTTAGTCTCTGAAATTGTGCATATCATGATTATTGATGCTCACTTAGCAGACACTAATATCACAACTGTAAATCTACTAGGAGCCACTGCTACAATTTTATGATGGAAGCCTTCCTCAAACTGCTAGAAAGCAACTACATCAGGCAATACATCACATTCCCAACACTTGTCATAGAGAATGACTTCCTCATCAACAAAACTATCAAGCCTGGGAAGCAAATAGGTGACTCAGAGGATCCAGCAAAAACCCTTTCTATAAATCTGCATGCACTTAAGTACATTGACAAAGGAGGCTTGGATCTCATCGAATAATCCCCAACTCCCTTAAAATTAGACAGATCTTCAGAATGATGAAGTACCCAATTGAGTTTGACAACCCACCAATCATCATTCAATCAGTCAATTTACATTTTTTGAGAAGGACATTGGGACAGAACTGCATTATAAAATGACAAATTCCTTCCTTCAGCATTAACAATCAGGTTTTAGTTGATGATGCAGTACAGTGACCACAACCACCACCCAGGTGACTGACAACACTTTTCAGATCACTGAAAATGGCAACCCATGTCCTCATCTTTCACAATCGCTTTGTTGCCTTCAAAATCGTAGATGAACAAACAAGCACTACTAAAACCCCATACTCAATAACTTCCCACAGGAGCATTGTCATACAATGATTTATCTCCACATAGTACATTACATTCCAGCTCAATTGGACAAACTTCAAGATTGGAGGATATTCCTGTGAACATGTTTTGCTCCCAAATCCCCACTCTGTGGCCCTTTGAATGCTACTTTCCAGCAAGAACATCAAGATCTTTCTAAATGTGAATGATGCAGATTCCTCCAATGATGAAATCCGTACCATCACCAATTAAAGCAAACAAGTAATAGCTGAAGAATGTCTCTCTGCAATAAACTGTGTGAGATTCACGAAGACCCTCAACTTCAGGACTCTTCACACAAAGAGGGCACAGAAAAGACACAATGAGCATGACACCAGCTTTCTTTGCCCAACAGATTAAAGGCATTCCTCCCAAAATCCAACTTTAGAAGAGCCCTTCTACTATTACTCCTACTATACTTGACCCTTATCAGGATATTTTGCACAAGGGTGCAGAGGAACTAAAAGGAAGTTTTCTACTTATTAGGTTGCAGCCTACCAGACAGCACTGCTGTCTTGTTTGCTGAAGACAGCTTGGGGACATGACATTCAGAAAGTTGACCAAGGAATGCATTCTGCCAGTTTCTCGTCACTGGCTTTGTAACTCACATTTTCTTGCTTTCCATTTGCTGTCTTTAATTTGTTTTAGGCCATCCAGCTTTAGTTTGTACCATCCCTTACCAAAACCTAATTTACAGTATCCTTCTGAGTGCCCCTTATCTGTAAACAGCCCTGTAAATATTGTTCCTATCCTGTCACACTTGGTATGCATTCAAAGATCAAGGTCAAATGTTAAGAGCTGTCTTCCAAGGGTGCTTGTTTACTTTTCTTTCTCTGACTTCAAAGTGAGAGGATTTATGTGACAATCTTGCTGAATGTTGGGGCTAGGAAAAAGTTTTTTCTAGAACACGACAACATTTAAATGAACTACGAAAGTAATTCAGGATAGTCACTTGTTTACTTTTCTTTCTCTGACTTCAAAGTGAGAGGATTTATGTTACAATCTTGCTGGATACTGGAGGTAGGAAAGAGATTTTTTTAGCACATGACAACGTTTAAATGATCTGTGACTGTATTTCCACATATATCAGTATTAGCAACACAAATAAAGCAAATTTTTTGTTATTTCTGAAGTGTGTTGGAAACACATATTTTTATATGATCAAAACAAATTGTTACATTAGGTGATGCAAATTTTACACATTTTGTCTGTGCATTGTATAGTTTTATTAGTGAAATAGTATGTGTGTGCAAATGTAATGGTCATTTAAATTGTAAATGTGTTTTCTGCAATGGCAGTGTGTTGCCACAACCATGAATACTCTACTATATGCCACTCCACTCTACCTTGCGCCTACCCACACCACTGCACTCTATGCCACTTCATGTTAAGCCTCTCTATTCTACACTGTACCATTCTACTCTATGCCAATACACTTTCCACAACTCTACTCTACACCACTGCACTCTACACCACTCCAGTCTAGGCCACAACAAATTACTCTGCACAACTCCATTCTATACCACTGTACTTTATGCCACTCTGCAATAGCACTCTACACCACAGCACTCTATGCCAATACACTCTATGCCAATGCACTTTACTCTGTAACACTCAACTCTATGCCCCTGCAATCTACGCAAATTCACTGTATGCCACTCTAATCTACTCTGCACCACTGCACTCTCTGCCACTGTATTCTACACCACTTTACTCTTCACCATTACTTTCTATGCCACTCAACCCAACTGTACTGTACCCTGCACCACTCCACTCTACACTTCACTCTACTCTGAAACTATCTACTATGTGCCACTGCACTTTACACAACTGTACTCCACCCTGTGCCGCTGAACTCTATGCCAATGCACTCTACGCCACTCTACTCTTAACCACTGCATCTATGCCGCTGCATTCTATACAACTGCACATTGTCACTGCACTCTGCGCCACTGCACTCTACTCTGCGTCATTGTACTCTATGCTACTGCTCTCTACTCCACTTTATTCCACTCCACACCATTGCACTCTGACACTCTACTCTGCAACACTACTGTCTCTGCCACTGAACTCTAAGCTACTCTACTCTGCACTATTCCAGTCTACGCTACTCCACTGTATGCCACTGCCCTCTATGCCACTGACATCTACAGTACTATGCTCTACTCTGTACTACTTTAGGCTATTCTCCTCTGCACCACTCTACGCCACTATACTCTGTACCACTCAACACTATTTTGTACTTTATGCCACTGCACTCTATGCCACTCTACTCTACTGTGCACCACTGCCCTCTACGCCACTGCATTACTTATCATTGGACTCTATGCCACTGCACTCTGTGCCACTCTACTCTGTGCTACTCTACTCTGCACCACTCCACTCTGCACCACTTCACTCTGCTATGCACCACTCTAAACTACACCGCTGCATTCCACAATGCTGCATTGTATGCCACTAAATTCAATGCCACTGCACTCCACGCCACTATACTGTGCAACACTCTACACCAGTGCACTCTAAATCAGTCCACAATACTCTATGCCACTCCAGTGTATATCACTCTGCATGACTCTACACTATGCACTTCAATACACGACACTCTTTGCCACTCCATTCTACAACACTCTTCTCCACTCTTTGCCATTCCACTCTTCGACACTATTCACTACTCTCCTCTACACCACTAACGTTTAGCCTTGCTGAGCAGCAGCCACGCTGGTGTACAAAATGGCTGAAACACATTGGCAAAGCCAATATCTCTTGCATAGGCGAAAACCTATTGACTTTGTCAATGTTTATTTTTTCAAGAAATTGCTCTTCTTGATAGTGTCAGCACTGCTGGAAGGAGTGAAGCTCAGAAACACATGGAGAAAGATTCTTTGCATCAGTTTATATTTTAGAAGTGGCCGACACCAGCCAGAAGGACCTGTTTTTGAATCATTTCTTTATTGTAAGGGAACTTAGATTAATTCACTCAGAACCATATAAAAGTTCTCATGTTAACAACAAATGTACATTTATATTATGGTGACACCAACATCTTAATGGAGTGGCAAGCCATTGGTTCAAAGGACATCCCCGAAGTGGTCGGAGAACCCCTTCCAAGGGTAGAAAAAAATCCCCAATATTGGCAAGGATTTTATAACAGGGTTCTCCATAGGAAAAAAACGTATATCCTTATAGAGAAAAAAATGCCCCTGAACAAATATAATTGCATCTCCACGTACATAGTTGTGCACTAAGTTTAGTTGTTCAACGTTTTCCAGTATTATGCTTGAAAACAGAATCTGCTGCTTTTTTCCAGGCTCAAGAATAAAAACCTTTTGTGAATTCCCGAAACATGTAAATCTACACGTAGAAGCCAATAATCACTTGTGCATCGCCGCTGATCTGCCTTTCTTCCCTGGTTCTGTGTCTGGTTTCCTCGCGCACTTCCCACTCGATCACGTCATCTCTTTCTATAATTCCGCCTGACTCATGTTTCCAGTGTATACAATGCGGTGAAAGTGCTATTTATTCAGGTGCAAAACATAGCACAATGGGATTGTTGATACTTTCACGTGGAATATGAAAAGCACATTTTACAAGAGCGTTTCAACAGCCATAAACGTGGTTAGCTGTTAAGACGCTTTTAGCCAATGAGTGCAAAGCTCCTCTATCCGTCTCTTGTTTTTCTATAACGCGCCTCTAATGCCGGCTGCCATAAAGCCAAGCAGGAAGTGGGATGTGCAGGAATAATTACCCTATTGTTTTAGTCTCGAACGGTGTGGTAGCAAAATATATTTTTCAACGACTCTCAACCCAAACATGGACACGGTTCTTGTTTTTCTAGATTTCTGTTGTATTTAAGAGCAAAAAGGAGCTACTCACTTTTTAAGACCCTCCCCTTCTCTTTTTTAGGCAGATGCATGAAATACCACTGAAGCGGGTGGGGTGACCAGATGCTGGAGATTGTAAGCGCGCTCTGTGCCACCGGGCCTTTAACTCACTTTAAGGGATTCGTGTTGGATTCCAGGAGGGAGGGGTCTACTTAGCCGTCTTTCTTCATTCTGCCTCGGTGCAAGTTACCAGGTCATGGTGACAAGTTATTGTGCTCCACAATCTACGAGCAGTGCACAAGCAATTTTGCACGGGCGGTCGAGCAATCTAGCACCAACGTTTGCAATGACCGACCGGTGCGAAATCGCTTCTGCATTGACCAATCAGCGCACGTTCACTGACTGTAAAATATTTTTTGCTGGTTGATTAGTGCAAATGCTGCAGTAAAATTGCCTGCTCGCGAGAGCAAAATCACTCAGTGACCACTGCAGTGCATGTAATCAGGCACACGGGATGAGTATCCTATGAAAGGGGCGGCCGAGCTGCCGGGGAGGTTCACAAAGCATTTCTCCCTGGCTCTGTTACATGCTGTTGATAGCGAACGAGGTAGTGCTTGATCATTCAATAAATCAAAAAAATGTATAGAACGCGCTACTCAAGTAAGGGTCTCGAGGCGCCTGTGTGTGTGTGTGGGGGGGGGGGGGGGAGGGAGAGGGGCGGGGGCTACTGTTCGAACAGCCATGTCTTGATGGAAACACACTTATCATCATATTGTCAAAGTAATGTTTTGGAAGCGGTTATGTGCGAGCGAGCAAGCTCTTAGTTGATGTTCGTCAATGTTACAACACAACACAGCACAGCATATTGAAATAACACAACACAATGACAGCAGTACTGCACAACATCGCAACAACAACAACAAAAGAGCAACAACAAGACATGTATTACACAACACAATACAATGCACTTGCGGAATGCAACGAAAGAAAATACAATGACAAAACAATGGCAGCACAAAAACACAATTCAACAATTCAGCGTACCAATACAACATCGTGCGAAAGCAGTGAGTTGAGATGATGCAAGAGTTTCCCTTCAGCAGAGTCAGGAAACTTTACCCATCTCTGTGAAAGAATAATGGGCATATTTACAAGAAAGTACCCACCTACTGACACCATGGTTGCTCTGTATTTACAATTGTTAGGACAATAATGTCAACATTTTTGACGCTATTGTGGTGCTTTGCTGCACTAGCGTCAAAAAGTTTGATGCTAGTGCAGCAAAGCACAGCGAGGACCATTGATTGGAATGGATGCTTCATTCTAACGGCTGCTTTAAAAGATGATGGAAAAAACATCATTTTTTGGGTCTCCCTGTGTCAGAACGCCCCCCCATTGCATACATTATACCTGATACAGGCACAATGTGGCACAGGGGTTGCCAGTGATGCATTGCAACCATTACTCTGTAAATATGGCGCAGGGAAAAGCCACCTCAGCGCCGCCTTAGCATCAAAAAAATTATGCTATGGTGACGCAAGCTGGTGTTAGGGGCTTGTAAATATGCCCCTAAGTTTGCACGACCCTACCAGCTGATGGGACCCACCAACAGGCTAATGTGGTGTTATTGTATTTTGATGTCATCTGTGGTTACTGGAGACACATCAACAAATCTTGCATTGTTTCTAGTCTAAAGCGGTGCACTTGTTTAAAGTTCCAGTGACTAACAAGCATTTACCACTGTGTAAGATGGTAAGGGACCGCTGCTTCAGCACTTTACTATTCAAGGCACTACTCAGCCCAAAACAGTGGCAAAGACCATACCTTCATTTTATATGTCTGGGTCGTGGTCTTTCCCACCCTCTGAGTGGCTGTGGTCACTTAACCAGCTTTTATGAGTATAGCAACTGAACTGACCCATTGTGTGGCGAACATATGTGTGTGTTGTGAGATATGGGCATAGCAAAGGTCCCTGCAGCTCCTGCAGTGCATGAGAGCCCCCAACCATCGAGAGGACGACAAACCCTTCCAGGGACCCCATTCAGCCTAAGGTCAATGAATATATGTGCGATATAGGAAACACAGGGGCCCCTCTTCATATTCTGCAGAGTGGCCCCATCCTTTTGCGCTACTCCACTGCTGTGACACAGAGCATGTTTATTAGCGTGAAACTTTCTTCTTTGGACACACTTAGGTCTTTCGCTTGCTACGTTTTTTCCTACATGATATGGCACACTGTGTTCCCACAGCAACCTTCTATGATCTTCAAATATCAGGCTATTGTGCTGCAGAGACAGGACGTGGATGCACAACTTTTTTTAGTCATCTAATTGCCTTCTTCAGACCATAAAGCTGTGCACTGATACAGCACCGTGTGTTTGAAGCTTCAAAGTGATTTCTTCATCATGTATTGCACTGGAACGAGAGGCGATTTTCGAAGAACTCTGAATATGGTGTAGTCTAATAGATAAAGTGACAAAGTTAGACTTTGGCAATTCATTTGAAGTGAATACCCAATAGCTGTTTACATAGTAAGTCAGATTGCTTTGCTCATATTATAATTTATAAAATAAACATTATTGCTGGTCTATAAAACAAAATGGCAGATCGTTTAATAAATTCCCATACCTTAAAAAAATTATATTTTAGATATTTAAATACCTATTTTGTTCAATTCCAATACAGCACCCACATTTAATTTGAATAGTAATTTCAGTGGCAGGTGGCACATAATGCTAGGGGAGGGGTGACGGAGGTGAGGTAAAAATTAAAATAACTTACCTCGACTCCATCCCTGCCGCCTCGCGCTCCTCCTCTTCTTCTGGTGTCCCAGCACTCACTGCTGGGATACCAGCACAGGCTCACCAGCAGTCCTGATGCTGCTTTCATGCAAAACCTTGCATGAAAGCAGCACCAGGATTGGTCTGAGAGGCAGTGACTGCCTCAGACGGCCGGCCAAACACACATGCGCACCTAGGTGCACTCTCCCCTCATCCCCCCTCCCACCACTCGTGGCCCAGCCCCGCCCCGAACTGCTGGCTGTACCAGAAGCAGACAAGTAAAACAATCTCTCTTTTATCTGTCTGCTTCTGGCACAGCCAGCGGGGCGACGCTTCCTCTCCATCGTGGGAAATTTTAGACACAGGAATAACACTGAAAATCAAAAATTAAAAAAAGACATTACTTATTACAGAACAAAACAAATTTGAGAATGAGTCATGAGATTGAGCAAATGATCGTTTGCATAATACTTTGAGTCTGAGTTAGAGTTTGGTGGACGGGTTACTCCACAAACTTACCAGAGAGCCGATCCCCCTTGTTATAAGTTATTACCTCTAGACCACAGTTTCAGGTAGAAGAGATGATCAGCTTACGGCTTGAAAAGTAAAGTAATGTTTGTCTCAAATTTTGAGAGCATTCGGCCTTGCAACAAAAGCAGCAGTAACTTCATGAGCACAGCAATGTTAGGGAGTATCCAGGGTAAACAATGCAGACATCGAAAATGGAAGGTGAATAGAAGTAACTTGTCTGTAGAAGGGACGCACCTCACTATTTTAAAGATTCTTCACTGCCACAGCGACAGAACTTGATACATCTTTTGGGGCACTATGTAGGTATGAGGATAACCGGATGAAATCCAGTTTCACAACAAATTCCAAACCGGTCAGTACGAATACTCAAACTTTGATTGTCCTTGTGAATCTTAGGTAACTAAGGCCCATATTTATACTTTTTGTTGCAAAACTGCAGGAACGCAGTTTTGTACCAAAAAGTATAGCGCTGGCTTGTGACTTTCCTGAGTGCCAGCCATGCGCCAAACTAATGGAGTGGCGCAAGCTGGCACTCAGCTTGGGCGAGCGTCAACTAAAATGATGCTAGCTGGGTGGGGGTGGCGGTAGGGAAGGAGGGAGTTGTGCCCTGAAAAATGACTCTAGCCTGGTTATAGACAAAAGAAAGTGCCTCTAACCAGACTAGCGCAATTTCCTGGCACACAACCACCAAAAACATGACTCTTATCTTAGGAAAGACAGTAGTCATGACCACAACCCCAATGGCCAGCACAGGGGACAAGTGTCCCTTGGGCATGGCCATTGCACCCTGTGCCATGCAGGTGGCCCCAAGTTAGGGCCCCCGATGGCACTTCAAAAAAAACATACTTACCAATACTTACCCTACTTACCTGGAATGGGGTCCCCCATCCTATGGTGTCCCTCTGGTGTGGGTGGGGGTGTTCCTTGGGCTTGAGGTGGACAAGTGTGGACCTATTCCATGGTGTCTGACCAAGGAAATGGGTCCACAGGTCCCCTAAGGCCTGGCCTCACTCAGGCATTAAATCATGGTGCTAAGGAAGATTAGCACCATTATTTAGCCCCTCCTCCCACCCGTGCGTCATTTTAGCATGGGGGGATAAATATGGGGCTATGGGGATAGCACCATTTTTTGGATGGGAACACCTACCTTGCATCTCATTGATGCAAGGTAGGTTCGCTAATCCAAAAAATGGTGCAAACTCCTATATTTTGACGTTAGACGTGTCTAACATCAAAATATTAATATGGAGTTAAATTTGCGCCACATTTGCGTAAAAATAAATGACTCAAATTCGGTGCAAAAAGAGTATAAATATGGGCCTAAGGGCCAGATGTAGCAAATAAAATATTTGCGAGTTGCAAAGTGCGAGTCCATGCGACTCGCAATTTGCAACTCGCAAATAGGTATGCAGTACGGTGTCTCAGACACCGACTGCGACTCGCTATGGGGTCGCAATGAACCACCTCATGAATATTCATGAGGTGTGTCGCAAATTGCGGCCCCATAGCGAGTCAAGGCACTCGCAAACATGGAGGCCTGCTGTAGTCAGCAGACCTCCGTGTTCGTGACTGCTTTAAATAAAGCAGTTTTTTTTTTTTTAAGTGTAGCCCGTTTTCCTTAAAGGAAAACGAGCTGCACTTAAAAAAAAAAACCGAAACCTTTAGTTTCGGTATTTTTTCAGGGCAGGGAGTGGTCCCTTGGACCACTATCTGCCCTGAAAAAATAATATGGGGTCCAGTCACAAAGGGGAAGGGGTCCCATTGGGACCCCTTCCCGTTTGCGAGTGGGTTACCATCCACTTCAAGTGGATGGTAACTGCGACTCCATTTGCGACCGCGTACCACTGCGAGTCGCAAATAGGAAGGGAACACCCCTTCCTATTTGCGAGTCGGAAATGCATTTTGCGAGTCGGTCCCGACTCGCAAAATGCATTTCTGCATAGGAAACTCACATTTGCGACTCGCAAACGGCCATTTTTGCCGTTTGCGAGTCGCAAATCGTTTCCTACATCTGGCCCCTAGTCCTTTAGCTTAGTTACCTCAAGAGATGTAAAAGGTTTAGTAGCTCTTAATTTATCAAAGCCACACCACAGGTGGTATTGCATGCCCTTAATGGGTTCAAAATAGTGTTTGTATAAGAGCATCCCCAATGAAAATGAAACACCTGCCTAGATTAATTCACCTGTACTGTAAATAATGTATTTTTCCAAGGGTAGTCAATATGCTTCTGAGAGACAATGCTGTCTCACTGCATTGGAGGGTCCGACATTGGTGCACTCCCTCTCATTGTGAGATGCCAGACTTTGTGATAAGTGCAGCTGCAGCACCGTTAACTCTAAGAGATTATTCATTTCACAGACAGAAACGGACATCCAGTTACTAAGCTTGCAATATGAAAATTGCCTATTTTTTAGCAAATGTTGTGACGAAATTAAGGCCCATATTTATACAATGGTATTTTGTAAGTTTGAGCCGATGTTGCATCAAAAAAAGACGCAAATGCGGCGCTAGAAAAGTATAAATATGGGCCTAAGTTTTGCCTGCTTGTAAGGTAAATGTTCATTACATGTTACCATCGGTTTGCTGCTTGCACTGCTACAGATTTATGCCAGCACACTCCCGCCATCCACCATTGGGCGCGGATGCTGCCAGCTGTTCCTCAAAGAGGAGGTTTGGGATTCAATGTGACTCATAATTCCCTCCTCAAAACCCACAACTGATAAAATGAATCTGAGGAAGAAAGGTTGTGTGTGGGATACTGAGCCAGCATCACTGTGACCATAGCACACATACTTACTGAGCTGGCTACTATTAATCAGTGCCATTTTTACTTTCCCTTTAGAATGTTTAGGCTGCTTCTGCGGAGATGGAGGAGACGCTGCAGATGTTTGTCTCTTCTGCCAGTCCAGTAACAGGACTTGCATTAGCACCGGAACCACATTGGCATGCTCAGGGCGGGCCATTTCTCTGCTGCTGCGGCATGACAAGTTGGCACAAGTAATTGGCTCATTCCACAGTTGCTGGAGGCAAAGGAGGAGGAAACTTTGTTTTATATCAGAGTAAGGATTCCAAAAATAATGTCTGACAAATATCACGATCTAAACATTGTTTACAAAAACATCACTTAACTTCAATGGGGTTTTCGAATGGTGTTTTTGTGCGTATGTTGTCAGAAGGATTTTGGTTGGGGTTAGAGAAGAGATGTATGTGTTGTGAGACAGATTTTTGTTGAGGTTAGGAAGGGGGCCGATGTGTTGTGGGAGAAAGGGAAAAATGGGAATTCATAAAATCTATTATTAAAAGTCATTTATTCTCTAGATTTCTCATAAAGTATTTTACTTGAACTTATTCCTTTTTCAAATCTAAATTAGTCAGAAGAATAGATAGACGGCCACTTCAATATAAGCTAAGGAGAGGTGACATTTGTATTACGATGTAATTGTGCAATTTTCTACCTTCGCAAAGTCAGCTGATGTTTGCTAACCCTGTCTGATTTGCCACAAAACCTAGTTAAAAGAAACATCCACTTTGATGATGGCTTGCTCCAAGATGTTCCTGGCTAGGGCACCTAGAAAAGGAGGTTACCAGAACCTGCAATTGTCACCAGTTAAGAGATGTTGGGGTGGACTAATTTCTCTAGTGTGGGTTCAGAGAGGGGCTAAATCCTGTTGATGGAAGCGCTCCAGGGCCATGAACCACACCTCGCCGACAGACTGGTGAGTGGACTTTCCCATGGCATGGAACAGGGGATGGTTACCGAGCAGCGCAAGTCCACCAGCTGCCCTGCGTGGCCATCTGAAGTACAAGGAATGGTTTTCTGCTGCAAACAGTTGCTGAAACGTCTTGTCTTTTTCTGAGTGTAAGGACTTTGCAAATTGGTGCACCTTTAATATAGTTACAGTTTGGTAATCATAAATTGTTCAGGCTTTTGCACTTTGCTAAATCATCTTACCATTGCTTACATCTCATCTACCTCACAGACTGGGAGATCTCTTGGTGGCAAATGATTACAGCACAATCGGGGCCAGATTTACAAGACCCTAGTGGCTCCTTGCGGCACACTAGCGTAATTTTTTTATGCTAATGTGGCTCAAGGAGGCAATTTTCACCACAACATATTTACAAAGTGGCGCAATTCTTGCATTGCACCACTTTGTGACCCCTAGCACCCCATTATGCCTGCATCAGGCATAATGTATGCAAATTGGGCGTTCGGTGTTAGGATACTGGCAAAAATGGCACAGT
The DNA here is from genome assembly GCF_031143425.1 of Pleurodeles waltl. Classification (NCBI taxonomy): domain Eukaryota; kingdom Metazoa; phylum Chordata; class Amphibia; order Caudata; family Salamandridae; genus Pleurodeles; species Pleurodeles waltl. The sequence goes on along the minus strand of NC_090443.1, from coordinate 925,843,453 downwards.
GAAATCTACAAGATTTCACTGTGCTATTTTTGGCATCATTTTTAACTTGTGTTCAAAGCAGGCGTTAAAGTGATGTACCCATTTTAATCAATAGGCCTCCTTGGACTTTGCTGCGCTAGCGTCAACATTTCTGACTAGAACTGCAGAGCGCCACAATAGCGTAAACATTTGTTATGCTATTGGCCTAATGTGTGCCATGGTGAGCCATATTGTAAACATGGCTCACCCACGTTGATGTGCCACTTTCTTGTAAATATGCCCATAAGTCTCACAATTGGGGTTTAGGGGAAACAGGTTAAAAGGAAGTTAAGGAAGAATTAGGGACTAGATTCAAGAATGGACATCACCCACATCAAACAGGCCACAAAGGCTGCCTGAGAGAAAAATTAAGATTGTAATGCCTGCACTGCTGAAAAGCTCTGGCTCTTAAACATAAATGTTTTATGAAATACATAAACATATATCATTACAAATTCCTGATCTTTGTTAATAGTTGAATGTAACTCCTGATGTAGTACATATTCCACTCCTTCAAAACATCTTTGCCTATAAATTGCAGAGGTGTTTTGTTTGCTGCTCCTGTTTCTTAGGTAGTTATTTAATTTGCATAAATTCATTCTTATGTGGCAATATTATATGTCACTGTTGCAAAAGACCTAAACTGACCCACTTCAATAAAACAATACAGTGCAATGTTAAATAGCAAAGGGAACATTTTTTATCAACTGCAGTATGTAAATTAAGCTTACTTTAACCCAGAGTAGTTCTTTTTCAAAATGAAAGACTGTCAGCAACTCAATGCTTAATTTGTAAAAGTATAAGAGGCAGAGTTTTGTTCAGAAGATCTACAGGGTATAGAATGCCAAGTCTTTGTAGTCTTGATTCAACCTCATTCCTCTTTAATTTACCAGCATACGCTCCCTGCCTCTTTGTCTCACTCTTGCATGTTCCTGCTTTCTCCTTTCGTTGTGGTTTTTGTGCTTTTCTGTCCTTTCTCATGTGTTTTTCAGGAAAAATCATCTATGATGTAAAGTAGGATTTTTAGTTTCAATTTTGTAAATGCCACTTTTAGGAAGTTACCATTTTCCTGCTCTAACTATTTGTTGCCTGCAGCCTGCTCCTGTGTCACATGATTGGGTGTAGCTGATAGTTGCATTGGGATGGGGGTGGCTGGGCACAAGCCCACTTTCAGCTGAATAGGGAGTGCTCTGCCTTCACTTAAAGGACTTACCACCCTTGCATTGTTCAGGCATCCAGCTTGGAACAAGGGCAGGGGAGGCCTGAAACATCATGCACTTTAAAGGCACAGAAGGAGTGATCCACCCTTGAGGGCATGAGGCGTCAGGCTGAAGCCCAGGCAGATGATGATACCTCTGAAGATCACCTAATACATTAGGAGAATGACCTCTTGTATAGTGATGAGAATAGAAAATTAAAAACTAAACATTAATTGCTAAAACTAGAAAAAGAAGTTAGGCCTAAACTGCAATTGCTTTCACTGCTTCAAAGGTGTGCTCTGAACCTTGCATAACATATACAGCTTGAGTTGCAAACACCCTAAGCTGACAAATTCGGGTTAGTCAATGTTTCACTTCTAATCCCTGTATGACTTACGCATGTTACAAACTTTTCATCTTAAAACAATGGAACTAGTATTAACTATATCCTTTTTGCTTGCCCTTGCTAACCTGCTTTGGAATATGCTGATGTGCATAGAATATATAACAAACTTTCTTCTTGTTTGAATTACTTAACAGTATGAATGCAATGGGAAAGAAAGTTGAAATTATATTCATGAATGGAATTTATTCTTACAGAAGAAGAACTATGGGGCATATTTACGAGTTGTCAGAGGGAAAGAGTAGATCATCCATTCCATTCGCCATCATCATTGCCATCACATCCTTTGTATGGACTGTTTTGGGTTTTGGGCTATTGGGGCCTGGTATTGCTGTTTGCTCTGCTGCAGAATAGACTTGCTGATTGTTAGAGAGAAGGGAGCTGGATAGACTGTTGCAGTGTAGGGTCATAGCTGGGAGTACAATGTACTGTACAGTCGTGGGAAACTGTGCTAGTCTTAGGAGATTGATACTTTTTAACTATTAGCAAAATATTCTCAGACTACTTTAGACAACAAGACTAGATTGTTACAGCACCATTTCTGTGTGGAAGCTTATGCTGAAGAGACTGAGATGAGTAGGGGCAGATTCAGGACACATTTCATGCAATTGTTCTGTAAACATTATTGATGAAATTACTTTTCAACTCTAAAATGAATATTTCAAACTATCCTAACCCTCATTATTGACTCTAACATAGTCAACTTTACAATGACTGAACACATTATATTACAGCTTAATAATACACTTAACAGCCACCAAACTAAACATCCATGGAGAGGGCCCAGGAGAAGTAAGGGTAAGTGGTAGCAGGGAAAAAGAATGATTGACCATGATAGTGGATGGCACAACAATGAGTAGCTCGAGGACGGTTTTGAGTGCTAGGGAATTATAAGCTGCAAAAATAAAAAGACAATAGACGTTAGAAAGAAAGAAATAAAACAGAGTGCCCAATGCCCAGAGCCTGATTACAGAGACAGACGAGGTGCAGTTGATGAAACAGTTGGCGCTGGCGGTCGCAGAACTGGTAAATGAACTCAACGAGTGTAGTATCAATAGGGTGAATGCGACAATATATGTGGAGGTTGTGATGCCTTTTCTTTCTTTGAATTTATTGTACGATATTGAGTAGACAAATAGGTTATCAGACTAAGAAGTAGTCTAAGATCCTGGGATAGATACAGACGATAAATAGAACATTGTTTGCTAGGTGAAGTGTAAGTTGTGAGATATCGTTGACATTACATGAAGATAGGGAAATAATAAATCTTTTGTTGTGATTGCACGGTAAATTAGTGATCGAGAAACCTGATACACAAAGGTGACTCACCATTAATTGGGTGACTTCCTACAGGTACAGAACTCACTTGAATGTATAGTGGATTCTGAATCTGAAGGTTTTCCAAAAGCCTTGTTCTGAAAGTGTAATCTTTCAATTTCTTTAGAAGAAGCAGACACAATTTAATTTTTTTCTTGCGTTTTTAGTTGTTTACTGTGGGGACGGAGAAAAATTGTGAAGGAGGGTTAGATGCAATGCTGCAAGGAGCAAGTTGTGACATGATAGTGTGCCATGCTGCTATTGGTCAGTTGGTGTAGGGTTGCGCTTTGATTGGTTGAAGTTCAGCAGAAAAAAAGCATAGTTATTGATTATTGTATTTCTGGAAATACTGTAATTGGATAAAAAGAGGGGTTGAATTTTAACGTATATGGAACAGATGCACCCCATTCAATAGACTTGTTTAAAGAACAATCATGAAAATTCTGAAAGCCATCAGGAGATTGGTAAGAGGTGATGTGGTGCCGATTAGGGAAGGTGAGGAAGCTCCTACAGAATGAACACCAGCATACCACATGATGGTCAAGCGAGGGTTACATACATGTGTTTGGCATTGTGAACGGTACAGGGTTACTGAGAAGGAGGAAGCATTGAGATTCCCAAGATGAGGATCATTTAATATGGGAACTCGTGGACGGTTAAGAGATGTTTTATGTGAAATGAACTCACCTGCTAGACCTACGCAATTTGAGGAGTTATGTGAATGGTAAAGAATGGTTTTGAAACATGATAACATGAAACATGATAAGGAGAGGTATGAGAAAATAACTAAGAGAGCAGTAAAGAATTATTCAGATGCGATTTGAGATCACAGAGACTCAACTGTGGAGGAAAGGTTTAGTTGAAGGTACAAGATTGTATCCTATGCATACCAAGGAGGAGCTAAACAGGGCAAAAGATTTTGAAAGACCAACTAAAAAGCAGTTAAAGGGTGAAAGTGAGGTACACGAGGAACAAAAGACTGATACTGATCCAGATTCGGGATATGGTACACTAGAAGAAATGTTATCCACGTGTCCACCACCATATATAGAGCCTACTGTGCTGAATGCTCATATTAATGTAGTTAATGCTACAGTTCCGGTAGATCTTGAGATTTCACAGATCCCTAGCCAGATGCAGTCGATAATGCCTGTGAATGTACAACCTATAAGGACCCAACTGATTCTACCACAAAAAGTGATAGCTCAGACAATTACTGAACAGCCTGTTATTACACTCCCTTTAATGCAGCAGGCAGTCGTTAGAACTCCTGCACAAATTAGAACTTCTCAACTGATTTCTCCAGTTGATATACCGGCTAACCAGGTCACAGAGGCTCAGACAACTGAATTAGTTACTCAGCAGACAGGACCTACAAAGATTACATCAACTACGGTGGTTCAGCAAACAGCTGAGGATACTTCGTTAACTAGGTTTGTCCTAACTTCACAGAATTCACAAATGGACTCCACTACAAATTATTTCAGCCTTAGGGAAAGGTAGTTAGCTTGTCTTTACATCACAGACTACACCAGCTGAAGGGGGTGCAAGAGAAGGGTGGGTCCTCAATAGATTGAAGAGGTTATTTGGAACTGTGCAAACGTGGAGGATCCAGAAAGACTAAGTACTAGTACAAGTATATAGATCAACCCAGTTACTCAAGGCGAAAGGTCGGTAAATATATCACAATTGAAAGTAGAACTTAGAGGACATTTTGAAAATATGTTTGAATCTTGTGCTCATTGAAAAATATTAGGAAAAATAATTGGTTTACTTTTGTAAAGAACTGAAAAGAAAAGCATCATTGGTACATGACCAATTAACTGAGGTGGCAAACAAATATGATGTAGACATTTCCAAAAGTGTACCTTTGCAGAGAAGCTTCAGAGTTCAGCAGGACGACAGGTCAATTGAAAACATGCGCTCTACAGGGTTGCAAATACATCTCACCGAATTACTGAAATGTGTGTGCAAATGGAGTGAGATGGAAACGTATATAAAACTAAATGGGCACAGAAGCAAGACAAGAAAAAGAAACAAGTCGAAGAAGCTGAGGAGAAAAAGAAAAAGAAAGAGCAGTTAGATAAAAAGGATACTTTTACAGCATACCCATTGAGAGAAACACCAGGTGTAACGTATGTCTATATTCCTTGCAGTAGAGGAACTCTTTTATTATTTACAAACAATTTTCTGAAATGAAGAGACATTCCAATGCAGTGGTATACACAGGCCAAAAGGTTTTTGAAGTTGTCTAAAGTGTTGTGGGTTAATTTGGATATTTTCTTGATATTGTGGTCCCGAGTGATTTGTGGACAGAATGTAAAGTCACCTTTCAGTGGCCAAACTCAGAGCTTAGAAGGGAGTCTGGTACAGCATGCACCATCACCTGTTGTAATGACCAAATATAATGAGGCAATAGAGTTTTTGAAGATTAGAATCCCACCTAAAAAGTTGAATTGTTTGAAATTGAGCAGAATGTAGCAGGAAGTTAAGGAGACAGTGCATGAATTCTATGAGTGATTAATGATGGCTTTTCAACAGCACACAGGTCAGGTGCATTTGTATCCTGGAGACATGGGTTTCTTTGTTACAATTTATGTACTTGGCTTGAGACTTGAGATTTGCCAGTGCATATAACAGAATGCGATTTGTTTGCAGAGAAGGTCTTTAGATGAGATTTTGAAATATGTGCAATACTGTCGTGATGAGCAGGAGATGGAGCAACAAAAATTAAGGGGAAGTGCATGTTGGCTCAGACAAAGTTTGCGCAGAAAGGATTCCTAAGTTCTTCTGGTGCTGAGAATGCTGCTGCCATTCAGGGTATGAGAGGAGTGTTATCAAGTGGAGTTCAGAGAGGAGTACAGGTGTTGCCAGAAAGAGGAAGGGGAGTTCCTATTCATTTAGGTGCAGGTGTTGATGTTTCAGCATTGAAGAAAATGACTGCTTGTGATGTGGGTAATAAGGTGGGGCTTTGAAAGTAAGAATGTAGATTTAATCCAGATAAGAATCAAAATAACCAGATGCAGGATGTGGACCCGGTTCAAATGTCAAATGTTCTAGTAAGACAAATACAAGCCCCAGTACAGAATCAGAATCAAATTGTACCTATGCCACAAGCCCCTGTGATTCAGGCTGTTGTAAATGGAGTATGCTTTAATCAGAATCAGTTGCATAGAATGACTTGAAATGTGGTGCAGAAGCCCAGTATGATTCAACAATTCCCAATGTTTGATAACAGTGAGATGCTGAACTCTGGAATGTCACAATGACGGTGCACGAGGGGGGAGGCAGATTGCATGTTTGGTGCAATCTTAGTGGTAGGCCAGAGTGGACCATATTTATTTGGAAACATAAATGGCCACAAAGTAGTGTTTCTTATGCAGACAGGAGCTACCCATTCCACTGTGAGAACAGTTCAAGTGCCAGACCCACCCCTTTTGCGAAGAGAAATACACTTTGTGGGACTTGCAAATAAGCTAGTCCCCAATTTCAGAAGAAGTTCAGGTAAAAAATGGATCTTTTGAAGATAAGCATCAGTTTGTAGTGTGTGAGTCAAGTCCTTTCAATCTGCTAAGAAGAGATTTATTGCGCAAGTTAAATTGCACTATCAATTGTACACCAGATAGAGTTGAGTTCTAAATACATGGTGTGAGGATGTCAAATTCATAACTGATCTAAGAGACACAGTAGAATTTTATCCCATGTTAGTGTTAAACAATTTACCTAATGAGCTGATGGAAAAAGTCAAACCTGAGGTACGGAATATAAAAGGAATGAATATTGGATTATTTTAAGGAGCTGAACCAGTATGAATAAATGTGAAACCAGATGCAATTTTTGCAAGAACACTGCCCTGTTCGATGATACCAGAAGTAACAGCAGGGATCACACCTTTGCTCATTGAGATGCTAGGAAAAGGAATATTGAGGGAATTAATTGGGAGTTCATGCAACTCACCAATCATAGGATTATGCATGCCCAGTGCCAAGTTCAGGGTAGTACAAGATTTGTAAAAAAATAAATGAAATCGTAATCCCATGTTGCCCTGTGGTACCAAATCCAGCCACAACATGTTATCAGATTCCATGCACAGCTGAGTGGTTCCCTGTGATTGACCTATGCCAGACCTTCTTCTCAATATCCTTACACAAAGACAGTCAATTTCACTTTTCCTTCATGTTCAGGGAGAAGATATTAACGTGGTATTGTGTCCCCCAAGGGTATATGGAGAGCCCGTCTGAAGAAGAATGTAGAGCTTATGACACTACCTGGAAGTTCAGTTCTAATACAGTACATTGACGATTTACTGATTGCTTCAAGCACTAAAGAAATTTGTCAAAAATATTCCATAGCTCTATAAAAGTATTTGGCTGACAATGGACACAAAGTATCACCACATAAATTGTAATACTGTCAGAAAGAGGTGCAATATTTGGGACACATCATTGAGAAGGGTGTAAGGAAAGTGTCAGAAGAAAGGGTTAAAATGATTCTGAAAATGAATACCCCAAAAACACAGAAAGAAGTCAGGATGTTTCTTGGAATGGTTGGCTACTGTAGACAGAGGATACCCAACTTTTCTTTTGTGGCAAAACCTCTACAGAAGATGACTCTTAAGGATGTAACTGTTCCGATCCAATGGGGCAAAAAATTATAAAGGCATTTCTGGAATTGAGAGAAAGTCTCTGTCCTACACCCACTAGAGAATGCCAGAGTATCCAAAATAATGTAGAGTTTCCAAATTATTTATGATGGAAAGTCTTAATTTTATTAAAGACACGGAGGCGAGTATTATGCTTACTTTTCCTGCTTTAATCACAATAGCAGCTGCAGTCAAGAACAATAACCATTCCTATAAGTGCAGCAGAACAAGCTACCAATGGGAAACAAAGAGATAGAAAGGACCAATCAGAATGCAATACACCTAAAGATGTACCAGGCATGACTGCAAGCAGCCCTCTTTTCTTCTGCGAGAAAGTCATTAAAAGGATTTAAACATTGGAAATATGCAAGTAATTATACAGGCAGCTAAAATTAGAACAAACAAGTTTTGAAGCCAATCCAGGGAAAATGTAGGAGTAGTCTTGATGGAGTAAAGATGATGACAATCCAAGGGGAACGTTGGTTGAGAGAACGTGAGCTTCGTAATGTTAGATGAACTCTGTGATTTATCCAGAGGTAGACGTTGGAGCATTGGTAGAGACTAAAGGGAGGGATATGAAAACAAAGTTAGAGTAAATGCGGTGGGATAATACTCTTCTCCGTGTCTTTAATAAAATTAAAACTTTCCATCATAAATTATTTAGAAAATCTTCATTTTATGACAAGAACGGAGGCTCCTATTATGCTTGTTTAAAGCATATCAATTACTACTGAAGATGCAGTATTAACAGGTTTACAATAAAAAGTACGAAATGTAACATCATTTGACCAATCTGATGATCTCAGAATGTCTTCTAAACGGGAACCGGCCCAGAAGGCTTTATATGCCATAGCACCACTGCAGTAGAATGAGCTCCAAATCTGGAGGTGTCAATACCTGCAAGTGACATGATCCATTTGACCCAATGAGCCAAAGTGGGGGAAGAAACTGGTTTATAGGGTTTCCTGGAGGAAATTAAAAGTTAGGTGGCTGAAGACGTTCATCAAAGAGATCAATAGTCTTTTGTTCATACACTTTTAAGCAGTTACCCACACATAGCTTTGGATATTTGGGGAAAAAAGGATAGAACACAGAAGAGATATTAGTTTTTAAACGTCTGGAAACATTGAAAGGATCACCAGTAGGGGTAAAGTGGTGATCAGAAATATCTAGAGCTTTGACATCAGAAAGACGTTTAATAGAGACTAGGCACAGCAACATTGTTAACTTAGCAGAAAGCATTTTTAATGACAACAAGCCATTATCTTGCAAAGATAGAAACATTTGTAGAACCAGGTTAACTTCCTATAAAACAGTATACTTAGGAAGAGGAGAATTGGAACATTTTACTCCCTTTAATAGCCGTCAAATAATAGGATATTCGCCTACAGGTTTACCATTTATGAAGGGATGATGAAGGTAAATAGCTGACCGATACAGGTTAATAGTCCTGTAGGATTTACCAGAGCTAGCTTGGGAAGCACGAAAGTTAGCTATTTAGCTTAGATCTGCTGAGAAGGGATCACTAGATTTTCCCAGACACCAGCTGGACCAGATTGCCCAAGCGGACTTTTAAGCCTTGTGAGCTTCCAGTGAAATTCCTGGATAGGAGGAAGAAGACTTGACACTTTCCAGGCTGATAGAAGGAGGGATTTGTTAAGGATCAGATTGTGAGGAAGTCTTTGGGGATTGAGAAGAAGAGATGGGAAGGATGGGAGAAGGACTGGGAAGTCTATTGATAACTCGAGAAGTGGAGGAAACCAAACTTGGGACTGCCAAAATGGGACTATTCGCACTACGGTGGCTTTCTGACACCGTACTTGTGCGAGAACCCTGTTGATCATAATGAAAGGAGGGAAGGCATAGTTTGTTGAGTAAGACCAATCTAGAAGAAAAGCGTTGGTAGCTAGGGCCAGAGGATCCAGCCTCCAACTGAAGAATTGAGGGAGATGCGAGTTGATACGAGACGCAAAGAGACCTATTTGAAAGGGACCCCATTTGCGATGGATCAAATTGAAGACAGAAGAATGAAGCCTTCAATCGCTGGAATCAAAGAGATGACATGAGTACCAATCTGCCACTGAGTTGAGAGAACCTGGAAAATATTCTGCTTGAACTGAGATTTTTCAGTGAAGGTGGAATTCCCAGAAGCTTTTGACTAATTCAGCTAGCGGTTTGGATCTGGTACTGCCGAGATGGTTTATGTATTTGACCACAGAGAGGTTGTCCATACGGAGGAGGACTGAGCATTGAACTTTGTCTTTGTTAAAACGTCTGATTGCAACGGAGCCTGCAAGCATCTTTAAACAGTTGATGTGCACTGAAGACTCCTGAGAGGACCATGTTCCTCCAGTCGATATTTGACCACACCTTGCAGCCCAACCTGTTTGGCTTGCATCGGAATCTAACACAAGATCTGGGGCTGATGCAAAGATAGTCCTGCCATTCCAGGCTTCCAGGTGATCTAGCCACCATTGCATTTCTGCACGGGATTCATGATTGAGGAGGATGGAATCTGAATAAGCAAGACCCTTGTGCAGATGCCGAATCTTCAATCTCTGGAGTGCTTGGTAATGAAGGGGTCCTGGGAAGATCGCTTGAATCAAGGAAGAAAGAAGACCTACAATTATTGCAAGAGACCTTAGGGAGAGTGAAGTCTGCCGTAAAGAGAGGATTATCTCTGATTTGATGGATTTTATATTTGTATCGGGGAGTTGAAGAGTGTCTTAAACTGCATTCACTAGAAATCCTAGGAATTCCGTGCTTTGAGATGGATTGAGGATGGATTTTTCGTTGTTGATTACGAAACCTAATTCCGAGAAGAGTGAAATGGTGTAAGAGAGTTGAGAGCGAAGATTGGACATGTTTTGATGCATAAGGAGGATGTCATCTAGGTAAATTATTAATCTGAATCCTTGAGCTCTGAGATGAGCTACGACTGGTTTCATTAACTTGGTGAAACACCAGGGAGCTGAAGAAAGACCGAAAAGTAGGCAAGTGAATTGATAGGTTTGGTGGAGCCATAGGAACTGAAGGAATTTCCTGTGAGAATGATGAATGGGTACTGTTAAATAAGCATCGTGAAGGTCTAGACGAACTATCCAGTCGTTCAAGATCTCTGAGATGCAAAATTGTTTCCATCTTGAAATGGCGATAAACAACAAATTGGTTGGACTGTTTGAGATTTATAACTGGTCTGATTTTTCTGTTTTTCCTGACTACCAGAAATATGGAACTTATGAAACTTGAGTGATGAGGTTGAACAGGTTGAATGGCTCGCTTGCGGAGAAGGGCCTGAATTTCAGAGGGGACAAGGGCTGCCATGTCTATTGAGAATTTGAGAGGAAGAGGACGGGGCAATTGAAAAGGGGTGCTGTAGAACTCTATTAAGTAACCTTTGACAGTGTTGAGAACCCACGGGTCTGAAGTAATCTCTTTCTACCTGTGGAGAATTTTTTGTTAGATGACCCCCTATAGAAAGATGGCCAGAAAATTGACTTACCTGTGGGAGTATAGGATTTGTAATTGCGCTGGTTCCTGCCCCTGAAGCCTCTGGATCGCTGGGTTTAGAATTACAGACACAACTCTTGTTGTTGTGAATTAAAGGAGCCTCTGTAGCCTTGATATCTGGCTGTGGAAGTAATGTGTAAAGGAAGAGAGGGTCTAGGACATTCGGAAAGAAGTTTGGCGCGCACTTGTTTATCAAGTGGTAGGCATAATTTGGCTGTGATATAGTCTGCGACGTGATCTGAAGGTAGCCACTTAATGGAGTTAGGGTGGTGGATTAATTTGGGATCAAACATAGGATTCCCTTCAGCATCTAGGAGGGGGGGTAGAAAGTTGATCACTTGTCGCTGGTTTTACTTTTTTTGGAGGGTGGTCCAATCCAAAAATCTGAATTACTGATATTATCCAAGTCTTTATCAGACTCAATGTCATCCATGTCATCATCAGTGTCCTTTATGTTGTCAATCACAATCATGTGGGTTGTGAGTAAATGTTTTGTTTTTGCCTTACTCTTAGAACCCAAAGAATGTTTCCCCTCCGAGATAGGAGGCCTGTTAGGAACTCCGTCCTCCGTTCTGTGTGAGTTAGACTCACTGCTCAATAGCGCAGATGAGGCATTGGACTGATTAATATTAGAAGCCTTGCACTTTCTGCTTTCCCCCACAGACTGGGCCAATTGCGATTGTGAAAGACAGGATGATATAGTATTTTCGATTTGTTTAGAAAATTTAGACATAGAGGCAGAAACTGCCTTTGTCACTGAGGATTGAATAAACTTATTCAAATTATTTGAAAAAGCCTCTTTAGAATCATTATTTTCTTCAAAAAATGAGGAAAAATCCATTTTGTTGGTCAAACAGCAATAGCAATAGACTGGTAGAAAAAGGGTTACATTTGGAGAGGGAGGGCTTAGGAGGAGAGGTGTGTGAATAACAAAGTCTTTACCAACCAGAAACCTGTAATAGAGAAAAAACCACGCCCCTAGCAGGTTTTCAGAGAAGGGCGTGAGCTGGCAGAGTAACCGGAAGGAGCGAGGTAAAATCCGTGCAGGGAAAAAGCTAAAAATAGCTTCTAAATAAGATGCACTTCGTTTGACGGAGCGCGTTTAGTAGAAGCACAGCGAGTCTGGTAAGGTGTCTATAATAGAACGTTGACAGAAGGCAGAAAGGCAGTAGCGCGGTAAGCAGGAGAAGAGCGGTTGCGACGACCAATATAAACAAACAAAGGGGGGGGGGGGGAGAGACCAGCGCTAAGCGTAATGCGGTGAAACAGGGCGAGCGCATGAATGTGCTGAAAAGTACAATATAATTATTTAAAAAAACACTGTAAATATTGAACATTTAGTAAAATAGGTTGAACACAAAGAGATATACTTATCTTGACTGCGAGCAGCAAAAAAAGAGGACTGCTTGCAGTCATGCCTGGTATTTCTTTAGGTGTATTGCGTTCTGATTGGTCCTTTCTATCTCCTTGTTTCCCATTAGTAGCTTGTTCTGCTACACTTATGGGATTGGTTATTGTGCTTGACTGCAGCTGCTATTGTGATTAAAGCAGGAAAAGTAAGCATAATAGGAGCCTCCGGTCTTGTCATAAAATTAATTATGTTTTGCAGTTAGAGGAAGGGGTGTGCTCTCTCAGTGCTCACCCAAATTCATGGAGGTTACAAGAGACCAGTTGCATACTTCTCTGTGACTCTTGACCCCATGGTGGCCACTTTGCCTGGGTGTCTGAAAGCAGTGGTGGCAGGAAGTGCAAGTCTCGACAAATGTGAAAACTGTGGGATTCCCTTTGAATGTTATGGTTGCTAACAAAAACTAAAACCCAGCACCTCATAAGTTCGTGATTCACAAAGAATGAGCAACAGATTTTATCTGGAAACAATGTAGTGTTACGAAGATGTTGTGCTTTAAATCCTAGCATGCTGTTGCCCATGTCTGAAGAAAAGGGATCTGACCATTATGAAATTAAATTGCCCTTACCATAGCCTGCAGTTTAACAACAGGAGTGAGAGTGACAATTTTCACAGATATCCAATATGGGTTTGGTGTTGTCCATGATTATGGGCAATTGTGGTCACAGTGATTTTTCATTAACTTTGCTGGGAAATGGGCAACAAGTGAAAGATCTATTGGAAGCCTTGCAAGAATCTACAGAAATAGCCATTGTGAAATGTGTGCTGCATAGGAGTGATTGTAGCTATGTCACAATCCAAAACAGGCATGCCGAAGAAGTGGCATACTACTGTGCAACTATGTCATGCACATGCAATGGATCATACATGACTGGGAGTCAGAAGGAATTGGAATGAATTGCGATGAATGCAAGAAAATGTTCCTGATGAAGAAAAACAAGGTTGGTTTAGAACAGGCTATGGAATTGATGATAACAATGTATGGGTTCCAATGGATGGACGACTAATATTGCCAGACAGCATACTTGTCTCATTGACATTATATCTACATGGTCAAGCATATTTAGGCAAAATATTAGGATCAGAACCTTCAGACAGTATTGGTACAACACTAAATTCAGAGCTCAGGCAGAAGAAGTCTGCAACAGGTCTGTAGAGTACCACCTATTGAATGTTGGGAAAAGAATACGTCACATTGAGTCATGTAGGAAGATCAGAAGGACCCTTAAAGAGGATGCAGATGGATTTAATTGAAATGCCATCTTGCAATGGATTAAGGTACATTTTAGTGTTTGCATCTTTTCCAGGTGGGTGGAGGCTTACCCAACTAGAAGAAAAAATAGTCATGCAGTAGCAAAGTTGCTTTTGAGGGAGCTAATACCCATGTCAGGTATGCCTGTCCCTCTAGAGTTAGAACAAGATGCTCACTTTGACAGTGAGATCATCAAAATGTTATGTGCAATATTACAAATTGGTCAAAAGTTCCTTTGCAGTTATCGTCCAGAGGCTTTTTGAATTCTAAATTCTAATACTAAATGGCACTATTAAATCCAGATTGGCAAACGTTTGTTCATTCACATCATTGAAATGGCCAGACAGTTTACCTTTGGTACTAATGAGTCTGCAAAATATCCCAGATCGATGAACTGGCTTGTCCCTACATGAAGTATTAATGGAGAGAGCCATGAGGTTACCTGGAGTTCAAGCAAATGCACTTGTGAATATTACAGATGACATGGTACTTGATTATTGTAAAGGACTGGCTGATGTGGTGCGTTCTATATCTAGACAGCTTGAAGCTGTGAATGAAACCAGGACCAGTGGCACAATTTAAATCCTGGTGACTGAGTCCTCATTAGAAAACATGTGAGAAAGATCTGTTTAGATCCTCACTGGAAAGGCCCCTGCCAGGTGATTCTGAACACAAACACTGCAGTCAAGTGTGCTGGAGTTTCTAACTGGGTACATACATCACATACTCAGAGAACAAGGAATACGTATGAAAAAAATCGAGTTCCATGGTTCAGTATAGAGCCAAGAGCTTTGGTGTCCGTACGATCAACCGCTGTACGAGAAGAAACCTGTGATCAGAGACATCAAAAAGAAGTTAGGAGTGAAGAAACCCAAACAGGTGAAGTGGTCCGATTTACGGACATCTCATAAAACGGTGATGGGGAAAAATGACCATAACTGTCAAAGACGGACATCCAGGAGCAAATACAGAAACAACAGAACAACTTGATGACCCAACAAGTTCTGGAACTGGTGCAAACAGAAATACAGTAAATGAGATTTGGCCCAGAAGCATCAAAAAGAAACAAAAATTGATTGTGAATACTGAACTAGCACTAAAAATGATCAAAGAAGAGAAAGAATCAGGTGGCTCCAGTGAAGCAGATAAAGAATTAAACACACTCAGAAGATGGATAAGAGCTCATGTATCTTGCCAGAGATATTCATCACCTGAATGGACATAATATTTGAGTCAGATTTGTACATTCCTATCTCTGACCTACTTGATTGCAGTAAAGAACTGCCAGAACCTCCATGAAAGGAAAAAGAATCGAAAGAAATTGAAAAATAAAACTGAAAATGTAAAGCATTGATAAGAGTCACTGAATTGTGTAAACAAAAAGAATTGCACAAGGATTACCTAGGGCTGAGATTAAGAGGAATAAATTTAGGGATAACAATTTAGAAAAACATAAAATAGAGTTAGGGACTGTCTAACGAAGACTGTATTATTATTATTCGAAAAGTAATAATAACTGACTAGCTTTGAAGAAAAGAAAACATGGAACATTTTGTCCAACTGAAAAAGTTATATTACTGTCACTGACAAATAGATAGGAGATCTGATTATAGAGACAACATGTGTGTTGTAACCAGAAATAAAGTTAAGATGATTTTAGGGACTTTACTTATACTGATAGTGTTGATAGTTATGGCAATAGTCTTAGTGATACATTTTACAACAGATACAGAGAAAACAGTGCTACATTTCCAAAATGCAACACAAGAGGTAATACATGACAAAATCAAGTTAAATACATCTTTTGTAGAATATATGGGTAATAATTACACTGTGAGTGCTTTTTCTAGATTAGTGCAAGAATACACTAAAGCTTTAGAACTGAAGGGCTGTTATGTCTGTGCATGTATGCCATCTTCAGCTGATGAGCAAGTATCATACCATCACATTCCACTCACTTATGCTACATCTTGGAGTATCCTGCTTAGGTTAGAATATAGATTGTGATATTTTAAATATTATTTCTCAAATTTAAAAATTGTGCTTTCAAAGGTTCCTTTATTGAAAGACATACATTTACACTCACAAGCTAGTGAAATGAAGATAGCTTTGCATTACTTTAGGCCATTTTTTCTTCTAAATACTATTAAGGTACACTGAAAGAATTTAACATGCCGAATGAATTTGCAAGAAAAAGTCTTTATACAAATGTTGGAAGAGAGAAATGAGAAACTCACAAAGGGTGAACATAAATCATTTTATCTTTCAGCTGCTGGCTCAGCCATCAGCAGGTACAGGGAGGGGCGGGGATGGGCCACGGGAGGGGGAGTGGAATCTGTACACAAAGTGTGCATGTGTGTTTGGTCGCCCATCTCAGGCCGGCCAAACACACATGGACACTTAGATTTCTCCAACATGACTGTGCTACATAGCTGGGCTGGACAAACTGCACAGACCCCAGGGCAGAGTCTGAGCCACCGTCCAAGCCGCTCAGACCAATCTTGATGCCGCACTCATGCTATGCTTAGCATGATAGCAGCACCAGGATTGCTGGGGAGTCTGTGTCCCAGTGAATGCTGGGACACCAGAACAAGAGCAGAAGAGCAATGCGGCAGGCGGCGGCAATAGGAACAGGTAAAATTACTTTTTTATTCACCCCCATCCCTACTCCCGCCTGCCCCTCCCCTTGAGATTTGCGGCAGCTGCCGCTGATATTTGGAGCAATTATCCCAGATGTAGGAGTGGTTCTAAATGATGAGAAAATACGACTATCAGCAGTATTAAATAGACTAACAACAAGCACATCTGGAGCTTTATTGTTAGAAAATACAGAGATCAGGATAGGATCTATGGTTTTGCAAAATCGCTATGCATTAGACATTCTTTTAGCTAAGAAGGGCAAAGTCTGTAAGATGCTGAGAACTGAAAATTGTTGCAGCGATATTCCTGTTGCAAGCAAAAAGATAACAGCATATGCCAATAACATAACTGGTTTGAAGCTTGATCTAAAACCCTTGGAAACCATACTATTGCTGAAAGTGTTTTCCAGAGGACTTGTGACAGTAGCAACCTAGTTAAGGAGGGTAGGAGGAGGAATCATCAACACTATATTGATACCTGTCATAGTAGTATTAGTATGTCTTTTAAGCACATTTGGGCCCATATTTGAACCAACCACAGCACTGAAACCGCCCTCATCTCAGTCACAGACGACATCAGAACCCTGATGGACAACGGTGAAACAGTCGCCCTCATTCTTCTCGACCTCTCGGCTGCCTTTGACACCGTCTGTCACCGTACCCTAATCACCCGCCTCCGCTCCACCGGGATCCAAGACCAGGCCCTGGACTGGATCGCCTCCTTCCTCGTAAACCGCTCCCAAAGAGTCTACCTCCCTCCGTTTCGCTCAGAACCTACTGAGATCATCTGCGGCGTACCTCAAGGCTCATCACTCAGCCCGACACTCTTCAATGTCTACATGAGCCCCCTCGCTAACATCGTACGCAAGCACGACATCATCATCACATCCTACGCCGACGACACCCAACTTATACTCTCCCTCACCAAGGACCCCGCCAGCGCCAAGACCAACCTACAAGAGGGTATGAAGGACGTCGCAGATTGGATGAGGCTCAGCCGCCTAAAGCTGAACTCTGAAAAAACTGAAGTCCTCATCCTCGGCAACACCCCGTCCGCCTGGGACGACTCCTGGTGGCCCACGGCCCTCGGCACCGCACCGACCCCCGCAGACCACGCCTGCAACCTCGGCTTCATCTTGGACCCCCTTCTCACCATGACCAAGCAAGTCAACGCCGTGTCCTCCGCCTGCTTCCTCACCCTCCGCATGCTCCGCAAGATCTTCCGCTGGATCCCCGCCGACACCAGAAAAACCGTGACCCACGCCCTCGTCACGAGCCGCCTGGACTACGGCAACACCCTCTACGCTGGGACCACCGCCAAACTCCAAAATCGCCTGCAACGCATTCAAAACGCCTCAGCCCGCCTCATCCTCGACGTACCCCGCAACAGCCACATCTCCGCACACCTGAGACACCTGCATTGGCTCCCAGTCAGCAAAAGGATCACCTTCCGACTTCTCACCCACGCACACAAAGCCCTCCACGACAAGGGACCGGAATACCTCAACAGACGGCTCAACTTCTACGTCCCCACCCGCCCCCTCCGCTCCTCTGGCCTCGCACTCGCCGCCGTCCCTCGCATCCGACGCTCCACGGCGGGTGGGAGATCTTTCTCCTTCCTGGCGGCCAAGACCTGGAACTCCCTCCCCACCAGCCTCAGGACCACCCAGGACCACTCCGCTTTCCGGAGACTCCTAAAGACCTGGCTGTTCGAGCAGCGATAACCACCCCCTTTGTCCCTAGCGCCTTGAGACCCGCACGGGTGAGTAGCGCGCTTTATAAATGCTAATGATTTGATTTGATATTTATGAAAAATTACGTAAAACTGCGCAAACGCAGTTTTGCGTCATTTTTCTTAACACTGGCTAATGCCATTCCTTAGAGCCATCTTTGCTCCATATTTAATAAATGAGGCAAAATTTCACTAAGAAATGGCTAGCGTCTAAAAAAGACACTAGCCGGTCAGGGATGGCTTTAGGGAAAATGGCGCTAGTTGTCTGGAATGACGTTAGCCTGGTTAACGGCAAAAAATATGCCGCTAACCAGCCTAGCATCTTTTTATGATGCTCAAGCAGCCAAAAAATTATCACCACCAGCCGAATGCCCACCACAGGGGACTAGTGTCCCCTGGAGAAGCTCAACATACCTAGTGGTAAGCAGGGGGCCCCATGCAAGGGGCCCCCAATGGCACTTAGAAAAAAAAAAATTGCACTTACCTGAACTTACCTGGAATGGGGTCCTCCTCCTGTAGTGTCCCTCTGTTGTGGGTGGTGGTATTCCTGGGGTTTAGGTGGGCATCTTTGTGCCCATTCCATGGTGTTCCTTCATGGAAATGGGCCTACCTCCACCCTAATGCCTGGTCTGACCCAGGTGTTAAATAATGGTGCTAAGTGGGCTTAGCACCATTATTAGGTTCCGCTTTCTCCTTGCACATAGTTTCTGCGTCTGGAGATAAATATGGCGCTAGGAGGTTAGCATTGTGTTTAGGACGGGAACGCCTACCTTGCATCTCATTGACGCAAGGTGGTTTCACGCATCCTAAACATGGCATTAACTTTGATATTTTGACACTAGACGGGCCTAGCATCAAAATATAAATATGGAGTTAGGTTAGCGCCATTTTAGCACCAAAATAAATGGAGGGAAAATAAAGGGAGAAAAGAGAAACAGCCAGGGTCTGATCACAATGAAGACTGAAATTGTTTCCAACAGTGAATTGATGAAGTAGTTTTGTGATTGTTTCAAACCATCAAATTGATTGATGAGGCAGTTGATAGAAAATTAAAACTAAACATCAATTACTAAAATGAAAGAAAGAAGCTAGGCATGAACTGCCAGTGCTTCATTGCTTTAAAAGCATGCTCTGAACTTTGCAAAACCTTTGAAGCTTGAGTCGCAAAGTTGCTAAACTGACAAATTCGGGTTAGTAAATGATTCACTTATAACCCCTGTATGAATGCATATTACAAACATTTCATCTTAAAACAATTGAACTAGTATTAACTGTATCCTTTTTGCTTGGTAACCTGCTTTGGAATGTGCTGACATGCATAGAATGTACAACAAACCTGCTTGTTGCATGAATGATTTAACATTATGAATGCGGTGGGAAAGGAAGTTGAAATTATATTCATGCATGCAATGTATTCTTACAGAAGAAGAACTATTGGCCTCATTTACGAGGCCCTAGTGGCACACTGCACCACTGGAGTGTCATTTCTTTATGCTTCAGTGGTACAGTGTGCCAGTCCGTATTTACAAGGCCATGCAAAGTCACCTTATGTGGCTTTTCATGGCCTTGTAAATATGGACCCCTTTCATGCATAACGCTGTGTGGAAGGGTCATTCCATGGGTGTTGGTTGGGGTGTTCTCACACAACACCCATGGAACTGAAAGGAATCTGATGCATTCCAAGATTTATAAGTCTGGGAAGCATCAGATTCCCACGCCACCTCAGGGGTGGCATAAGAATGACCCAACGGGGAGAAATATATGGAAATATCTGTTTTTTCCTTTTTCCTCTTTCTGTGAGAAAACACCTCTTATGACTGTTTTGTGCAGGAAGGTTTCCACAAAAACAATCATCCCCTGCAGCGCATGGTGCAAGGGTGACAGTGTTGGCAGTAGGTAGCAATTTGTGCACCAGCGCAGAGGGAGAGGACAGAAATGCACTGTATCTTGTAGATACAGCGCACTACTGCCCTTTCCTGGTGTCGTAGGGTGGCGCAGCCAGGCACTTGCTGCGTCACCATGCATCAAGGGCCTCATAAATGAGGCCCGATGTATGGGAAAAGAGTGAAATGTGGCTGATCCCTTCTGCTTGTAAAAGAATCCATTGTCTCAAACCGCAACATGTGAAGAAAATGACAAAATGTGTTGCTGCCCGAATCCAGCAAACTCGTCGAACAATGAGAGTCCTACGACAATTGTTGCGATCAAATAAAGTATGAAAGGAGTTCAAGGGAAAGAGAAGATCATCCATTCCATTCGCCATCATCACCGCCATCTCCTCCTTTGTGTGGGCTGTTTTGGGTTCCAGTCTATTGGGGCATGGTATTGCTGTTTGCTCTGCTACAGAATAGACTCACTGATGGAGAGAAGGGAGCTGGATAGGATGTTGCAGTGTACCGTGATAGTTGGTAGCACATTCGTAGGAAATGGTGCTAGTCTTAGTAGTTATATTGGGGCATTGTATTGCTGTTTCTCTGCTACAGAATACACTCACTGATAGTTAGAGAGAAGGGAGCTGGATAGGATGTTGCAGTGTACTGTGATAGCTGGGAGCACATTTGTAGGAAATGGTGCTAGTCTTAGTAGTTAACTTTACATTGATTGAATGGATCCTCTTGCAGCTTGATAATACATCTAACAGCCACCGAACTAAGACCCATATTTATACTTTTTTGTGCCATATTTGTGTCATTTTGTTTACGCAATTTCGGTGCAAACCTAACTCCATATTTATATTTTGACGCTAGACACGTCTAATGTCAAAATATAGCGTCAATGAGATGCAAGGTAGGCGTTCCTATTAAAAAAATGGTGCTATCCCCATTGCCCCATATTTATCATTTATCCCCCTGTGCTAAATGACGCACAGGAAGGTGGAGGGGCTAAATAATGGTGCTAAGCTTGCTTAGCTCCATTATTTAACACCTCGTCAGACCAGGCATTAGGGGACCTGTGGACCCATTTCCATGGTAAAACACCATGGGATGGGTCCACAGGTGCTCCCCCCCCCCCAAGCACCAGGAACACCCCCAATCCCACCAGTGGGACACCAGAGGATGGGGGATCCCCATCCCAGGTAAGTCCAGGTACTTTTTTTTCTCTATTTTGTTTTTGCCATTGGGGCCCTAACTTGGGGCCCCTGCATGGCACAGGGTTCAATGGCCATGCCCAGGGGACACTTGCCGGCCATTAGGATGGAGGGCATGACTCCTGTCTTTCCTAAGACAGGAGTCATGTTTTTGGTGGTTGTGCACAAGGAAATGGTGCTAATCTAGTTAGAGGCATTTTTTTTGCCATTAACCAGGCGAGTGTCATTTTCTGACGCACAACCCCCTCCTTCCCTAATGCCACCCCACCCTGCTTGCGTCTTCTTCTATGATGCTAGCCCAAGTATAGCGCCGGCTTGCGCCATTCAATAGATATGGTGCCCGGCTGGCATTGTGAAATGATGCAAGCCGGAGCTAAAGTATAAATATGGGCCTAAAGATCCATGTAGAGGGCCCACAAGAAGTAAGGGTAAGTGGTAACAGGGAAAAAGAAGAATTGAAAAAGAAGAATTAACCAGGAAAATGGATGGTGCATTCCACCTTAAAAGAGAGAAGTCATAACAGTGTGAGCATCCAGGAATAGTGAGCCTAAAGCACCTGCGCATGGGGCAACATTTGGGTTGGTAGTCCCCTAAAGCAACAGGGCCTTCCTACTAGGTCTGGCTCATGAACTTCCCTTGGCAGGTCATCTGGGGCAGGACAAGACCTTTGCCAGGCTTGTCTCCCACTTTTGTTGACCCCAAATGAGGATAGCCTGAAATACTTTCTGCATGACCTGTCTCCCCTGCCAAGCCAGTGGGAAAACAGGGAAAAGGCTTAAGATTCCCATGGATCCCACGCATTTGGCACCCCCTTTGAAATGGTAGGCACTGACATTGTTGGTACCTTGGACCCTAAAACTGCCTTAGGCAACAGGTTTATCCTGGTTTTGGTGAACCATGCCACTAGGTGCCCAGAGGCAATCACTCTAATGTCTGTATCTCATAAAGGTTAATGCAGAGGTGATAAAAAGTAAACTGATCAAAAAGGTTCACATTAAAAAGTGGACCATGAATTTTATTGAACAAATTTGGATAGATGTTCAAGCTCCTTTGGCCCAGATGCAATTGATGCTATGATTTTTGAGGCAGTTAGGCACATTGCCTTAACTAAGTAATTATTTTAGACAAACATGTAAGGCCTGATGTACAACGTTATTATGCAGTTGCAAACCCTGTGAATCACAAAATCACAGGATTTGCTACTGAACCTTTTTACTATTTAATGAAGCCATTTTCAAGTTAGAGAGTCTTTCCAACACATAAAAGAGGTTTTGTGACCCAATGGAAATCACAAATACGAATGTGTGTAAAAAGGGCCATTAGCCTCTTATCTGTGATTCAGAAGGGGTGAATCAATGGTTTATGACAATTGTCACCGCAAGCTATTTACCAGATACCAGGATTAGTATCTGACTCAGAAGTGGAAAGCTGTCTCATGGGACATCTTCATCTTTAGGAATCAAGAAGACAGCATCGTAGAAAGCAGGCAGTATTCCAAAGAATCGATCTGTTCTTTCCTTGGAATCTTCCCAAATATATATATTTTTAAAACAACTCCCTTTAATTGGCATGGGCTGTTTTTAAGCAAAGTTTCTCATTTGGGAATGCAAGTTCAAGGACGGAGGTCTGCTGTCCATTGTATGCCTCCAACCTTGCCTCTGCAACCAGTCACAGGGTGTAGCAAACTGTAAATTGCCTAGTTACAATTCATCAGGAAGGTTGCTTGGTTAATAAATGGGTCATATAATGAGTTGCATTGCCATTTGTAAACCAGTTAATATGCAAATTGCACAACCCTGGTTTGTAAATGGGAATAGTACATTAGGCACTTACCAAAGTAACAAAATCTCATCTCATCTCTTAGATGGGCTTTAGCCTTATGACATCACCATAAGTGACATCACTGGAAGTGACATCACAAGAAGTGACCACTTTGTGCCATGTGCTGCCACTCTCTTTCTTTGTTCCCTGTACTGCCTCCTACCCCATTCAACCATTCAGCCCTGTTCCGCCTTCCTGACCAAGCACTACTTCCTCACCCTGGATCTTGTGATGCTTCTCAACCCCTGGATCCTTCACTGTAGAAACAAAAGAAATGTTTTGCTCAAGAAACTGTAAAGCTTTAATTGTGAGATATTTATAATTTCAGTCATTTAACACATACAAGGTGATGGGAGGAATGTTGACAAATGGACTAACCACTGGCAATCTCTGGGTATCATTCACACCTCTTGCTTTCAACCGACAATGCCACTCTAGAGAGAGACCTGCCTTATGCAATTCAGTACTAACCCTGCACCTAATGGGAAAAGTCTATCCTAAACTGCCAGGTGAGGCCCCCTCCACCAGAAGGGATCACAAGAATCCACAGACCATTTTTGGGTCAGTGAGGTACAGCATGAATCCTGTGCCACAGCAATGAGGGAACTCTTGGCTGCTTAGGATGGTATGTCAAATGCACAAAATGCTTACCTTGGCAGTATAGTGGATGCTGATATTTTGGAGTTGATATATGTGCGGGTTGAGATTTCTGTCCACAATCTTTTGTCGTACATCCTGGCAGTTGAAGGCTGAACTTGGTGAGACCAAGCTGGTGGCTGAAATCCTTGGGACAAAATAACTTGTCGCAATGGCATTTATTACTTGTGTAGCACACTATCACCAAAGTATCTTGACACAAAAAAGAATCTATACTCAAGAATAACACAAGCTGACTATGCTGTATTTACAATATAGATGACAACCATGTTTTAAAGAAATTTCGAAATGTCATCAAGTAGAAGGGAAAGAGGCAACCTGCCTGCTGTTACAAGAAAAGCTTAAATGCCCATTCAGACCATGCGTGTTGCTGAGATTAGCACTAGCACCCGTTTTGCTGTTCTCAGATCTCTTTTGGGAATGTGCCAGCTAAACCTGACTGCTATGACTTCATGCATTTGTTATAGGTTTTGTGCACATGAGTCTTAAACTCTGCTCCCTGACTCACTCAGAGCCAGTGAAGGGATATCTATGTGCTAGAAAAATGGTTCAAGTTTTAAAGACCCCAAAAGGCAGGAAGATGCATTTTGAATCAACTAGTTGATTTACCAAGATAGCTACTATTCCTGTAGTCAAGGCTATGTTTAATAATGATATTGACTGCTGTCACATGTAAATGAAGGTTTATCAATGAGGATTTTCTATTGGGTACACCATAAAGAAAAAAGCAGGAGTTGGCCTTTGTAAACACAGCTGCCAGACTTACAGTCAAGCTACACCACTGAATTCAAATATCCAAACAACTGTCAACATCAGTGCAGTGCACGCTCTTCGGGGACTGGAATGCAAAAACCCAGCACTTACAAGAGAACGTAATTCATGCATTATGTTGATATGCTATTGTTTAAGCTTTTGCAGTGCAGAGTTTAATCCTGAAGACTTATATTCAAGGTGCTTGTAAATACTGTTCATTTGCAATGTATTGCTGCAGGCTTTCAGAGTGTGTCAGGGTGTGGTCCCTTTCCAGGGCCTTCTAAAAGCTTTCCCAGCAGCATGACTGGGTGTGGTTTGTGGGCTGGGCCAAGACTCTATATAAGGGAGCCAGCCCAGCTCCACGTGCTCACTATTCAGAGATCCTGGTGCAGAGCAGCAGCAACTTCCTGAGCTCCTGTTCCGGAGGCCTACTTTGATCTTCCAGGCCTTGCCCTTCATTGTGCTGGTGATCCTTGATCAGGGTGGTAAAACAGAGGTTGGGCTGGGGCCCCGATCCCTTTCTTAAAGGTTTTCAAGTTCTTAGGCCTAATTTTCATGATAAAGGATTTTACCTTGTGTGTGTGATTGTGCGCTACCATTTCATGGCATTTACAAGGTAGCATTTGAATCGGCAAGACGTGCGATTAATTTCTTGTGCTTAATCCATGTTATTCATTGTGCGCTACCATTTCATGGCATTTACAAGGTAGCATTCGAATCGCAAGACGCGTGATTCATTTATTGTGCTTAATTCATGCCATTCATTGTGCGCTACCATTTCATAGCATTTACATGGTGGCATTAAAATCGGCAAGACGCGCGATTCATTTCTTGTGCTTAATTCATGTTATTCATTGTGCGCTACCATTTCATGGCATTTACATGGTGTCATTTGAATCGGCAAGATGCGCAATTCATTTCTTGTGCTTAACTCATGAGGTTCATTGTGCGCAACCATTTCACGCCATTTACATATTCTTGTGGAAATCAGCAATGTGCGCAATTCATGTTTCTGCATTTTAGAAAAACTAAGGTGGTCATTACAACCTTGGCGGACGGTGTTAAAGCGGCGGTAAGACCGCCAACAGGCCGGCAGTAAAAAATGTGCAATTACGACCGTGGCGGAAACCGCCAACAAAGACAGCCACTTTAACACTCCGGCCATGACGGCGGTACAAACAAACAGCGCGGCGGTCACCGCCAGCAGACAGACGGGAGACAATGTACCGCCCACACTATTACATCCCGCCAATCCACCACCTTTTCCGGGGAGGATTCACCGTGGATAAAAACACGGTGGAAACAGGAATTCCGTAGGGAAAACGCTCACCACGAGGAACGAGGACACCATGGACCCGGAACTCCAAATTCTACCTGTGATAGTCTCCTGCTCCTTTACCAGGAGCACAAACGGCGGCGGCGAAGACCACAGTGAGTACTGCACCTACGACACAGGGGAGGGGGGAGGGAAAAAACAGGGACACACACACGCAACACCCCCACCCCTACCCTCACCCACTACAACACACACACTAATGCATATTAATACATCACAGTTACAGCCCCCCAAACCCCCCCGGAAGAATGCAAAGACAATAGAAAATGAGTGTAACCATTCTAATATATTAAAATCAAGTAGGCAAAAATATATATATACACCATTTACAAAATATATACCAAGCATAGTAGTCCAGGTAGTGCTCCAATTAAGTCAGTGGAACACTGGGCCCACACGGTATGGGCGAGGCCCACACAAGATCCCCGACCATGACGGAGAGAACACTGCAGGGGCATCAGAGAGCAATAAAACAGGCACCTCAGGGGGAGGGAAAGCGGGGGCACCTCAGCCGGTTGAGTGCACAACGCCAAATCCATGAGGGGGCCACATGCCCACTGTTCAATCCTGGGGAATGCTAAGCCACAGTCTCTCAATTCTCTACAGTGGGTGGGTTGCCCACTGTTCCTCCTGGGGAGTGCAAAGCCACAGTCTCTCAAGTCTATACAGTGGGTGGGTTGCCCACTGTTCCATCCTGGGGAGTGCAAAGCCACAGTCTCTCAAGTGGATAACAGTCTCCACTGGTTCTGGAGAGGGCATGGTGCCCAGAGTGCTTCATCCTGCTAAGGACAGAGGTAGTGGATGGATCTCTCCACTGGTTCTGGAGGGGGCATGGTGCCCAGAGTCCTTCATCCTGCTAAGGACAGAGGTAGTGGATGGATCTCTCCACTGGTTCTGGAGGGGGCATGGTGCCCAGAGTGCTTCATTCTGCCCGTGACGGACTCAGTAGCGTCAGTGCCCTTGGCGCTCATGGGGCAGCGGTGCTTGATACGGCGGTGCCCTGTTCAGCGGTCCTTGAGACGCGGTGCCCTGTTCAGCGGTGCTTGAGATGGCGGTGCCCTGTTCAGCGGTGCTTGAGGCGGCGGTGCCCCGTTCAGTGGTGCTTGAGACGGCGGTGCCCTGTTCAGCGGTGCTTGATACGGCGGTGCCCTGATCAGCGGTGCTTGAGACGGCAGTGCCCTGATCAGCGGTGCTTGAGACGGCGGTGCCCTGTTCAGCGGTGCTTGAGACGGCGGTCTCCATTGCAGGGACTCAGCTGCTGGTGGACCTTCATGGCCCAGCGTGGCTTTTGCTGGCGGTCCTTCATGGCCCAGCGGGGCTTTTGCTGGCGGTCCTTCATGGCCCAGGGGGGCTTTTGCTGGCGGTCCTTCATGGCCCAGCGGGGCTTTTGCTGGCGGTCCTCCATGGTCCAGCGGGGCTTTTGCTGGCGGTCCTTCATGGCCCAGCGGGGCTTGTGCTGGCGGTGGCCTCCTGGGCAGATGAGCTTGTGCTAGCGGTGGCCTCCTGGGCAACTGGGCTTGTGCTGGCGGTGGCCTCCTGGGTTGCTGGGCTTGTGCTGGCAGTGGCCTCCTGGGCCGCTGGGCTTGTGCTGGCGGTGGCCTCCTGAGCAGCTGGGCTGGTGCTGGCGGTGGCCTCCTGGGCAGCTGGGCTGGTGCTGGCGGTGGCCTCCTGGGCAGCTAGGCTGGTGCTGGCGGTGGCCTCCTGGGCAGCTGGGCTTGTGCTGGCGGTGGCCTCCTGGGCAGCTGGGATGATGGTGGTCTTCTCCGCTGTGCTGCTCTTGCCTGACTTGCTGACCTTCTTGTGGCCCTTCCACACCTTGGAAGGTGTCTCAGCTGACTCCACACTCCCACCGGGACCCCTGGAAGCGGCTTTGGTGGCTGGAGTCTTCCCCCTCTCCCGCCGGGCACTGGCCAACTTCTGATGCTGCACAGGTGGGGGACTGTCTGTGCTGTGGCTCCGTGCCACACTGGCTTCCCTGGTGGCCGGTGCACTCCATATTCCGGTGACATCTACAGGCACCACTGGTCCTGGAGATGTTGTGGCTGAGGTGCTAGTTCGTGACCTATGAGATGGACGGGGTGGGGGAGGTGTGGGAAAGAGGTCAAGATTGGACAGGAAAAGTTTTTTTGACACACTGGGACGGGTAGCTGGAGGGGGTTTGGGAGTGGAGGAAGAGGTTGTGGTTGTAGGAGGTGTTTATTTGCTGACTTTGGGTGAAGGTGCCTGCGCTGGAGGCTGTCGTGAGGTGGATGGCTGTTGGGTGGGTGTGTACCTGTGTTTGTGTATCTTCGAAGGGGGTGTCACAGACACACTGGGAGAGGACACAGGGGATGTGTGAATGGTAGTGGGGGTGGTGACTGCACGTGAGCGGGGTGTGGTGGTGGGTGTGCTGGAGAGGGACGTAGTGGCTGTAGAGTTAGTGCATGCAGGTGTGAGTGTAGACGAGACAGGGAGGGAGACGAGGAGGAGGGGGACACAGTGGAGGCAGTGGATGTTGGTGTGTCTGCATATGTGTGATGCTTGCGTGAGTGCCTGTGGGATTTGTGGTGCTTATTTTTGCCTGAGCTTCCCTTGTGTGTTGACGTGTGTGCATGCTGGTCTGTAGGTGTGCTTGGGATAGGCTGAGGTACAGGGGATTGGGTCGGGGTGGAGGAAGTTGGAGGGGGGAGGCTAGACACAGGGACAATGGCTGCTATCAGTGCTGAGGCCAGAGTCTGAAAAGCTTGCTGAAGGGCCACCTGACCAGAATGAATGCCCTCCAGGAATGTATTGGTTTGTTGCAACTGACTTTCTACACCCTGGATGTCGTTCAAAATGGTAGACTGCCCAACAGTGCCAACAGGCCTTCTCACTGAGGGCAGCAGGGGTGACAGGGGCAGGGGCTGAGGTGCCTGGGGCGAAGGTGATGCCCACCCTCCCGGGTGAGCGGGCACGGGGCGAAGGCTGAGGGGCTGCTGGGAGGGTGGTGCTGGAAGGGGGGGTGGCGGCTGTACCTGTAGATGGGGGTGGCACAGATGTTGCCGCCACCACAAGGGAGCTCCCATCAGAGGACGAGTCCGTGTCACTGGTCTCAGCTCCTGTCCCCGCCGTGGAGCTCCCCTTGCCCTCCGTCCCACTGGTGAAGTCCGATTCCGTAGTGTGGCCCTCCATGGCCATGTGGGATGCAGACCCCTGGTGCTCCGGTGCCACTGCTCCTCCGCCTGATGATGCTAATGCACTCAAGAACAGGGAGACCACAAAAAGGGGGGAACGACAGAAGAAAGACATGTTGAGTGCATACACGACAGACACAGAAGCCCCTGCACTACGCTGCGCTCTTGGTCTCCACTGTTCAATTCCTGGGAAATGGCCTACAAGGCTATGGATGACATCTGCACACATAGATGACACAGGGGCATGACTAGGTGTAGTTGTCACTCTTCCAGAGGTGGGGTGGGGTGCCACATGGCCTGCCTTAAGGAGGGACCTTGCCTACGGAACTCGCCCTGGCCTAGGGAAACCCACAGCCCACTTCCCCCACCCAGACCCCTCCACTGCTCGCAAACTCAGCAGAATGAGAGTGTACTCACCCCCTTGTGGCTGCTGTGATGCCCTCAAGTGCCCATCCAACTCCGGGTATGCCACTGCCAGGATCCTGAACATCAGGGGGTCATGGTGCGACGGGCACCCCTCCCACGTTGGGAGGCCATCCACAGCTGAGCCTCCGCCGTCTTCTTGCTCCAGCGGCAAATGTCCTCCCATCTTTTACGGCAGTGGGTGCTCCGTCTGTGGTAGACCCCCAGGGTCCGGACGTCCTTGGTGATGGCACGCCAAATATGTTTTTTCTGGTGGGTGCTGACCTACATGATTTGTACAGGGGGAAGAGAAAGTTATTACCAACTGCACCGTCAAAGTGATTGGCCCCCATCCCTACCCTTGCCATGTGGCACATGCACTTACCGTCGTTTCATGCACGCCGCACTCTCCCCCCTTCCTTCTTACATCCACCCCTCTCCACACAGGCATAGCCCATACATCATGCTCCCAGTGTACTTACCTGTTTGTCTGGAGGACTGTAGAGTAGTGTGTACTGGGGGAGAACCCCGTCCACGAGTTACTCCAACTCCTCCGATGTGAAGGCAGGGGCCCTTTCCCCAGACACTTGAGCCATTGTCTCTTCCAGACCGAGGTCACAGCAGCACTTGCAGTGTAGGTCCTCTCCTATCGAAGATCATGTATCGAGTGATTGTACAGATAGAAAATGGCGGTCATGTCCCCGGCGGTGCGTACCATCACCGTGGGCGTACATCGTCATTGGCTCCTGGGACCCATATGGTCCAATGTTAACCAATGCAGCATTGCGCTGTGGTCTTCGACCACCTACCGCGACGGTGTACAACGCCAGCGCAGTTACCTCACATCCCATTGTCCCACTTTAGAGGTCAGACAGCCGCCATTTCAGGGGCCTACATGGCTTCATTTTCAACTGCGTCACACATATCTAGGCCTAGACTCAACACACATACAGGCCACTTTTTGAGTATGAATGGTGTTCTGTGTAGGCTGTGAGTACGTACCTCAGAGTTGTTTGACTCTGTGCTCGCTGTTGTCCTTCATAGGCACCGTCCGCTGGGACATGTGAGGAGATGGCGGCATCCTCCGGTGTACCGACCTTTGGCGGAACTGTCGACAATGGAGGAAAGACATGTGATAATCACATACAGGCTTGACCGTGCCACAATCCAGGAACTCTGTACCCAGTTGGAGCCAGACCTGATGTCAGCTATCCACCATCCCACAGGAATCCCACTTCAAGTGCAGGTGCTGTCAGTGCTCCATTTCCTTGCAAAGTGGGTAATTTCAAACAACAGTGGCCATAGCATCAGGGATGTCCCAGCCTATGTTTTCCAACGTGTTGTCCAGTGTGTTGTCTGCCCTGCTGAAACACATGCAGAGCTACATCATTTTCCCTCAGGTGGAGGATTTGCCTACAGTGAAAGGTGATTTCTATGCCCTTGGACATATCCCCAACATCATAGGTGCCATTGATGGGACCCATGTGGCTTTGGTACCCCCCCACAGGAGTGAACAGGTGTGCAGAAACCGGAAGAGTTATCATTCGATAAATGTACAGATGGTATGCTTGGCAGACCAGTACATCTCCCATGTGAATGCCATGTTCCCTGGCTCAGTGCATGACGCTTACATCCTGCGGAATAGCAGCATCCCTTATGTGATGGGTCAACTCCAGAGGCACCGTGTGTGGCTATTAGGTGAGCACCTGGAAGCTACTCAGTGGGAATGGTTGTCTGGGTCTCGGGATATCCCTCCAGGTTAGTGTGTGTCTAACAGTTGTCCCTTGCCATTTGCAGGTGACTCTGGTTTCCCCAACCTGTCATGGCTACTGACCCCAGTGAGGAATCCCAGGACAAGGGCCGAGGAACGCTACAGTGAGGCCCATGGGCGAACTAGGAGGGTGATCGAGTGGACCTTCGGCCTCCTGAAGGCCAGGTTCAGGTGCCTCCATATGACATGTGGTTCCCTATTCTACCAAAGAAGGTGTGACAGATCATCGTGGCCTGCTGTATGCTTCACAACTTGGCTTTGCAATGACAGGTGCCCTTTCTGCAGGAGGATGGTCCAGATGGCGGTGTTGTTGCATCTGTGGAGCCTGTGGACAGTGAAGACGAGGAAGCAGAGGAAGAAGACATGGACAACAGGGACTCAGTGATCCCGCAATATTTCCAGTGAGACACAGATAAGAATACAAACCTGCCTACTACATGTACTTAAACACTACTACCGCTCTACTGTCTGTCGTTTTCACCCAGTGTATGGTCACTGAGTTGTCACTTTCCCTTACGATTTCACAGATGTGGGTACCACTGTGTGACATCTGGTTTGATTCCTCATGGACTAGAGCTGTGTGACATAGGTATGTTGCCATTACCAATGAAAAAGCTTTTTGCCACAGTTATTGCTAATACAGTATTCCGAAATCACAGACAGACTCCAGATTTTTTTGTGCTTTAAGGGTGTTTATTTAAGTGCTCAATATTGGAGGGGGTTGTAAAATGGTGAGGGGTGATGGCGGAGGAATGTCCATGGCAGAGTCCAGTCTATTAGTCTCACAGGTGCATTGCCCAAATGGGCATAGGAAGTGGCACTGGGGCAGTTTATGGATGGACAGGATGACAAAGTGGGACTGTAGGATGACTACCAGAGTGGTCTCATTTCTTGCCGGGGGTCTTGGTATCGTTCTCTGTCTTTGTCCTGGATCTCAGGGACCGGTTGCGAGGTGGTTTTCCATCTGCATAGGGTGGGGTGCTGGTGTGGTGGTCCTGTGGCGGTGCCTCCAGACCACTAGCGCCGGCGGAGGTGGTGGGCATTTCATCGTCCAGGCTAGTGTCAGGGGCCCCTTGTAGTGCCATAGTGTCCCTCCTGGTGTTGTGTACTTCCATCAGCACCCCTACGATGGTGCCCAGGGTGGAATGGATGGTTCTGAGTTCCTCCCTGAAGCCCATATACTGTTCCTCCTGCAGGCGCTGGGTCTCCTGAAACTTGGCCAGTACCGTTGCCATTGTCTCCTGGGAGAGGTGGTAGGCTCCCATGATGGAGGAGAGGGCTTCGTGGAGAGTGGGTTCCCTGGGCCTGTCCGCCCCCTGTCACACAGCAGCCCTCCCAGTTCCCCTGTGTTCCTGGGCCTCCGTCCCCTGGACCGTGTGCCCACTACCACTGCCCCCAGGTCCCTGTTGTTGTTGGGGTGGTGGGTTAGCCTGGGTTCCCTGTAGTGGTGGACACACTGCTGATTGACGTGTCCTGGGGACGGATGCATGGGCCCGCTGGGTAGGTGCTGTGCTGGTGTTTTCAGAGGGGGGAAGCTCTGTAGTGGCCTGTGACTGGGTGTGGGGAACCGACTGTCCTGAGGTCCCCGATGGGCCGGGCTGGTCATCTAGATCCAGTTGGACAGAGTTGCTGTCATCACTGTGGCCTCTTCTGTTGGTGGTGTGGACATGTGTGGACCCTCCTGTCCGGTGACGTTGGGTAGGGGTCCTGCAGGAGTATAAAAGCATGATTATTGAATCTGTGTGTGTCAAGGTGTGCAATGGGTGGGTGACTGTGTACCCCAGTGCTAGCACTCCTGTGTGGGACCTTGTGTGATGATGGTTTAGGGGGGTGTACTGCATGCAGGGCTTGGTGTTAGGATGTGTGCTTTGTGATAGTGGGACATTTGTGAGGAGTAGGAGTGATGGGGTGAGGGGGAGGGTGGGGGTATGTGCTGGCATGCAGGTAGGGTAGGGGATGTAATAGTAAAGCTTTGACTTACCAGAGTCCATTCCTCCACCTACTCCTGCGAGGCCCTCAGGATGCAGAATCGCCTAGACCTGCTCCTCCCATGTTGTTAGTTGTGGGGGAGGAGGTGGGTGTCCGCTGCCAGTCCGCTGAACCTCCAGGTGGTGTCTGGAGACCACGAAACCCACCTTCCCCCGTAGGTCGTTCCACCTCTTCCTGATGTCCTCCTGATTTCTTGGGTGTTGTCCCACTGCGTTGACCCTGTCCACTATTCTTCGACATAGCTCCATCTTCCTTTCAATTGAGGTGTGATCCGAATAGCTGTGGCTCTACCTGGACGATTTCCTCCACCATGACCCTGAGCTCCTCCTCTGAGAACCTGGGGTGTCTTTGCCGTGCCATGGGGTGGTGTAGGTGATGTGTGGGGTGGTGTGTGGGGTGATAAGTGTACTGATATGTAGTGGGGTGTTGTGTGAGGTGGTGGAAGTTATGTGGGTGATGGTGTTGTGTGCCTGTGGATGCTAGTGCTGTTGATGGTGGTGTCTCTCTCTGGCTTTCGTTCATGATTTGTGGTCGTAAGGGTTTGTGGGTGATGTGGGTGTGTGTTTTATATTGTATTGAGTGTGTGGGAGTGGTGTATGTATGTGTATCAGGTGTGTGTATTTGGAAATGCCCAATGTGGC
The DNA here is from genome assembly GCF_031143425.1 of Pleurodeles waltl. Taxonomy (NCBI): domain Eukaryota; kingdom Metazoa; phylum Chordata; class Amphibia; order Caudata; family Salamandridae; genus Pleurodeles; species Pleurodeles waltl. The sequence goes on along the minus strand of NC_090443.1, from coordinate 925,809,723 downwards.
TGTGTTTTGGAGATGTGTGTGTATTTTGAGCGCAGCGGTGTGTACCGCCAATGGAATACCGCGGTTGAAAGACCGCCGCGTGGATTCGTGGTCGTGATAGTGTGGGCGTATTTCTGTTGGCGTGACGGTGGAGGTTTTGTTATCACCAGTTTATCACTGACCTTTGGTGTGGCGGACTTGTGTGGGTGTCTGAATTTTGGCAGATTCCGAACTGTGGGTCATAATAGCTGTGGCAGAATTCCGCGGCCTGTGGTGGCGGTCTTCTGCACGGCGGTAAGCGCCTTTTACCGCCAATGTCATAATGAGTGCCTAAGTGTTAGAATTCTAGATGTTACATTATAAGTGCATAATAAGTCCCTTAATACAACTCCTATGGTTTTCCAGAAAACGCTCAGATTATTCCCTTGTCCTCATGCAAAAAGACTATGTTTGATTTTGAAAACATAATTCTAGAGGGTTCTTATGTTTCTAGTCAAATGTGTAACATTTCATTAAGAGATTTATTGAGAAGTTGTATTAATCATTCTTAATTTCTTCCCAGGTAACCAGACGTCTTGAGGCCTAGTTATTTAGTCCAGGCTTAAGTTATCCATGGTTACCATATGACAATGCTTAGAATCATAGTCTAGTAAAGATTAATATGATATAATCTTGATATTGTGTGTTTTAACCTTTTGCTTCCTACAGGTCTCCTTCCCAGCTGTTCCTTACCTAATCCCCTTTTTCCCACTTGGACTCTCTTAGACTCTGTGACATTCTAATCAGAGTATTGGAGCTGTGTTGTGGTGGACATTTTGGGAACGTGCGCAGACCCCAAGGATTTGGTGACTCTGGCAGAATAGTGAGCTCACAAATTAATTATCCTCCTGGTTTGCGTGTGTTCTCAGCAATCACCACTTTGGACGAGCTAGTCAAGGCTATTACACAGCTCCAAGCAGAGTCATCCAAAGATATAGCAGCTAGCCTAGCTGAAAGAGTGAGTCCGTTACAGGAAAAGGTAGAGAAAAAGGAACAAAATCTCATAGGTGTGTCTTGGCCTGGTCCCTATTCTCAGGCTTCTGGAGGTAATCCTACGAACATTTCCCTCAACGTTCCTTCAGCCATTCCCCTAGCTCCTCCAGAACGTTTCTCAGGCGATCCCTTGAAAGCGCAATCTTTCCTAGTTCAAGTGGAATTGCATCTTACCTGCCGACCACACATTTTCCCTGACGCCCAATCCAGAGTGGCTTTCTTGTTATCATACCTGTCTGAGGATGCAGCTACCTGAGCTATTCCTCTTGTGCGTAAAGACAGTCCCCTGCTCTACAGTTGAAAAGATTTTGTTCATGAGTTTGAAAGAGTATTTGATCGTAGAACTGTGACATTGTCGGCAGATCGTGAATTATTAGACTTGCGACAAGGTAACCAGGATCTAGTGTCATATTTAGCTAACTTTAATCGGCTGGTAGCCAGGACATCCTGCCCTAAAGAAAAGCAAGCAGCCTTGTTCTACAAGGGACTCAAGGAGGAGCTAAAAGATATTCTTGCTCAAATAGACCCGCAGCCTACAGACTGTCAAGACCTGATAAACCTCGTTTTAAGACTGGATCATCGTTAAGCGGAACGAAGGGGAACACGCAAAAAGACTGAGAGATATTCCTGGCGTGTTCACGATAATAGAGAATCAAGGGCTCAGAAAGAAAGAACGCCAGAACCTATGGAAACCGGTACAATCAGGAGGCCTCTGACCAAAGACGAAAAGGACTTACATTGAAAGAATGGACAATGCCCTTATTGCGGGTGCAAGGGTAATTTTGCCAAAGAATGTCCAATCAAACCAAAGAGCAAACAAGGTCCTGTCAAGAAACTTGCAGCCAATGCACAAGTCGAGCCGGAAAACTAAATCATCCAAGATGTAAAGAAGGGTTGCTCTTGGGTGTCACCGTGGACCCTTCACAATCTAGACATCTCAAGCTGGGCATAAAAGTTCAAGTAAAGAAAAAGAACTATTTCAAGAAGGCTCTTGTAGATTCTGGGGCTACCGGGAACTTTGTTGACGCCCAATTGGTCCGCGCATGGGGGATCCCATGCATCGAGAAGAAGACTCCAGAAATAATACAAGCAGTAGATGGAAAACTCTTGACTGGAGGGCCAGTAACTCTTCAGACTGTCCCCTTGTTGGTGATCTGTGAGGGGATGGACCAAAGAAACAAACATAAAGAGAAACTCATCCTTGACGTGATCCAGGCTCCTCAGTATTGAATTATCCTTGGCTTACCCTGGTTGACTCATCCAATCCTGAGATTAATTGGGCAGAAAGAAAGGTCATGTTCTCATCAGCTCTATGTAAAGAAAAATGCTTCCAAAAGTCTCAAGTAACCAAAGTTGGCAACTCTTACATAGCCACTGCAGCGGAAAAAGAAGTTAAGTTGCCCAAGCAGTATTCATTCTATGGAGATGTATTAGATGAAAAAGAAGCAGAAAACTTGCCTCCTCATAGACTTTATGACTGTCAAATTGATCTAATCCCAGGTGCGACACTCCCCAGCTGTCGTGTATACGCCCTGTCAGAACATGAAAAACAATATGTACGAAAGTATCTAGATCATTTCTTGGAGAATGGTTTCAACCGCCCTTCTAAGTCTCCTGCAGCCTCTCCTTTGTTTTTTGTCCCAAAAGCGAATGGAGATCTTCAAACTTGTATTGACTATAGGGGGTTTGAACAAGGTCACCATCAAGAATAAATGCCCCTTACCCCTGATCCTGGTCTTGCTGGAACAAGTAAAGAAAGCTAAAATCTACACTAAGCTCGATCTACGAGGTGCTTATCATTTAGTCAGAATGAGAGAGGGCGATGAATGGAAAACAGTGTTCAGGACAAGATATGGCCTCTTTGAATACACCATCATGCCTTTTGTCTGTGTAATGCTCCAGCAGCATTTCAATTTTTCTTGAATGACGTTCTTAGAGAGTATCTCGACATATTTGCAATAGTATACATCGATGACATCTTGATCTACTCTGACAATGAAAATGAACATGTACAACATGTCAAGAAAATCCTTGCAGCTCTTCGAAAGCACCGTTTATATTGCAAACTAACCAAGTGTGAGTTTCATGTTACCACAGTTGAGTTTTTAGAGGTTATTCTTACCCCTCAAGGTATGGTTATGGCAGAAAAGAAAGTGCAAGCCGTATCTGATTGGCCCACTCCAAAGATTGTTCGAGATGTACAGTGTTTCCTGGGGTTTGCAAACTTTTACTGCAGGTTTATAAACAATTTTTCTGAAACAGTGGCCCCAATCACCAAGTTATTGAGAAAGAAAGACAAATGTGTATGGTCCCCAGAAGCTGACCAAGCCTTTTCAACTTTGAAGGAAGCTTTTTCCATTGCCCCAGTCTTGAGTCACCCTGATGTGGACTGTCACTGCATAGTGGAAGCCGATGCCTCAGATGTGGCAATTGGTGCAGCCTTGTCACAAAGAAGCAAAGACACTGGTCAACTTCATCCTGTAGCTTACATGTCTTGCCAGCTGAACGAAGCCGAACAGAACTATGTCATTGCGGAGAAAGAACTTCTGGTGATTCATGACGCCTTTAAAGAATGGAGACATCATTTGTTGGGTGCCAAGTACACTGTCACAGTATATACTGATCATCGCAATCTCCAGTTCATGAGTTCAGCCAGACTTTTGACTCCTCGGCAATTACGCTGGATGTTGTTTTTTGCAGAATTCGATTTTGTGGTAACTTTCTATCCTGGTAAAGACAATCGCAAAGCTGATGCCTTGTCCCGCCAAGAGTCTACCACGGTGCCTGTAGTTCAGCCCTCCAGAGCTATCATTGCTCCAGACAAAGTCCTATGCATCATAAAAACTGAAGATTTCTTTGAAGATATCCGTAATTCCTTCACCATTGAGAAATGGCAAACATGGGCTCAAGTAGACCCCAAAAGGTCAATCAAGCAAGGACTACCTTTCCATGATGCTCGCTTATTCGTGCCCACTACCAAGCTTTGCAAGTTAGTATTTCATTGGTTGCATGGTATGCCTACGGCAGGTCATCCAGGAACTCCTAAAACTCTTGAATTAGTCCAACGCTACTTTTGGTGGCCTACTCTGACAAAAGACGTCAAAACAATGGTAAACGACTGCGAAGTCTGTGCTCGCATGAAGACAAGTCATTCAAAACTGAAAGGGTTGTTGCATCCACTCCCAACTCCATGTCAACCTTGGGAACACATCTCTTTAGACTTCATTACAGGACTACTAGTGGTTCAACAACATGCAGTAATTCTTGTGGTAGTAGATAGTCTCACGAAGTATGGACATTTCATTGCCTGTAAGAAATTGCCCACCTCCAGCGAACTGGTGACCATTTTACTAAATAGAGTGGTCCGTTATCATGGGCTGCCAAAAATGATTCTCTCCGATCGAGGGTCACAATTTGCCTCCAATTTCTGGAAAACATGGTGCAAAACACTTCAAGTCACGTCCACACTATCTACTAGCCATCGTCCTCAAACAGATGGTCAAACGGAGGGTCTAAACCAGACTTTGAAGCAATACCTGCGTGCTTACGCTGAGAAAGCACTTCATTCTTGGACATCAATGCTCTGGTTAGCTGAGTTAGCCTACAATAACTCATTTTACACTTCCACTGGTGTTACACCCTTTTTTGGCTTGTTTGGCTATCTTCCAGACACCTTGCCCATCTCAATCCCTCAAGAAAGTTCTCTTACACCAGCTGTGTCGGAAACCATTCAACACCTTCGCCAAACCCAGAAATTGATTCAACAGCATTTAGAAAAGGCCAAACAAAAATACAAAAAGCATTACGACAAGAAACATTGTGAGGGACCTCAGTATCAACCAGGTGATAAAGTGTGGTTTCTACAAGACATATAGACTTCAAGAAAAAGCACATGTATAATCCTAAATTCATAGGTCCCTACACTGTCCTTCAGCAAATCAATCCTGTGACCTATAAACTGCAATTACCAAGGTCATTACGTATTCATCCAGTATTCCACACATCCCTTCTGAAAAAAGCGGTCCAGAAGGTCCACCCTCATCCAGCTCCAGTTCTAGTACAGGGGGAAGTGGAATACGAAGCCAAGAAGGTGTTGGATTCCAAACTGAGAGGGCGTAACCTATGGTACTTAATCTTGTGGAAAGGTTATGGCCCTGAAAGTAACTCATGGGTTTTCGAACCTGATGTTCATGCTCCATTACTTGTGACGTGTTTTCATCGTCTCAATCCAGGCAAGCCAGGCCCTAGAGCGCGTCTGGGAGCGGGGAGTACTGGCAACATCAGGGCAGTGCGTGCTCTACGGGCGACTGGAATGCAAAAACCCAGCACTTACAAGATAACATAATTCATGCATTATGTTGATATGATGTTGTTTTAGCTTTTGCATTGCAGAGTTTAATCATGAAGACTTATATTCAAGGTGCTTGTAAATACTGTTCATTTGCAATGTATTGCTGCAGGCTTTCAGAGTGTGTCAGGGTGTAGTCCCTTTCCAGGGCCTTCTAGAAGCTTTCTCAGCAGCATAACTGGGTGTGGTTTGTGGGCAGGGCCAAGACTCTATATAAGGGAGCCAGCCCAGCTCCACTTGCTCACTATTCAGAGGTCCTGGTGCAGAGCAGCAGCAACTTCCTGAGCTCCTGTTCCGGAGGCCTACTTTGATCTTCCAGGCCTTGCCCTTTATTGTGCTGGTGATCCTTGATCAGGGCGGTAAGACGGAGGTCCGGCTGGGCCCCCGATCCCGTGCTCGAAGGTTTTCGAGTTCTTAGGCCCAATTTTCATGATAAAGGATTTTACCTCGTGTGTGTGATTGTGCGCTTCCATTTCATGGCATTTACAAGGTAGCATTCGAATCGGCAAGATCCGGGATTCATTTCTTGTGCTTAATCCATGTTATTCATTGTGCGCTACCATTTCATGGCATTTACAAGGTAGCATTCGAATCGGCAAGACGCGCAATTCATTTCTTGTGCTTAATTCATGTCGTTCATCGTGCGCTACCATTTCATGGCATTTGCATGGTGGCATTCGAATCGGCAAGACGCGCAATTCATTTCTTGTGCTTAACTTATGAGGTTCATTGTGCGCAACCATTTCATGGCATTTACATATTCTTGTGGAAATCAGCAATGTGCGCAATTCGTGTTTCTGCATTTTAGAAAAACTGTGGGGGTCATTACAACCCGCTGTTTTGATGGCAGCACTGGCAACAGGCTGGCGGTGCTTCCCATAGTGTTATGACCGCCGCGGTCGCACCGCAGGGACTGGCGGTTTATTAACTGCCACTTCAGTCCCGGCGGTTTTAATCCACCAGGGCAGTGCTGCTTACGAGTCCCCCTACTGCCAGCCTTTTCCTGGCGGTTTGAAATGCCAGGAAAAGGCTGGCGGTATGGGGAGTCACGGGGACCCTGGGTCCCTATGCAGACAGTGAAGAGCAGGACGGGTGCAACTGCACCCGTCGCACAGCCGCAACACCTCCGGCTCCATTTGGATCCGGCTCCTGTGCTGCAGCCTTGATCCCCGCTAGGCCGGCAGGCGGAAACCAGGTTACGCGGTAAGTGGCTTTTACTGCCAATGTCATAATGAGGGCCTAAGTGTTAGAATTCTAGATGTTACATTATAAGTGCTTAATAAGTCCCTTAATACAACTCCTATGGTTTTCCAGAAATCATTCAGATTATTCCCTTGTCCTCATGGAAAAAGACTATGTTTGATTTTGAAAACATAATTCTAGAGGGTTCTTATGTTTCTAGTCAGATGTGTAACATTTCATTAAGAGATTTATTGAGAAGTTGTATTAATCATTCTTAATTTCTTCCCAGGTAACCAGACGTCTTGAGGCCTAGTTATTTAGTCCATGCTTAAGTTATCCATGGTTACCATATGACAATGCTTAGAATCATAGTCTAGTAAAGATTAATATGATATAATCTTGATATTGTGTGTTTTAACCTTTTGCTTCCTACTGGTCTCCTTCCCAGCTGTTCCCTACCTAATCCCCTTTTCCCCACTTGGACTCTCTTAGACTCTGTGTCATTCTAATCAGAGTATTGGAGCTGTCTTGTGGTGGACATGTTGGGAACGTGTGCAGACCCCGAGGATCTGGTGACTCTGACAACAACTAAAAGATCTCCACTGGTTCTCCATATGCAAGTTCTCTCTTTTCAAACACCTCACACACACACAAAGTTCTACACAACTAACGTCCAACCTACCTCAACAACCGCATCCCTTTTCACAACCCTTCCAAACACCTCTGCTTGGCTAGCTTGCTCCTCATCCACGTCCCCCAAGTACATTTAGTCAAGGCAGGAGTAGTGTAACCTACATAACCCCTAAAACCTGAAACCAACTCCCCTACTGCAGTCTATCAACATTTTGAGCAGACAAACAGATCCATCTGACAATAACTATATAGTGGGTGCAGACCACAGTAGGTATTTTGGCCTGCATTCTGGCCACATATCCATTTTCTCATGTACTTATATCGATTATTCTTGATCTGGTGACAACTTTCATTCTTGTTCACAATTTCCTAAATCATTTTTTTGATTTTAATTTTTGACATTGTACCTCACTAAGCTTTCTCCAAGTCTACGGTTATTACCAGTATAGTTTTAAAGAGCATCCCTTAACATGAGATGTTTAAGTTGAGAATAGTGTTGCTGGTGATTTTGAGGCATACAGTGGGGAATGGTAGGAAGAATGGGAGTTACTAGTGTCTCCCAGACTCTATCTGCTAAAGTTAATTGAATGAATCAGTGGTGGTTGCATCTGCAGCAACAGTTCTATGCTGCTAGATTTCATGATACACACTCTATAAGCCAATGAAGATGGTATGGCTACAGTTTCTGAGTGGCCTTGGTTTTTTAGTGGCATTTATGTGAGGGCACAATTTTTGTGATCCAACTCCAATATTGAACATCCTACTCTGAAAAGGGAATAAGAGAACAGGTGAAGTTGCAATCTGGACACAAAATAGTGGCACAGATGTTCTCCTCAGATGCCACTTTCTCTATTGTTCAGTCTGTGATTTGTCTCCAGACCAAGGAATAGGTTGCTTTAAGACAGGAGCTTTGTGATCATTGTTATCGCCAAATTTCTTTTCTGGCTGATGCTACATCTGTCAGCATTTGGAGCTGTTAGGTGTTATTGCTCAAATTAGCAGTGTTCCCGCTGCACTTTGATGACTCAATATATTTTCTCCCACTACCCATCTCTTAACAATTTGGCTCTGGCAGCTGCTTTACCTTTTTGTGTGACTGGCTCAATCAAACCCTTATCTTGCTAAAATAAAGTCATTTAAGTATAAAGCGAACACAGTCAAATTGTTCAGAACCCCGTGAATCATGAAATGAATGGCGAAGGCATTAGAATCCTAAAACACCCTCAACTGTTTCTGAGCTTTAAATGAATGATTATAACGTGTACAAATCCTACATCAGATGATCAGTATGTCATCTATGAAAAATAGGCTTTTCTGAGGTAATGCTTTTTGAAGTAATGCTGCATATTATGATCCAAGCAATGAGCAAAACAGAGAACATGGAGGTATTCACAAGTAATGGCAATGTTACTGCTATCATCAATGACAATGGACCTAACATACAAACTCCTAGTTTGAAACTATTGAGTAGCCTTTGTTGTAACCTGTGAAAAATGTTTCCAGACTAAAAATTGTATGGGTAAAACATGTTGCAACTCAGACTAGTTCAATTCTGAGGCAGCAGTGGCATGTGAAGAGAGGAGAAATAGTTTGAGTTAAAAACCTTAGACATTGGACAAATGGTCATCACAAATTCTAGGAAACACTCTCCTTCCACCAATATTGGATATGGTCCAGTTCCAATAAAGATGTCAGTTTCATATTGTATAAAAAGTAATTGGATGGTTTGGTCATACTTTGTTTTCTGTTCTGTTGGTTGGTGTTTTTAACAGTGTCATGTTTGACATCTGTAAAATTGTATTGCATCAGTGCAAAAAAGCCAGGGCTGACATGCCTATAACATTTAGTGGTTGCTTGTGCTGAAGACACACTAGGGGTGGCAGTATTGCTGTTCTACCTAAATATTGATTCATAATTATTGTGGTAAGAATATTGTGACTACAAAAGTACAGTGAATACAGAAACCAATGGTCCCTAAAGGAGAAGTGTGAGTCTCATCTTCCTCTGCAACCACATACATCCATCAACTGTTTGGTATATACAAGAATCACATCAGCTTTATTCAGTTAAAAAACAAAGACAGTTGAAGATTTCTTTTCATACATTTTCTGGTAATGTGGTTCTCCCAAAAATATAAAGGCACAGGGAGAGTGAGATAAATGAGTTTCAAATGTGCAAGTGCTACACAAAAAGCATAGGTACAGAACTTGTGACTGATGTGGATAAACCATTTTTAGTAACACTCTGGATTAGAGAATCATGTTCCAAATCTAATAAAAAACAGCCCACTAGTATATTTTCAAAAAGTACAGTGGGCAAACATATTGAAGGTGGATGCGGTTTTTTAACTTTTCTAGTCTAAAATATATCTTACTATATTATCTTTTTATGTTGCTTTATTGTGTTGCATTTTGTTTATTTCATTATATATGCAAGTGTGAAATTTATATTAATTCATCTTTAAATAATTTTATAGTAATGTATAATTATTTATTGGAATTTTATTTAAAGGGGATTGGGTGGTTTGTGTTTTTACATTCTATATTAATTAAATCTAATTTGCTTTATTTGTTATATTTATAGTTTATATGCTTAATAATAAAGTTTTAGATTGTCTATTAGGTTTTACTATGGGGTTGTTGGGCGTAGAGAGAATTTGGATGGATAGTGTTTCTTTTTTAATTAATTGTAATTTTTACATGATATCGTAGTTAAGTTTAATTGACTAATATGTCATTTATACTTGTTATGTATTTGTTTGTATGGTTAATAATGATTTAAAGTATTTAATACTTTTTAATTTCACGTTCTGGTGTTTATTGGAGTATTGAGTGAATAAGGTGAATATGTTTTAAATAAATCACAGCATAAATTGAAAATTTATTAATGTAATAATTATATTGGATTGCTAATGGAACTTATTTCTCTATATATTTATATATTTTCAATATGTGGAATTATTTTTCTAAGTTTGTTCTTATACAATTTCTGTATACATTTTCTATGGGGGGTTATGAAACATTTGTAAAATTTTAAATTTTATTTAAGTTTTGCATTTGTTTGATTATATTTAGTATTTTTAACATTTTTATTGACAAGTTTAAACTAATTTTGATGTATATTTATATTATTTGGATGTTTTGTTTTTAAATCCCCCCAATCTATGAGCTTTACCCAATGTTTGTGAGACTAGAATTAGAATAGAAAGTTTGACCCCTCGTGGGCAAGCTATTCAGGCTTCAAAGAAAGATTTATTTCTCCTAAATCCCAGGCTCCTTAACCAGAATGTACAATTTAGGCCTCTTGAACCTGTCACAATGATTCTTATCCTCAACAGCAAAAGTATAGAATACATGGAGCCCAGTGATGGAGATTGACTGCTGGACAATTTGGGCACTGTTGACATGGATATACATGGAAGAGATGCTTTGAGACACTATGATCATTAGCGAAGACATTGAAACTCATTGTAAAGTCACCACCAGGACTTGCTTCAACACTGACAGTGCTCAGACAAAGAAGATCCAAGCCAAGCGGGGGAACTCTCATATGAGACAGAGACATATTTAGATCTTCCCTGAAATGTGGAAGGGATGCTGTCTTTACATGTGAGGCTGTCTGACTGTGGTAATCTCTCTATTATGCTGTTGTGATGGTTTTGCTAGTTAGTCTCTCCTTATTAATTTTTACCTTATCATGTCTCTGTCAGGCTCCCACATCTTTTAGGGATGTTTTATAGCCGAAACAATGTTGGCTAAGTCCCCAAATTGAAGTTGTCAGTCAAAGCTGAAATGTACCTCCTGTACTCAGATAGGTATGTGTTGCTCATGGTCAGGGGCTTTTTAGATCCTAGGTTGCTGGTCAACAATAGGTTGTAAGAGCTGTAATTGCATATTACTTAATCCCTGTTAATCACTAGAGCATACTTGCTCTTTCAGACTGCGGTGAACAATGAAGATCATTAGCTCTCAGGCATGTACCATCCATCCTTACTTTAGTGACAACTCTTCCTGTTTACAGGTTTCACACATTTGATGCCCCTCTATCATGCCTCTGTTCTTATGTCTGTATTCCAAGGTGTAAAATGTTTTGTGGCTCCCTTTCAGTTCTATTTTTTCTATTGTATGGTATCTGTACATCTCTAGGTGTGTGTGCAGACACCTGCTGTCGCAGAAGTTTTTAATGACATTACTAAGGAATATTCATGTATCCTGAATGTTGAATTTGCGTAGAAAATGTAATAAATTAGAGAAAATAATGCACGCATTTGAAAGGGTGACCATGTGAGTGGCCACCATTGTTCATGAAATGTACTTATTAATGGCTTATTAATATGAAATGTTGAGCTCATGTTTAATTCATGTAGTAATATGTCATATTAAGTGTTATGTATTATATATTAGCTTTTTTAACTGTAGGCCTTAACATAGCAGAGGTTTTGTCCTAAGATGCATGGCCTCATGTTGAGCTGTATTTCCTAGGCGTTTAATAAAATGTCTGCTTGGAGAAATAAATTGTGATTTTCCATTGTGCTGGCCTAATGTGCTCGTAGCTAAAAGTTTTTCTCATGAGAACTGCTTGCTAGAAGATGCTGTTCTTGCAAATGCAACATTGTAACTGTAATGTGTGTAAGACTGACTTTCCCAGGAGAACACAATAGAGACACTGACTGGAGTATAAGCTACAACAATATTGCTACCTGATGAGCTGGATGATGAGAACAGTACGGAAGAAGCCTATCATCGACATGTGAACCGTGTACTAGTAGAAATGTAGATTTGAAGTTTTAGTCTTGTTGGACAAAGTGTGAACATGCGATCCGTTGACCATTAAGAACTTGAGAAGTAGTCTTAGGAAATCTAATTTAGCCAGACTGTATTAAGGGAAGACAGCCATTTGCCCATTTTCTAGCTGCCATTGCACATTTCCCTTTTGCCCAGTCCATTTACCCATGTTCTTTCTTGCCGAAAGGCCGTTTCTTTATTGAGCGTCTTGAGAAGAGACATGCTTAACTTTAATGCTTAAAGACTTTGCCTTTACTGAACTTTGATGCTGAATCCTGATGCCTTGCTGACCAGACTGATGTCCTGATGACAAAGACTGTCACAGATTGCTGAGCCAAACTGAGTATAGGTATATTGACTATGATATTGTCTGCTATGCCTATTTGATTTTCTTTCTAGGTACCAACCCCGCTTTTTTGATAGAGCCATAGTTAGATGTTTTTCCAAATTTGTGTTGACTAAGTTGTTTCGCATGAAGGCCAAATATGTTAATTCTAATCTGGTGTTAGTTAGGATCTTCACTAATGAAAGCTAATATATGGAGTAACATTTGGTGTCTTTTTCTTTGCTGAATCTAAATGTATGTAATATCATTTGCGCAGATGTTCTTGTTATTACTCTGCACTGTAACTATAGAATGTGTAGCAGCTCAAGCTTTCATTAGATTGCATTTCTTTCGTCACTTCGGTCAGCCACTGTTGTTTCTGCATGTTTATCATTTGATTTTGAGATTATCTTACGTGACATTAGCATTGCTAATTTAGGGAAATAAATATTATAACTTTTACATAAAGGTGTGTTTATTCATGACTGCGAGGTCATGGTGTGACATTGACTAACTCCTATTGAGTGCTAATGTTATTGATTGTTATTAATTACTGATTTGCCTAAGCTGGATATATGGTGGGAACATCTTAAGTGCAGTCAAAAGGTTCATCGGCCTATTCGTGTCCCCTTGTAAGTTTACTTATTAAGGTCAGACGCACCAACACACCCCTGTTAATAGATCCGTGCATATTTACTTTTCACCCTCCTTCCGCCACCCCTTGTCTCCCTTTCTTTCTTCGTCCCCTCACCACTCCCCCCAAGTGTGACACTTTTTTGGCATGAACATTCCTCTACTTTCACCAACATGATCAGTGAAGATCATATCCTCTCTTGTAAATGGTTTTGTCACACTATGTTAAAGAGCAAAAAGTATTTTGTTACTTCATCTCTAAGAGAGCAGACATTGCATTTGTTTAGGAAACACACCTTTCAATATGAGAGGCATACACACTTAAACAGGGCTTGGTTGATAGATTAGTTGGCAGCAGCTGCATTGAGAAAGACAGCAAAAGGCTTCTGGCTCTTCTAATCTTTTCAAGAAATGTGGATGCAACATTCCTATTAAAAATCTATTTTGCATAGGAACTAGAAGACAGGGATAAATGCGAATCCCAACTATGTCTTCACCAAGCTCAAAATGAGTGAGGAGGTTCTAGGTACTAGGTTCAGTCTATGCCCCTAACCATTCTTAGATGCCATTCTTCACAAAGTAAGAAAGATTATTGGTGGAATTTGACTGAACTTTGCTGGTTTTGCATGGAGAATGGAATCTGCCCATTTACCCAGATTGATAAATCATGAGTGTCTGTGTGGAGAGAAATATTAATTCATACCTGAATCTGTTGCTATTGTGTTGTATCCTCACATTGCAATAGGATAGACAGCACCTGAAAAAATGTAAGACTAGTAGATGATGGGCAGGAGGTGAAGGAAAAGTCAGGAAGACAGGAGAAGAGAAAGAGAAGAAAAAAGAACAACAGAAAGAAAATACGAAAAGAATGGGAAAACTGTGCTGATATTCCCTTTAGGTGACAGATGAACCAGAAAAAGGAGGACAGCAAGGGCTGATGGAAACAGGATACTGGGAAGTTGGAAAAGGCAAAGGATGTATAACCAGCAATGCTGACAAAGAAGAAGGATGCAGGAGTAGGTTCAAAGATGCTGCTGAGAGAGGAATAGACAGTAGTCATGGAAAGAGACTGAATTCATATCTTATGCAAAGATGCCCACACACATCCTGGCCTGGACCCAGTTTGGGGCGCAGACCTCCGTATTATGTTTCAGGAGACGTGTGACCTTTTGGGTGAGTGATTGCAGGCAGCAGAAATCTTAAATGCACAGTGGGAAGGAGAGACCAACAAAGGCAGCCTGATAATACTAATGCATGTTTAAGCAACGAGGGGAAAGATGAATGGTGGAGGGTGATGGTTAAGACCAATGAAAGGGTTTGGAAAAAAGCAAAAAAACAAGCTGGGGAAAGGTGGCCAAGGTCACACATTTCTTTCCTAACTAGATGCTTCTCTACACTACGTAGAGCCAGTTTCGGGATCAGGTTTAAAATTGAATTGGAAATGTACTTCCTAATAAGAAGTTCGGTAACAGGGAAGATAGGAGGAAAGTAAGCTAGTGTGAAGTAAAAAAGCACAATTCAAGGAGCCAGATAAACATAAGAGTAAAAATAGGAGGAAATTGAATAGCGACCCAAAAGGAAGGTCTGAGTATCTACCCCAGAATATTGATGCAACACAATATTGAGAACAAAATATTGAAAAAAAACATTTACAGGTAATTAAGTATAGATTTTCTATACCTAGCTCTAAATATATGTATTTAAACGTGATCATATCTCCAAGGTATGTAAATGCGAAGTTGGGAATAGAAAACTGATGCTTTCCTATATGCACCTATCTTTCAATCTGTGATGTTTGCTTTGATATTCAGTGGAACAATCAAAAGGAAGGGCTAGAGACCTCAATTACCTGATGCATGCCTTCTCTTGTGAGGAACATGAACACCTATGACAAGATGGATGGAGCGATCTCCTAAGTTGAGACCTCCAAAATAAGGGAGACAAGAAAATGACCTCATTGATGTTTAAAGGCTGGTGCATCCTTCTGATAGGGAGCACAGGTTTCCTGGGTACATGACACCTCACTCCCCTTCGATTTTTTCCTAGCAGCTAGTCCTTTAATCCAGATGGTCACTGCCGGAGAATTCCTGGAGGGCAGTCCTTCAGACCATGTCACAAATAAGAATAGATTTTAGGAGAAGGGCACTGCCCCTAAAACTCTGGTGCATGTACATCTCTAAGTTCAAGATGCCAGAGAAAGAAGCAACCTTTGGAACCACAATCCAAATGTTTTTGTAGGAAAATAGTGGATTACCATTATCTGCACAGACCTTATGGGCACTGAGCAAGGCCACCTGTAGAGGTCTGAGAGAATCCTCTCTGACTAAGAAAAGAAACCAAGACAGACAGTATCAGCTTTGAAGTACATCATATGACCATCTGAACGCCTGCTCAGAGACCTTGTTTTAGACTTAGCCCTTTTTGGCAGGTCTCCCCAGATAGTGCCTTCTCTTGCTGCTCTCGTTTTAGTTGGCTTTAGGACTCTGTGTGTATTACTTCTGCTAACCAGTGGTAAATGGCTTTTGCTCTCTCCCTAAAACCTGGTCAAGTTAGACTACACCTGATTGCCGTATGTAATTTACTTGCGAGTCCCTAGCATATGGTACAACATTGTACCACCCACTTAAGTAGCTTTTTCAAACATGTCTCAGGGCTGCAACTGAGGCCTGTGTGCAGTTTTAAACAGCCATTCTGACCTGGCGATATTAGCCTTTTGCCAGGCATAAACCTTACTTTTAATACATATAAGCCCCTCCTAAAGAATCTCTAAATGCCCACAGGGCAGAGTGCATTGTACTGGAATATTAGGACATGTGGGTTTATTTTTTAACTGGCCTGGCAGTGAAAAAATCGTAAAGTCGTTTTTTACTGTTCAAAGGCCTATCTCTCCCTTTGAATAACACAGACTTACTTAAATACATTATTTTAAAGTTTAAAGACGTATTAAAGAAGAAAAGTAATCAATAATAAGTCACCACTATTATTTCAGTTAAATAGCAATTGAATATAAAATAAACATACTATAAATCGTATTGAAAAGTAAGGAAACAGGAACAGAGAACGAGAGGAAAGGAATGATCAGAAAATAAATTAAGACGTACAATAATAACATTTTTCGTATGTTAACAGCAAAAACATATCTGAGAAGGTGCCCAGTAAAATATTGAAAATACTACACAATATAGATCGGAATTTTACAAAAATGCAGTAGCATCTTAAATTAAAAAAAAAAACTACACAAATGTATAGGAACATTCAAGGAGACATATTAACTTCTTCAATTGTTGGGTGATGAGTAGTAACATTTTGAGCACGTAGGTCTATAAAAATGATAGTTAGAACAAACACCATACCACCATGTTTGAAAGGAGATAGCTCATGTGTTCTTCCATTTCCTAGATATTGGTTGGATAGCAACTTCCAGTAAAAGATCAATAATATCAATATTATGGGAGATGGCCTTCCAATAAACTGCCAACAAATATATATGAGTATTAAAGGGCATGAGAAGAGGATAATGAATAAATCTACTTAGAGTGCTTTACAAGTCCAGCAATCAAGGGAATTGGTGGAAAACATTTTATATCAAGAAATCGATGCAATAAGGAGTCTGTTATAGATAAAATATAATGGGCCTGATTCTAACTTTGGAGGACGGTGTTAAACCGTCCCAAAAGTGGCGGATATACCACCTACCGTATTACGAGTTCCATAGGATATAATGGACTCGTAATACGGTAGGTGGTATATCCGCCACTTTTGGGACGGTTTAACACCGTCCTCCAAAGTTAGAATCAAGCCCAATGTTTCTATAATGTTTGCTACCATAGATTTACGTATTGTGGGACAAATTTTATTCCATAAATGTATTGCCAAGAACCTTTTCCCCACTGGAGTTGAATGGTTGACTTGTCTCTTGAAGAATTGGATGTATTAAGGGATCTGTAAACTGTGGATTCTGAGGACAAAAATGATAGCTGTAAAAATTGTACCATAGACCCCTCAGGGTAATTTGTGGAGGAAAAGGTTTGTAGTAATTGTAAGACTATTGGCCTTATCACGAGTTTGGGAGTCGAAAAACCTGTCCACCAGACCCGTGGTGAGGAGACCGCCATAGAGCTGGCGGTCTCCATACTTGCCCTGTTAGGAGTTTTCCAGTGGGCTGGCTGATGGAAAACGTGCAGTGGCATTGGACTCGGCTCCACACTGAGCCAAATCCAGTGCCGTTGCATAGGGGGCCTATCTAGCAGCCTTGAATGTGCACTGTCTGCTGAGCAGACAGTCTGCATTCCGATGGTACTGGGCAGGGCCTCCCCATGGCCCCAGTACTTGTCGTCCTCCAGCCTTTTCATTGTGGCTGAATCGTCAGGAAAAGGCTGACGGACAACATGGTTTTATTCAGCAGGGTGGCACTGACTTCAGCGCCGTCCTGGCTGATCAAGACCGCTGTCAGCCCATCAGAAATCCTGGTGGAGACGGCTGTCTTTTGGCAGACTGACCACCAGACTTGTAATGTGGCAGTTGGACCGCCATAGTCACGGTGGTTCGACCGCCACTGTGAGTCTGGGAGTCTTAAGACTGCCAGACACGCAATCTGGCCCTTTGTTTATTACCAAGGTATACTTCAGAAGGAAATTGTTTGGACAAAGAAAAGGTTACTGAGACCGTTGAAAGAATATACAATTATCACAATCAAGAAGATGTTTAACTCAGAAAAGACATTTGTCTCTCCAAGAATTCACAATATGTTTTATTCTTTGTCCTTAATTCATTTATTGTACCACAGGGAGGATTCACATTTTTTTTATTCTATTGGTGACATGGGAATTCAAAGTGGAACATGAAGCTCAATGTAAATTTGTACGAATAGGAAGAGATAAAAATTAAGGATTTTAAGTAAACATTAAGGCCCTCATTATGACATTGGCGGTAAGTCCGCCATGCCGACTGCCGCCAACATACTGCTGCTGCGGCGGTTTACCGCAACCCATATTATGACCCACACACAGAAATCCGTAACTATACAGACACACACACAAGTCCGCCAGCCCTAAGGTCAGTGATAAACTGGCGGTATCCAAACCCACACCGTTATGCCAACAGAACTACGCCCATCACATTATGACCGATGAATCACCGCGGCGAACATTCAACTGCGGTAAACCATTGGCGATACATACCACTGCGCTCAAAATACACGCACTCAAACAAAACAACACTACATTGGACAATTCAAACTACACACACCTGACACACATACACACACCACACCCACACACCCACACCACTATAAAACACACACCTACATTACCCACAACCCTTTACGACTCAAAAAAATTGACAACTGAGAGAGAGACACACCAAGAGCACCCACAGAACCAGAGCCACAGAACACCATCAACCATGTACCATCCATGCACCTTACAGCACACCCCCCAACACATCACCCCACACACCCTCACACACACCACTCACACTACACCCATGGCACCACAAAGACACCCCAGGTTCTCGGAGGAGGAGCTATGGGTCATGGTGGAGGAAATCATCTGGGTAGAGCCACAGCTATTCGGATCACAGATGCAGCAGACAACCATTGCTAGGAAGATGGAGCCATGGCGGAGAATCGTGGACAGGGTCAATGTCGTAGGACAGCACCCCAGAACAAGGGATGACATCAGGAAGAGGTGGAACGACCTACGGGGGAAGGTGCGTTCCATGGTTGCAAGACACCAGATAGCTATACAGAGGACTGGTGGTTGACCCCCATCTCCTCCCCCACAACTAACAACATGGGAGGAGCAAGTCTTGGCAATACTGCATCCTGAGGGCCTGCAGGAGTAGCAGGAGGACTGGACTCTGGTAATTCAAATCTCTATTACTATCACCCCCCTACCTGCATGCCATCACATACCCACGCCCCTACCCTCACCCCCATCACTCCACCACCTCACATACACCCCACCCTCACAACCCACCCATCCCAATACCAAGCCCTGCATGCACCACCAATGCATGGACATCACTCACAGCCCTGCATGGACACCCATCACTAAAGCATGCACATTAGAGACAATCACCTAGCCCACAAAATCACTACTCACACAAGGCAAAGCTGACAGGGCAATCACAACCATGCAGGGCAACACACCCATGCACAAGATGTCACACGCAGAAACAATAACACTGCATTTACATCCCCACAGTCACCGGAGAGGAGGTGCCAGCAACAACCAGTCCCCCCCTGAAGATGCCCACAGTGATGACAGCAGCTCTGGTCACCTGGATCTGGATGACCAACCTGGCCCATCAGGGACATCCGGACAGTTGGTTACCCAGGCAAAGTCCCATACCACCACATAGCATCCCCCCTCAGGAAACACCACCACAGCACCCACTCAGCGGGCCCATTCCTCTGTCCCCAGGACACGTCAGTTAGCAGTGTGTCCACCACTACAGGGACCCCAGGGCACACCACAAACTCAAGACGATCGGGGTCAGTGGCAGTGGGCACACGGTTCAGGGGACAGAGGCACAGGACAACAGGGAAGATGGGAGGACTGCTGTGCGACAGGGGGAGGACAGGCACAGGGAACCGACTCTCCACGAGGCACTCACCAACATCCTGGCATCATACCACCATTCCCAGGAGACGATGGACCAGATACTGTACAAGTTGCAGGAGACCCAGCAGATGCAGGAGGGACAGTACCTGGGGATCAGGGAGGATCTGAAGAACATCCACACCACCCTGGCCACCATTGCAGGGGTGCTGGCAGACATGGCCAACACTATGAGGGAGGCAGTGGCACACCACCGGGCCCCTGACACTAGCCACACCGATGAACAGCCCTCCACCTCCACTGCCTCTAGTGGACAGGAGGCCCCGCCACAGGAACAACAGGCCACCAGCATCCCTCCCCCTGCAGAAGGAGAACCACCCCGCAAACGGTCCCAGCGATCCAGACAGAAGCCAGAGAACATTGCCAAGACACCCACCAGGAATTAAGACTCTCCTGATTGTCACCCATGTGTCCCACTCTGTCACCCTGTCACCTTAAAGTGCCATTGCTCCCATTCCTATGCCCCCTTGGACAATGCACCTGTGATACAAATAGACTGGACTCTATCCTGGAATTTCCTCCACCATCACCCCAGACCATTGGACATACCCCTCTACTTATTAGAACTTAAATAAACTCCCTTTGAAAAAATACAAGTATGGAATATGTCAAATGATTTAACTATGTTATGTTATGTTATGTTATGTTATGTTAATAGCTCTTATATAGCGCAATCTACCCGGAGGCCTCGTAGCGCTGATCAGACTAGAAGATATAACATACTGGAGGAATCTTACCGCCTTCGAAAGGAGAATAGTATTGCCTTGATTTTAGAATAGCCAAGTTTTAATGGCCTTCCTAAATTCTATCTCCTGGCTCATCATACGAATATTAATTGGCAGAGAGTTCCAGAGCTTGGCTCCCTGGTACTTCAAGGATCTTCCTCCCCAAGATATTCTCTTTACTTTAGGGATACCTACTAGGGCTTTGAAAGATGATCTCAAAACCCTCGTAGGTGTGTAGAATGAAACTAATGATTTTAAGTGGTGAGGAGCCCCTTTATATAAAGATCTGTGAAAAATACAAAGCGCCTTAAATTTTATCCTTTTCACTACTGGGAGCCAATGTAATTCCGTCAAAGCTTTCTTAGCCGATGTGGACCTAGGCAAATTAAACAACAGTTGGGCTGCCGCATTTTGAACCACCTGTAATTTATTAGTTTAATGTATTTGTTTAACAAGGATTAAACACTGCAATACAACTGTACAGTAATGTATACATAGGAATGACCTGTAGTTGGCTGCAGTCAACACACCAGGTGCCAGAGTGGGGCACAGATATCTGAAAATAGAGATACCAAAGGGTACAGCAAGTGGCCATAGAATTGGGAGAATCTGCCTGCCATGTACAATGTCAAGTACAAAACTGTCAACGTAAAGTGAAGTTACAGTGTCTTACTTGTGTGCCACTGGAAGTACTGTTGTATAATAGCTGTTCTGTTGTCCTCATCCTCATCCTCTGCCTCCTCATCTTCACTGTCCACAGGGTCCACTACTGCCACACGCCCATCTCCAGCCTCATCCTCCTGCAGAAAAGTCACCTGGTGTCTCAAGGCAAGGTTATGCAACATGCAGCATGCCACGATTATCTGGAACACCTTCTTGGGTGAGTAGAATAGGGACCCACCTGTTAGATGGAGGCAACGAAACCTGGACTTCAGGAGGCCAAATGTCCTCTCTATTATTCTCCTTGTTCGCCCATGTGCCTCATTGTAATGTTCCTCTGCCCTTGTCCTAGGATTCCTCACAGGGGTCAGTAGCCATGAGAGGTTGGGGTAACCAGAGTCACCTGCAAATATCGAGGGACAACTGTTAGACACACACTAACCCTTTGGGCCCACACCATACCCATACACCAACATCCACTGGGTGGGAACCAGGGCTCACCTATTAGCCACACCCGGTGCCTCTGGAGTTGAGCCATCACATATGGGATGCTGCTATTCCTCAGGATATAGGCATCATGCACAGAGCCAGGATACTTTGCATTGACATGGGAGATGTACTGGTCCGCCAGGCATACTATCTGCACATTCATGGAGGAGTGAAAGCTCTTTCCATTTCTGAACACCTGTTCATTTCTCCGGGGGGGGGCAAATGCAATATATGTACCATCAATATCCCCAATAATGTTGGGGATATGTCCCATTGCATAGAAGTCAGCTTTCACTGTGGCCAAATACTCCACCAGGGGGAAAACAATGTAGCTGCGAATGTGTTTAATCAGAGCAGACAACACTCTGGTCAGCACTATTGAGAACATTGACTGACACATTCTGGTTGCCAAGCCCACTGTCACTTGGAAGGAGCCACTTGCCAAGAAATAGAGCACAGATAGGATTTGCACAAGAGGAGGGATCCCGGTGGGCTGACGGATAGCAGATATCAGATCAGGCTCCAATTTGACACACAGCTCTGTGATTGTGGCCCTGTCCAGTCTATAGGTGAGGATGATGTGCCTGTCCTCCATTGTTGCCAAGTCCAACAGGAGTCTGTACACAGGGGGATGTCTCCATCTCCTATTCATCCGCAGCGGTTGTAATCTAGGGGCCAAAACGGGGAGCAGCTAGTCAGTATACCACATTTCCAAACACTACACTGCATTGCATGTTGTGACTGTAACAGTATGTTGTTGGATAGGCCCAAATGGTGCCTAAGTGTACTGTGACGCAGTTAGGTGCCATGGCCTCCCCCATCCCCCTGAAATGGCGTCCGCCTGTCCTGTGTGGATGGACACGTGGAAATGATGTGATGCCACTGACGCTGCGCATCATTGCTGGAGGCGGTCGAGTACCGCCGTGCAACTCCTCATTGTCTGTCATTGGGCCCTATAGGATACAGTGACCAATGGTGATGTACACCGGCGGTGATGGTACGCACCACTGCGGACGTGACCACCATTTTATATCTGTTCACTCACTTGCTACCTGACCTTCAACAGGAGAGGACCTACACTGCAAGTGCTGCTGTGACCTGTGTCTGGAACCGACCATGGCTCGTGTCACTGGGAAAGGGCCCCTGCCTTCACCGCTGTGGTGTTGGAGAGACTGGTGGATGGGGTCCTACCCCAATACCGAATGCTGTATGGGCCTCCAGACCAACAGGTGAGTACACTGTGAGCATGATGCAAGGGGCATGGATGCATGGAGTGCTGTGTGTGAGGGCCTCAAGTGGGGGGGGTTGGTGGAAAGTTTCTGGGCAGCGTGCTGCATGTATGGTGGGCAATGTCCGTGCGTAAGGGGATGTGAGGGCTATGGTGGGCCATGAGTGTAACAGGCCGGACAGTATGACTGATACCTTTTTCTGTGTTTCTTTTTCTGCAGGTCAGCGCCCATCAGAAAAAGGGTATATGGCGTGCCATCCCCAAGGACGTGCGGACCCTGGGGGTATATGGCAGACGGAGTACCCACTATCGAAACAGTGGGAGGACCTGAGATGCTGGGCAAGGAAGACGGCGGAGGTCCAGCTGTGGATGGCCTCCCAACGAGGAAGGGGTGCCTGTCGAACCCTGACCCTCCTGATGGTCCTCATACTGGCAGTGGCCTATCTAGAGCTAGATGGGCACTTGAGGGCATCACAGCAGCCACAAGGAGGTGAGTACAGTTTCCCAATATACTACTTGCGCGTGGTGGGGTGGTCTCCGGATGGGGGATGTAGGCCTGTGGGTGCCCCTAGGCCAGGCTGTACATTGCAGGGTAGGTCCCATGTTGATGTGAACCACCTCCAACCAAGCTAGTAGGCATCCACTACTGGGCAGGAGTCTGTGAGTGTCAGGTATGCTGCTATTGGCATTAGGTATTCCTGTCCATGGGCTGGTGACTAGCATTGTGACTGGTAGTGCATTGCCTAGTGCGTAGGGATGTTCCCTGTGTGTGTGTTGTGTGTGCCAACAGTGGTGTTGTTGCTGCCATTGACCGAGTGTATTCTTTGTCTCTACCCCCCCTTTTTGTTGTGTCACCCTGTCCTTATGTGCGTTAGCATCATCTGGCGACGGAGGGAGCTGCATCCCACAGGGCCCATGAGGCTGAATCCACCGACGGTGAGGGCACCAGTGCGACGGCGGGCGAGGGGAGTACCATGGCGGAGACAGGAGGGGACAGTTCTGACAGTGATACTTCCTCCGATGGAAGCTCCCTGCTGGTGGCGGACACCTCTGTGCCCACCCCAACTACAGGTATGTCCGCCACCCCCGTACCAGCACTGGAGGGTGGGCATCTCCTTCGCCCCATGCACCTCAGGCCCTGCCCCAGTCAGCCTTCCTGCCCTGAGTGAGGAGGCTATTGACCTCCTGCGATCCATCTCTGTTGGGCAGTCTACCATAGTGAATGCCATCCGGGGGCTTGTAGGCCATTTGCAACAAACAAATGCATCCCTGGAGTGCATTCACTCTGGCATGGCGGCCCAACATAGATCAATCCAGGCTCTGGCCTCCTCCCTGATGGCAACCATTGTCCCTGTCTCTAGCCTCCCCCTCCAACTTCCTCTACCCAGACACATTCCCCTCAGCCCCAACCTACCCAAGCACACATTCAGACCAGCATGCACCCAAGACAACACATAGGAGTGGCTCAGGCAAACACAAGCACCACACATCATCTCACAGGCACACACACAAACACCATCCAGATGCAGACATACCAACATCCACTGCCTCCACTGTGTCCCCTTCCTCCTCCTCGTCCACCACCCTCCCAGTAGCGTATCCACTCACACCTGCATGCACTACATCCTCATCCACTACCCCATCACCATCACGCCTATCACTGCACACCCCTCACTGGCAGTCACCACCCCCACATCCATGCACACGTCCCCTGTGTCCTATCCCACTGTGTCTGTGCCCCCTCCTCCCAAAGTACACAAACGCAAGCACTCAGACACACAACAGCATCCAGCCCAGGCACCTGCACCCAAACACAGCAGACAGACACCTCCTACAACCACTCCCTCTTCCTCCACTCCCAAACCTTCACCCTCTTCCCACCCCTTCACATCGGGCCAGGGAGGTCAGAACCCAGGCGAGCACCTCAGCCACCCAGTCCATGGCCACAGTAGTGTCGACATCTACTGCATGTGTGAGAGGCTCCAGGGAGCCAGCCATCAGCACTGACAGTGTGCTTGCACCAGCTGTCGAGGAGAAGGGCAAGGAGGCACCACCAGCTGCCAAGGTGAAGGGCAGGGAGGCACCACCAGCTGCCAATGGGAAGGGCAAGGAGGCACCACCAGCTGCGAAAGTGAAGGGCGAGGGGGCTGCACGTGCAGGCAGGAAGGACAGGAGGCCTGGTGCTAGGACTGATTCTGAGCCCCCACCACCAACCATGGCGGTTCTGCTGTCCGAGGCTGCAGGGGAATGGCTGCAGCCTCCCCCCACCACTGGCATCCCCGACACCAGCACTGCCACCAGCACCACTGCCAGCAGCAGCAGCCCCAGTGGCCAGCCGTCTGAGGCTGCAGGGGAAGGGCTGGAGCCTCCCCCAACCAATGGCATCCCCGACACCAGCACCGCCACCAGCACCGCCACCAGCACCACTACCAGCACCACCACCAGCACCACCACCAGCACCACTGCCAGCAGCAGCAGCCCCAGTGGGCAGCTGTCCGAGCCTGCAGGGGAAGGGCTGGAGCCTCCCCCCACCACTGGCATCCCCAACACCAGCACTGGCACCACCACCAGCACCGCCACCAGCACCACTGCCAGCAGCAGCAGCCCCAGTGGGCAGCTGTCCGAGGCTGCAGGGGAAGGGCTGTAGCCTCCCCTCACCACTTCCTGCACCGCCACCAGCACCACTGCCAGCAGCAGCAGCCCCAGTGGGCAACCGTCCACGGCTGCAGGGGAAGGGCTGGAGCCTCCCCCCATCACTGTCATTCCCGACACCAGCACCGCCACTGCCACTACTGAGCAGCCATCACCGCTGGCGGGCAGTGTGTAGTCCGGCCTTCATGGGCTTTAGTGTGTCCTGGACCCTGCAAATCCTGTAGGTGTGACACCCAGTTGAGAGACTGTGACCTTGCACTCCCCAAGTGCTGCATCACAGGGCACAAGGTCCCCTCCAGAACCAGTGGAGAAACAATCCACTCACCCCATCCTTTCCAGGATGAAGCACACTGGGCACAAAGCCCCTTCCAGAACCAGTGGAGAAGCCATCCACTCACCCCCTCCTTGCCAGGATGAAGCATTATTCCTGAGGGGTACGGGGTGTATATGTAATGTTACTGCCTCTGTGTGTATGGTGTTGGGGGTGGGGGTGTTGCATGTTGTGTGTGTGTGTCACTCTCTTTTTCCTCCTCCCTCCCTTGTGTGCTAGGCGGCAGTCCTCACTGTGGTCGTCTTCGCCAGCTTTGCTGTTCGTTGTGCATGAGGAGGTATACAAGCATGGGGAAGATGAGCAACTCAGGCTCCGTGGCATCGTGGTTCTTCCTTAAGTCTCCAGGGGTGAGTCCTTTGCCTTCTGTGTATTGTTTCCACCGTGCTTTTGATGTCTTTGGTACTGCCCCAGAAAAGGAGGTGGGGGACGCCTGTTGTAATACAGTGGGCGGTACATTGGTGCTTGTTGCTCCGCCGTGGCGGTCGGTGTGTTAAAGTGCCTGTCTGTGTGAGCGGTTTCCACCATGGTCATAATTCCATTTTTGTTTACTGCCGGCCTATTGGCGGTATTACCGCCTCTTTGTCACTGACCATCAGGGTTGTAATGAGGGCCAAATTCATCAAAAAGAAAATGGGTGCATAAAGGAAAATTTTACATCTGTCCATAGAGGAGAAATACCACAAGGGTTAATCCTTTTGTAATATTTGGACTAATTTCTGAAAAAAAGCCCTATGATAAGAAAGCAAGTTGGGAAAATTAACTCCACCTAACTCTTTAGGTTTTTGAACTCAGTCTCCAAAATGGATAAAACAAAAGATGAATCATGTTCTCTCTGATTAGGTGTTAAATAATTTGCAATAGAATTAGAAGAGGCTTTTAATTTAGGTGTGTACAAATTGGAATAAGACTTTTGAAATTCTTCTAATATTTAATTATCTTCGAACAAAGAAAAATGATCACCCTTTACTTTAATTTCAATTTTGGTCCTTTGTTTCATAATTGGCTAAGAGTTAGCAATTCTTATTTTGCCCTCCATAGTACTCGGCACTCAATTTAGGCAAATAGGAGGCTGCATCCTCTGTAGAATATATATTTAATTAAATTGAAGTCTACCTTTGGTTAGTTCTTCAAAGAAGGATTTAGATTTTGTGGTATAATATAAATGTTCTAATTATTTGATAATGTTCAGAATTTCAGCTGTTTTATGGTTATGGAGCTCTCTTTTTTTAAACATGTGAAAATATGAAGTCCTCAGCTGTTGCTTTAAATGAGTCCCATAGCATCTGAGGATATATGTTTGAAATATCATTACAAAAATGTTAAGAAAATAATTCAAGACTTTAGGTAAACTGAATATCTAATAAAAGAGAATTATTAAATCACCATCTTCTATTACCTTTAGAAAGAGGAAGATCTAAGTCCATAATAACTGGTGCATGATCAGTGATTAATATTGAGACAATCTCTGAATTTAAAAGGTGAAGGGATAATGATTTTGAAACAAATGGGCTGTCTATTTTAGTTTGAGTTTAATGTACCAGAGAAAAAGAAAATTCAATTCTCGCACAAATAGATTACATACTCTCCAGGTAACCGCAGATGATCTGTGGTTTATTGTTGATAAAAACTATTTGTGAATATTAGAAGGGATAAATGAGATTTTAGAATTACAGCAATGAAGGGGTCCATAACAAGATTGCAATACCCACATAAAAATCGGATAGTCATCCAAAACAGACATTCGTTTATGGGAAATGTCAAGCCAGAAATGTTTGTCAGGTTGTGTGGGTGCATGAATATTGAAAATAGTGAAAGGATTGTTGCTAATTAGCTTTTTACGCACCACTTCATCACAGTCCTGAGAAATAAGATTATTATCTAAGGATGTTTTTGTAGGATGATAAACCCATTTTATTTTACTGTAACCTGAAGATGAAAACACTTTATCAACCCAATGACATGCAAGTTTGTGAACTTCCTATTGTATCAAAGGAGTGTCTTGCAACAAAGCCACATCAGTTCTTAACTTAGCCAAATGTGAAAAAACACTTTGGGCCTGATTACAACTTTGGAGGAGGCGTTAATCCGTCCCAAAAGTGACGGTAAAGTGACGGATATACCACCAGCCGTATTACGAGTCCATTATATCCTATGGAACTCGTAATACGGCTGGTGGTATATCCGTCACTTTACCGTCACTTTTGGGACGGATTAACACCTCCTCCAAAGTTGTAATCAGGCCCTTTGCTTTTTAATGCGGAGGATAGATCCCTAATATTACACAGTTATTCTTAAGGCCATTAACTTGTATTCACAAAATTCATGACAGGACTACATTGTATATAAAAATAATAAAGAAAATGTTGCCGCTGTATAACTTGCAATAAGCCATATATGTAAAAGCCAATGATACAAGAAGTAGTAGAATAAAAAATTAGAAAGGAGAAAAGAAGGGAGAAAAGATATAGAAAGACAAACCAAAAATAAATAAGGCTAAAATACATACCATACCTAAGGAACAAACAAATACTTAGGGGTATGGAGACCACATGAGGAAAATAACACACTGGTCTCCAAGGCAGATTGGAGAGGGAGGTCATACAACAAATGTGGACATAGGAGAACATCATGGGGCAAGAAAGCATGATTATGGAAAACAGATGGGAAAAACAGGTGAAACATATTAATACAATGGAAGCAGAATCACTTGCCATAAACTTCAAGAACAGAGCTGAAATATAAATGAGAAAACATTCAAGTGAGACAACACAATGACACATCTATTTCCTCTTTGTTACAATTGTCTAAAAATTTCCAAACGAGGACTGGATCTTCATAATTGTGGTCTTGCGAGTAACCTCAAAGAGGCAAGGATGGAACAACCCAATCTGACATTAAGATCTCAAAAAGCAGTACGCATCTACAAAAGCTGTTTATGTCTATCAACCGTCACTCTGGCTAAAACATGTGGAAAGAATAGGTGAGAACCCAACTGAGCAATGCAACTTTCACTTTGTTTTCAGAACCATCTGTGGGTCTGTGTAATCCAGAAAAAAGATGATGACACCCCTAGGTTTCTGAGAAGAGGCTGCATCTTGGGGGCTATGTGCAAATTGATGAGCCCTGTGAATGTTTAAAGTAGTAATATCAGGTAATCAACCTTAATAAAGTATTGAAAAAAAATAAATGGGACCTGAGCCTTCCAACCCTTCTGCTAGACTATAAATGCCAAGATTATTTAGATGATTGTGATTTTCAAGGTCTTCAGTTTGTTTTTCAACTGGCAAACATCCAACTGCAGAACTGCAATTTGTTGTGAAGACTCCTGGAAGAGACCAACTTTGTATTCCACCTCTGTAACTCTGTTATCGATTGAAGACCATTTATCATCCCAAATTTGAAGACGTTGGTTTGTTTCCTCTATATATGGGCTGAGTGCACATATCTCCTCTAGAAGGAAATCCATAGAAGGCGGAAAATATGTTTTCACTGGAGACGTGGGTTATTTTTTAACATGCCTATTTGAAAGAAAAGTTCGGGCATTACCACTTTTGGATCATGACTTACAAGCCCTGTACCCGGAGGATGAACTATCAAAGAAGTAGCAGCAAAAGAAGAGTTGTGAGGCAGAAGTTCTGAATCTGCCATGTCATCTAATAGGGCCCCATAATATTGTTACCAGGTACACCATGTGCGACAATAGAGCATATCACAGTCAACAGGTCTGCATTATCACAAAGAACCTTCCCAAAAAATCCGTACATTAGAATCATAGCTTCCAAAATTTTAAATATATAAAAGCATGAAAGGCAAAAGGCACAATATGGCCTGACCTTTTGACTTCCCTGTCTAGCATGATCAGATGATAGTGAGTGGCGCTTTGTGCTTTTTGGCATCATACGTACCCACAACTTTAAAAGTGCATATCTCTGTTTCTACTGAATGGGTTTTTTTAATTCTAATATCATGTTATTCACTAAACTTTACTCTATTCTAAATTGCTTTTGGATTTTTCTTTTCTTGTGTTTTCACTTTATTACTGTTTGTTTGTGTGCTGCATATATACTTTACACTTTGCCTCTAAGTTAAGCCTGACTGCTTTTGTGCCAAGCTACTAAAGAGTTAAGCAGAGGTTCGTTTAGTGACTTTTGTGGTTCATACTGACAAGGATTGTGGCTGTTGCCTGAGTGGCTTCCACCCCCCTCAACCAATGACCCAATTCCTTACACATTGGAAGAGGGAGATTTGCATTAAATACCTTCATTATGGAAAAGTGAAAATATGCATTATCAATCCTGAAATGGTGACACTATGAATAAGGGGAGATAGTAATGTGACTTCTAGGTTACCAGATGAAATAAAGAGAGTCACAGTCATCTAACCTGATCGTTCTTGATGGCCAACAACTATATACACAAACCTTTGAAAGGGTAGGAGAATTCTCTGGCAGTGGAGGGCCTTGAAGAATGAGGTAGTTGTCCTGTCAGTTGACAGGGAGAGCTTGTCATATGGACTCTCGTATCTCTACAAGACTGCTTGATTAGGGGTGGCAGCACCTCTGCTTGTAGGTGACTGAGTCCCTCCTACACCAGTTGGCCCAATATTTACGGCTTTCTAGCAGCACCTCACCAAAACCCAAATAGTGAAAGTGAGTGAAGGTGATTTCTGGCAGCCTAGCACATGGACTCTGAAAATGCCTCAAAGAAATCATGGAGGAACAGGTCATACCCTTTATTCTCATTAGCAATGAGTCTCTTACACACACACAGGCAGGAAAGAAGATGCAGGATAGTTTTCAATACATTTATTAAAAAGACTGCAATCTGTGATAAAATGCATGAGCTGCAAAGATTAGGATACTGATAAGTAGCAAAATCAGGATTGTGAAAATAAGCGATGTAAATATGAACAACCCCAACATATTGCAATAAACATGAATATGCAAACTTCTCCCTAAAGCATTCTTTCTACCCTAAAGAGAGAAAGGTGTGATAAACCTAATCTGTACATGCCGTGACCATGAGAAGCGCATGAAACCCCGTTACCTCAGAACAAGTTCAGTCTCCAGACTCCAAATCAGGCTTCGTGGAGACACAAAGGCTGAGATCTGCTGCAAAGTGATGTGCAGTATAAATAGATTATCTTAGGTGGAACCCCCTCTAATGGTCTTGATCTCAAAAGGTGTTTTTATAAGACATGTTATTGTTCGTGCAGACATCCTGACATGGGTATGTACTTAAACGTTAGATTGTGTGCACAAACTAATATCAGCAATATCATAACAAATGCCTGACAAGTTCATATTCAGTTCTTGTCCAAAGTAAAGCAAAGGACATATGACAATCTAGTGTGTACATTACTGATAATGGCGCTTTCATGGAATGGCAACTGATTGTAAAATAAAAACATTTCTTCTAAAATGCAAGTAATGCTAAAATGAATGAATAAGAACGAATACTAAAACAGAGTATGTTATCTAGGTAAAAGGGGCACAGAACTGCTACACGAATGATGGAAATCTTTGATCATACTTCAACTCTAGTGGAGCCTAGAGGCACTCTTTCTCTAACAGAACTCTCATGTCTTAAAATAAAAATAAATGCTGAAAAGAGTTCTTCTCAAAATATAATATTTGGGAGGTCCATTGGATGGAAGACCTAGGCGGCAACTCTGGAAAGGATGTCAAGCTATCCTTGTGAGTGGTTTTGATGACCTGTTGCACAATCTTCACATAAGAGACAGGGAAGTTTGGTGGCTGCTAGAACTAGTTTATCAGTTCAAGCATCAAGACTGGAATTGGGCATGATAAGCAGTTTTGTATGGGAGATCGTAGTCATGATCTGTTAGGTGCTTCAGAATAAGATATGTTGTGCACTACTCTTTAAAAGAGCCAGTTAAATTAGAGGTTCAGACCTCCATGCAATCAATTCTAGAATTAGATCAAATTTAAAACGTGCTTTATATGTGAAATGTAATATTAGTCTTTGAACGTTGGTCAAATGTTCTGCTTGTTCAACAATTGATAAGCTTGGGCACCAAAGAACTCGGCTTGGGTCTGGATAAAAGCTGCTTTTCTAATATTTCTGATTGAAATATATTTGCAAAGGCAATGTCAATTGCAATTTTTTCTAGGAAACTTGCTAAAGTACACAAGCAGACTTTACTCAAATCTATACAGTGATACACTTCCACTTCCTGGTATGGTATGAAAGAATATGCTCAAAATTGTCCATACTCTCCATCAAGCAAGACGTCTCTCATGTTGTTTTTGTGCGCACTTACATGAAACAATGTTCCTTCCATTTTTTTGAGGAAAAAACATAGCGGCATCAGATTTTGCCAATAAGTCAGGTCAGATGGGTCTCTTGTACACGAGGTACACCTTTTAGTACCAATTCCTATGAGTAGACAACTGCATAGGATTCAGATATGTAAGGTGTGTAAAGAACACTTTACATCTAGAGATATCAGCAGCTTTGTTTCAGTAGGCATTAAGATATTGTGCAAAGCCAGATCAGGCTACTTTAGTAGGTCTGGCTTTCTGCCAACACACTTTTTTGCACTGGGTCTCCTGAGACATGATGTCTTTGTATAAAATTAACAGGGGCAGGGCAAAGCGGTTCTAACACTGCACAAAGGTCAACGTTTGGTGCAAAATAGCTTTCTCCTGCGAAAGTAGATCTCACTACTGATTGCTCTGCTTTGGGTCGTTTTGAACTGAACAAGCCCCAGAGCAAACTTTTAGTAAATTTAGGCAATAGTCAGG
This sequence comes from Pleurodeles waltl, assembly GCF_031143425.1. Taxonomy (NCBI): domain Eukaryota; kingdom Metazoa; phylum Chordata; class Amphibia; order Caudata; family Salamandridae; genus Pleurodeles; species Pleurodeles waltl. The sequence goes on along the minus strand of NC_090443.1, from coordinate 925,777,333 downwards.
GCCACTGGAATTATGTGATTCTGCGGTCATGGCCTATATTGCATAAAAATGGATTTGCTGAATTTGCCGTGTAATCCATTATATGATGCCTAATCTGCAGATGTTAACAAAAAAAAATCTGTTTCTAGCTTACATGGATCATACGTTACTAAAAATATTGCAAAAAGTGTTCATGTGCCGAGGACATTTCAAAAGGATAACTGATCATCTTTCAGTTGCTTCTTTCTGTATTTGGTTGTGAAATTGGTAGTAATGAAGTGAAATATTTGGCCAGATTGTATTATCGTTTGTAAAAAGTATATAGTAGCGATGTGATACTTTCAAAAGATGTACCACATTATGCCACATAATTTGTCTTGTCTTGCTGCATAATGTCGTCAATCATGCCACTTGCTTCCTTGCCGCATAATTCCAGAGGCCCTGGCAAAGCTGTCCTGATGACATCGTGTCAGGCAGAAACCTTGAAGCACATTTACCAAAAGTAGAAAAAAAGAAATAAAAACAAATATTTAACATAAAAGAAAGTAAGCTAGTGCCCCAGTAAGAAACAAATATATTTATAAATGTGATAAGGCGTGTTTAAAAAGTAACATGGAAAACATGACATGAAAAACTTTTGCATGAATTCAAAGTCTTAGGAAAATTGCATTTGGCTGTTGAAATCTTCTGCTCAAAGGCCTCCACTTTGCTTTTTCCATTTTTTTCTAATAAGTATAAATTGTATGAACGATACGGCACCCATTTTCATAAATGCTTTGAAACCAATAGTTTCCGAAAGTGGAGCGCGTTGCGATGATGTCGGCTTTGACTTTGAGTAATCAGATCTGCGGGCCCCAGCAGTAATAGCAGATTAGATGTGTGTGGCCACGATTGCTAGCAGCTGCCTGGGAGCCCTTTCCTACAGTTTTCCTCGTAGAGATAGCCCTCGCTTGATTTAATAAACCCCGGAGCAGCTTTGCTATCATATTTTTTCTCTCCTCTCATATTCCCTGTGTCCGATTATTCAATGCCAAAGAGCAATATCAAAGATACGAAGTATGCGAGCTATTCATGCCTGCGTCCGATTCCCAATAAACTCTTTCCCAACTCACATCAGTGGGATTATGTGTGTATGGTTATGAAGAATTCCAGCTGTTCTGACAGTCCCCCATGCAAAGTCTTAATTACGTGCATATAATCATTGTGTAATTGTGTTTTCGCAAATAAGCCTCCCTTTGATTTCTCAGTTAGACAGTTTGCATATGGGATCTTCCTCTCTGAAAGGCAGCTTCAGTGAGGTTAAGCCCCGGACATTCCCGGTATGCCTGTCCGCTCATTTTCAGAGGATGCTTAATTGTGCTAAACACACAAGTCGTTAGGGCTTTTGAATAAACGCCATTGCTGTTTGCGAGAGGGAAGCCTGCAGCTGCCTTGGCTCGGTCTGCAGGCATTAGTGCTGGGGACGCTTGCCACAAACGCTGACACCTGTTACGAGGGAGAGCAGAGCTCATAGCATCACGTATGCCTCTCACGCTGTGGCAGGCCTTCACTCCACTTGTTTCAGCTCTAGCTGCTTGTCGTCCGGCCACATATGCGTCAGCACGTGTGGATGTTTGTGTGAAAACCTGGTGAAGGGTGTTTTTTGGAGACAGCGAACCACAAGCATGCCGTAGGCGGTGGAAAAGGATGCTTTATTGGGTAACAAGATCAGCTCGCAGAGGCAGCATCTTTCAGCTTAGAGGCACATTTCGTACTTTCTTACCCCTTCTTAATGTTCAACTTCAACTACAAGTTTACAGTTAACTTTCTGGACTTACCGCCCACTCCTACTGTTTCTTCTTTACTCCTGATGACGTATTTCCCTACTCCTGGTTCACAATTTACATTTACAGGTCAGGCACTGGGCTGTGGCTGCATCCTATTGCACACATTCTGCTCTGAACCCTCTCTGACACCCCACTGGCTTAGTCTGAGCTCTCTATCCCCACTTGCTTCCAGTGATGAAGGCTTGATAACCCTGACACCAGGCCCAAAGGCTCCTTATTCCATGTAATTCTTTCCTCGGTGCAAGGACGCAAGCCTACGTTCTCCAAAGTGGGAGTAGGTCTCCCTTGACCACAGAGGAAAAGTGATTCCCATTCTGTGCGCTGACCATTGGCTGGTATCACTACTCTGCGTGAGGCCTGCCCTGGGAGAGGACTAACTACAGACAAGCCTTCTGCAGTGGAAAAGTCAACCTTATTTGGAACAAGATAAGTTCGCAAACACAGCATCCTTGGCTTAATGCACATTCTAAACTGTTCCAAACAACATTCTAACTTAATATCTGTTCAGCTCCCATCCCATACATCAACTGCCAACCTAAAGCTTAAACTCTCCCTTATGCTCTCATTCACAAATGTAAAGTTACCCTTTTGTATAAGTTTACTTTTTTGGTATTCACAAATTACTAGTTAATAGTAAATTTATGACTCGGACAGTCTGCAGTCGGGGTGGAGAATCCGCACATGAAAGGATAGACCTGTCCTATCTTTCTATGTGCGGAGTTTTCGCCCCGTTTCTGCAGTCGTAAAATTATTCTGAATACCAAAAAAAAGACACTTACACAAAAGTGTAAGTTTACATTTGTGAATCAGGCCCTGAATGCCAATCTTTGAAACTAAGGGCCTGATTACGAGCCTGGTGGTCACAAGACCACCAGACTGGCACTGGCGGCCGGACTCACGTGGCTGTGGTAGTCTGACCGCCGCTTTACGAGTTTGGCCGGCGGACCCGCCAACAGACTGCTGTCCCCTCCAGGATCCAAAATCCCAACGAGCTGACGGTGGTCCTAGTTGTGATCAGTCAGGGTGGCGCTCAACTCAGCGCCACTCTGCTGATTAAAACCTTATTCTCGGCCAGCCTTTTCATGGTGGTTTACCCACCATGAAAAGGTTGGTGGAGAACAAGTGCTGGGGGCAACAGAAGGGCCCCTGCACTGCCATGCGCATTTCCCCCCAATGCACAAATATTAGTATGTGTGGTTTACCCTTCTAGCTCATCTAATGAACTTCAATACTACAGAAGTAAGACAGGAATACTACTATATTGTTCCTGGTTACGCCCCGAATTTAGGAGTGGGCCACGTGTACCACAAGATTAAATTATAGTACAATCATTGCGAATAGGGCCCAATATGTACATGACACCCACTTAATGTTTCTTGCTTTACAGAAAAATTACATCTCTTAGTTTTCAGCCTTTTCTTGCCCTTTGCCCTCTCAATGGATGCAAGATTTATCTCACCCTGCCAAACTCTTGTGGGCAACAGTTGCGTCCGCCTGATCCTATTTGTGCTACAGAACTCTCAAATCCCATTTGATCATTTTTATCAGATCAAACTTGGAGAACTGGATATTTTATATTATATTATTTTTTACTAAAATAAAAAGCACATTAAATATATATATATAAATAACACTAAAACTCGCTCCCCCGCCATGCACAGTTTTTTCATCAAAAATGTTACTGCAAATATTACATTGAAATTATCAATGAGGTTATGAAAGATGTCATGAGTGCCATCATTTGTGAGTAATTAGCAGTACCTGGTGAGGGCCCGAGTTATAGTGGAGATAACTCTAACTATAACTGGTGAATTTCTAAGGTTTTGTATGTTTAAAATGTGAGCCTAACTATAACGTCCCTGTAACGTTTGTTATTTATAGTCAATTTCTATAGTTTTTTTAACGTACAGTAATTTTCATTACTATACATTAATCCAACCACTGCCTTTGGTCGCGCTCAGCGGTGGTTGACCACAGGGCCTGGCCTGATCCACGCCAGACCCTGCGGTCAACCTCCCTAACCACCCAACCCCATGCTGCGCATTGCCCTTTGGCCGTGCACAGCAGGAGTTGTCTGCGGCCTCTCTGCATGTGAGAATCAGTGTGAGAGGGTGTATCTGGGGGTGAGAGTAACTGTCAGATTGTCTGTCTGGGTGTGAGAGTAGGTACAACAGTGTTTTGGTGGGTGTGTCAGTCTCTGCTCTGGTCTGTGACTAGGTACATGAGGGAGTCAGTGGGTCTGTGAGTGGGTGTGTAGCAGTCTGAGTGGGTGTGTGAGTGGGTGCATAGCTGAGTGTGTCTGTTAGTGGTGTGCGTGAGGGTCTGACTGGGGCTGTGAGTGGGTGTGTTAGTGTGTGAGTGGGTCTGTGAGAGGATGCATAAGTGTCTGAGTGGGTGTGTGAGTGGGAGAAATTGTTTGAAAGACAGAAAGAGAGAAAGAAAGTGAGAGGGAGAGAGATAGAAGTTTTTTAGGCTTTGATGTCTGATATACTTAGAATGAGATATTTGTGTACAATTTAAAATAAAAATTGTATTTATAATTAAAATAAATCTAATAATTATTTTTTTTTTAAAAAGAGGGAAATGAGTCCAACTGGACTCGAACCCCCAATGCGACCTTCACACTGAACTTTGTTGTTGTTTTTTTTTTTAAATTCTCAGCCTTTTATAGGCTATCTGGGACCGCGAGGGAGCCCTCAAGGGCTCGCCGATGGTCCCTACTGATTTTTTTCCATTATTATTTTATTTTATTAATTTTTTTAAAATTAAAAAGCCCTTACAGGCTATCTGGCACTGCGGGGGAAGCCTTAAGGCTTCCCTCACGGTGCCATTGCTTCAGCAAGCACAGAGCCGATTTGACAGCAGCTCCCTGCTTGCTGAAGCATTTCATCTTTGTTCCCTGCATGCGTGCAGGGGACAGAGATGAAAGCTTTGGATTTTGACAGCAGGACCTGCTTTACCGGTCCCTCTGTCAAAACCCGAAGTGTTTGCTGTGGCTTGGCTGAAGCTGCAGAGTCGCAGCCAAGCAACAGCAAACAGCTATGTCCCAGGGGTTGGTACCCCGGGACATAGCAGGAGCCAGCACTGGGGGGGTGGTGGTCTCCAGGGCCATCTGTGGCTCCAAGAGGGGGGCCGCGCACCCCCCTTAAATGAGGACACAGCCTCTGGGAGGTGGTAGTCCCAGGGGCTTGGGGATCCCTCTTTATTTTTAAAAAATATTTCCCCCTAGGGGTGATGGCTCCTGGGGCAGCGAGGGGGGGGAGTGAGCGCTCCCTCTCATAAATAAGTGTAGCCCCGGGGAGGTGGTGGTCCCCGGGGTTTAGGAATCCTAAAGAGAGGTACCCCCTTTCTTTTTTTAAATACTTGCCCCAGGAGGTGGTGGTCCCTGGGGCAGCGGGGGTCACTAGGCATTGGGTCTCCCTTAATTACTTTAACAATTTTTGCCCTGGGAGTGGTGGTCACCAGGGCGCGGGGGCACACAGCCCCTCTCATATTTGAATATTCACCAGGGGAGGTGATGGTCCCTGGGGCTGTGGGGGAGGCTGTACGGCCTCACCCAGCATAACAAGGATTTTGCCCCAAGGGGCACCCCCACTCACATTTGCTCAATTGCACTGTGGAGGTGTTGGTCTCCAGGGCTTATTAAAGCCCAAGGAGGGGGGCCTGTGCATCCCTCTCCTACATTAACCCCAAATGCCCCTGGAACCTGCCCCATCCAGGGACAAATAAAAAAAAAAGCACAGGAGACTGCATTTTTTTTAAATCTCTGAAAAATCCACAGATAAATACGTAGATGTTCTTTAAAGAAAAAAATACTTTTTAGTCCTTGCACGGTCTCTCTGGGACCCCAGCACCAGGGCGAAAGTGTCATGGTGACTCTACCCTGGCCCCTTACTTTATTTTTGTCTATTTTTTCTGGGACTAGGCTGAAGCCGAGTCCCAAGATGGTTACCAACACATTCTTGTTGAAGTGTTGGCAGCCAATGAGTTATCAGCACGGGACAGTAGGTTCCGCATCCCTGTATTTTTTGTCCGTCAAATACTCTGAAACTACTAAACAGATTCACACCAAACCACAAAAGGCGTAATCTGCGGAACAGAATCTAGCTTCGTGCCAAATTTTGTGTAATTCCATTCAGCGATTTGGGCTGTAGGCATGGCCAGAGGACCTATGGAAAAATGTATGGGTAAAATGTGTTTTGGGAACCCCCCCCTTTCTCTCGGCTCCTGCTTGATAGATCACCCCAAAACTTTCAAGACAGAAACTGAATTGAGCAAAGTATAAGTTTTGAAAATTTCATGAAGATTCGTCAAGCGGCGTCAAAGTTATAGGCAAAACAAAAACGCTCTTCCTATGGAAACTAGGTCCTAACTATAACTACCTAGTGGCAGTCGCCCACCATATTATGACAACACAGTCCACCACCTTTTCCGGGGTGGTACCAATGACATCAAAAGCCTGGCGGAAACAGAGCTCAGAAGGGAAAGGACTCACCATGGAAACACAGGGAACAACCACGCCGCCATGGAACCTGAACTGCATGTCTTCCCCATGATCTTTTACGTTCTGCTCCACCACGAACACCAACGCCGGAGGAGAGGACGACGGTGAGTACAACCGCCTAGCACACAAGGGATGGGGGGGAGGAAAAAGAGAGTGACACACACACACACACACACACACACACACACACACAACACACACCCAACGCACACACACCATACACACAACATACACACAACCAGACGTATTCTAAAAATATTTTTACTCTGTCACTCGGCTGCATAATGCAAGGACAAAACGATTTCGCAAAAGTGAATGTAATGAGATCAACACAGTATGAAAAATAAGTTAGGCAAGATAATAGATATATACATATGGGCACAAAAAGGGACACAGCCCAGTCCACAATGTTTGTAGGTCACATGGCCACAGGCCAACATCCAAGGCCACACATGTCACCTGCCTCAACACGGAGAGAACACTGCAGGGGCATCAGTTGGTAAATGGGCAGGCACCTCAGAGGGGTGAGGGGGGCACCTAAGCCGGGAGATGTTACAAGACCACTGGTTCTGGAGGGGGCAACATGTCCTGTACTTGATCCTGGGGAGTGATGGGCAAGTCGGTATCTTACACACTGGTTCTGGAGGGGGCAACAAGCCCTGTGCTTGATCCTGGGGAGTGAAAGGCCAGAGCCTCTCGAGTGGGTGTCTTATCCACTGGTTCTGGAGGGGGCAACGTGCCCTATGCTTGATCCTGGGGAGTGCAAGGACACAGTCTCTCAAGTGGGTGTCTTACCCACTGGTTCTGGAGGGGGCAACATGCCCTGTGCTTGATCCTGAGGAGTGATGGGCAAGTGAGTGTCTTACCCACTGGTTCTTGAGGGGGCAACAAGCCCTGTGCTTGATCCTGGGGAGTGCAAGGCCACAGTCTCTCAAGTGAGTGTCATACCAACTGGCTTTGGAGGGGGCAGACCGCACAGCAACCCATGGAGGCAGGATTACATACCGTCCGCTGGCGGTGAAGGCTGCACAGTGGTGGTTCTGCTGGTGGGAGGAGGCTCATGACCATCCCCTGCAACCTCGGATGGCTGCACAGTGGTAGTGGTGCTGCTGGTGGGGGGAGGCTCCTGCCCATTCCCTGCAACCTCGGACAGCTGCACAGTGGTGGTGGTGCTGCTGATGGGGGGGAGGCTCCTGCCCATCCCCTGCAACCTCGGATGGCTGCCAAGCCATGGTTGGTGGTGGTGGTGGCTCTGACACAGTACCTGCCCCAGGCTCCTTGGTCTTCCTGCTTGCTGGTGCAGGCTTCTTGGTCTTCCTGGCAGCTGGGGCAGGCTCCTTTCCATTCTTGCCTGCTGGTGCAGGCTCCTTGGCATTCCTGGCAGCTGGGGCAGGCTCCTTTCCCTTGAGGCTGCCTGATGCAGGCTTCTTCACCTTCAGGACATGTGGCCTGGATCCCTTTCCACCACGAGTGGGTGTGGTGACGACTGGGCCTGTGGACTGTGTGGCTGAGGTGCTTGGCTGGATTCTTACTACCCTGGCCGTATGTGCTTGATGGGGGGAGGGGTAGGGAAGAGGTCAGTGGTGGATAGGAAAAGTTTATTAGGGACATTGGGGCGGGAAGAGGGAGAAGGAATGGGAGTGGAGGATGAGGGCATGGTTGTTGGAGGTGTCTGTCTGCTGCTTTTGGGTGCAGGTGCATTGGCTGTATGCTGTTGTGAGGTGGATGGCCGTTGGGTGTCTGAGTGCTTGCTTTTGAGTACTTTAGGAGGGGGGACAGACACAGTGGGAGAGGACACAGGGGACGTGTGCATGGCTGTTGTGGAGGTGTCTGCCAGTGAGGTGTGTGTTCTGCTTGGTGTGGTGATGCTGGTAGTGGATGATGATGTAGTGCATGCAGGCGTGAGTGTGGACGGAACTAGGGGGAGGTGTAGGAGGCGGAGGGGGAGGACAAAGTGGAAATAGTGGATGTTGGTGTGTCTGCAATTGGATGGTGTTTGTGTGAGTGCCTGTGGGATGAAGTGTGGTGCTTGTGTTTGCCTGTGACACTCTTGGGTGTTGTCTTATGTGCATGCTCGTCTGCCTGTGTGCTTGGGATGGATTTGGGTTGAGGAGAATGGGATTTGGAAGTGGAAGTTGGAGGGTAGAAACAGGGACAATGGCTGCCATCAGAGAGGAGACCAGAGCCTGAATTGATCTCTGTTTGGCCGCCAAGCCAGTGTGAATGCCCTCAAGGAAAGCATTAGATTGTTGCATCTGGGCTGCCAGCCCCTGGATGGCATTCACAATGGTTGGCTGCCCTACAGAGATGGATCTCGGGAGGTCAATAGCCTCCTCACTCAGGGCAGTAGGGCTCACTGGGGCAGGGCCTGAGGTGCCTGGGGTGAAGGAGATGCCCACCCTTCTGGGTGAGAAGGCACGAGCAACTCGATGAGGGGCTGCTGGGAGGGTGGTGCTTTTATGGGGGTGGCGGCGGTACCTGTAGCTGGGGTGGTCACAGAAGTGTCCGCCACCACCAGGAAGGTTCCATCGGAGGAGCTATCTGTGTCAGGACTGTCCCCTCTAGTCTCCGCCCTGGTGCTTCCCTCATCCTCCATCCCACTGGTGCCCTCAGCGTCAGTGGACTCTGCCTCCTGGGTTCAGTGGGATGCAGCTCCCTCCATCGCCGGTGCCTCTGCTCCTCCGCCAGATGATGCTAATGCACATAAGGACAGGATGACAAAACAAGAAAGGGGGAAAGAGACAAGGGATACACTGGGTCAATGGCTACCCCAACACTACTGTTGGCGTACACAGCACACTCACACACAGGGTACAGGCCTATGCAATATGCCATTGCACTACCAGAGAAATAGTTAGCCGCCAAGTCATGGGGAGGGGCACACACCACCAAATGCAGCACATCTGGGACCCACGCAGCCCTGACCAGTAGTTGATGTCCACGAGCTAGGTAGCAAGAATTTCCCTTCTTAACCCTAGGCACCAGGGGACCTACACTGCAATATCAGGCCTGGCCTTGGGGCACAAACTGACACACATCCCCCACTTGCATACCACCCTACCATGCATAACTTGTAATGATGGGCACTGTACTCACCCCCTTGTGGCCGTTGTGATGCCCTCAAGCGTCCATCCAGCTCTGGATACGCCACCGCCAGTATGCGGGCCATCAGGGGGGTCAGGATTCAACAGGCACTTCTTCCTTGTTGGGAGGCCATCCCCAGCTGGGCCTCCACCGTCTTCCGTGCCCAACATCTCAGGTCCTCCCACCTTTTGCGACAGTGGGTGCTCTGCCTGCCATAGACCCCCAGGGTACGCACCTCCTTGGCGATGGCACGCCATATACCCTTCTTTTGATGGGCACTGACCTGCAGAGGCAATACACACAGGAAAATACCATTAGACAAACAGTCCTGCCTGTTACACATATGGCCCACCATACCCCTTTCCATCACCATTTACACACACATGGCCCAGCACAAAACCTGTACGTCGCCAAGAGGACAACCACCCACCCCCTTACACGAGGCCTTTACACACACACAACTGCATGCATTCATGCCACATGCATCTTGCCCACAGTGTACTCACCTGTTGGTCTGGCGGCCCATACAGCAGTCCGTACTGGGGTAGGACCCCATCCACTAGTCTCTCCAACTCCTCTGATGTGAAGGCTGGGGCCCTTTCCTTGGTCACACGGGCAAATGGTAGGTTCCAGACACAGGTCACAGCAGCACATGCAGTGTAGGTCCTTTCCTGTGGAAGGTCAGGTAGCAAGTGAGGAATCAGATAGAAAATGGCGGTCACGTCCGTGGCAGTGCATACTGTTACCGCCGGCGTAGATCACCGTTGGCCACTGTAACCCATAGGGCCCAATGTTAACCAATGAGGAGTTGCGTGGCGGTTCCCGACCGCCTGCCGTAATGGCGCACAACGTCAGCGGAATTACCTCACTTCCACCTGACCCTCCACACAGGACAGATGGATGCATTTTCAGGGGGGGTGGCAGGCCCTTGAAAATTGCTGCATCAGTGGTGATATTAGGACATACTGGACATATCACATTGACCCATTACAAGTTAACAGGATGCAAAGTTCTGTTGTAGCTCTATTGTTCAGATTAGGACCGTCTCCTCACTATTATGTCCCTTAGATTGCTACCGCTGCGGATGAATAGGAGATGGAGACATACCCCTGTGTACAGACCCCTGGTGGACTTGACAACCCTGGACGACAGGCACATTATCCTCACTTATAGACTTGACAGGGCCACAGTCACAGAGCTGTGTGCCCAATTGGAGCCTGACCTGATATCTGCTATCCGTCACCCCACTGGGATCCACCCTCTTGTGCAAGTGCTATCAGTTCTCCATTTCCTGGCAACTAGTTCTTTCCAAGTGACTGTGGGCTTGGCAGCAGGAAAGCCACAGCCAATGTTCTCAATTGTGCTGACCAGAGTGTTGTCTGCCCTGATTAAACACATGTCCAGCTACGTTGTTTTCCCCCAGGTTGAAGATTTGGCCACAGTGAAGGCAGAGTTCTATGCAATGGGACATATGTCCAACATAATTAGGGCGATTGATGAAACACATATTGCATTTGTCCCCCCCTCCCAGAATGAACAGGTGTTCAGAAATCGTAAGAGTTTCCACTCTATGAATGTACAGATGGTGTGCCTTGCGGACCAGTACATCTCCCACGTCAATGCTAAGTGTCCAGGGTCGGTGCACGATGCCTTTGTCCTGAGGAATAGCAGCATCCCAAATGTGATGGGCCAACTACAGAGGCACAGGGTGTGGCTAATAGGTGAGCCCAGGTTCCCTCCCAGTAGATGTTGGTGTATGGGTATGGTGTGGGCCATATGGGATAGTTTGTGGCTAAATGTTGTCCCTCAATATTTCAGGTGACTCTGGGTACCCCAACCTATCATGGCTACTGACCCCTGTGAGGAATGCCAGGACAAGGGCAGAAGAACGTTATAATGAGGCCCATGGCCGAACCAGAAAGGTAATTGAAAGGACCTTTGGCCTACTGAAGGCCAGGTTCAGGTGCTTCCATCTGACAGTTGGATCCCTGTGCTACAAACCCAAGAAGGTCTGCCAAATAGTGATGGCATGCTCCATGTTGCATAACCTGGCCCTCAGATGACCCATTCCTGCAGGAGGAGGAGGCTGGAGATGCCTGTGTGCCAGCAGTGGACCCTGTGGACAGTGAGGATGAGGAGGAAGAGGATAAGGATGAGGACAACAGAACATCTGTCATCAGACAATAATTCCAATGACACAGGTAGGACAGTGTTACTTCACATTTCAATGACATTTGTGTGAATGTCTGTGTCACTGGCATGCTGATATTTCCCACTTCTATGCCCACTTACTGTTCCCTCTTACAATTCATTTAGCAGATGTTGGTGACCTCACATATACTCCTGGTGTGATCACTACATCCAGCTACAGGTCATTAATCTATGCTCATTTTCTGTACAATTGAATTGCAATGTTTGTACCTGTTTCAATGAATACATAATTGCTATACATGACATACTCCAAATTGATTTTTTTTCAAAGGGTGTTTTTTGAAGTGCTAAGAAAAAGAGGGGCAAGTGCAATGAGATGGGGTGATGATGAAGGAAAGTCCAGGGTATTGATCCAGTCTGTTTGTAGCACAGGTGCATTGTCCAAGGGGACATAGGAAGGGGAGCAATGGCAGTTCAAGGTGGACAGGGTGACTGAGTGGGACACAAGGGTGACAATCAGGAGAGTCTCATTTCCTGGCGGGGGTCTTGGCAAGTGTCTCTGGCTTCTGTCTGGATCGCAGGGAACATTTGCGTGGTGGTTCACCTTCTGCAGGGGGAGGGGTGCTGGTGGCCTGTGAGTCCTGTGGCTGGGCCTCCTGGCCACTAGCGGTAGCGGAGGTGGAAGGCTGTTCAGATGTCTGGCTAGTGGCAGGGGCCCGCTGTTGTGTGACTGACTCCCTCATAATATTGGCCATGTCTTTCAGCACCCCTGCAATGGAGACCAGGGTGTTGTTGATGGCCAGCAAGTCCTTCCTGATCCCCTGGTACTGTCCATCCTGCAGCCGCCTGTTCTCCTGCACATTGTCGAGGATCTGGCCCATTGTGTCCTGGGAACCTTGATAGGCTCCCAGGATCTCTACTAGTGCCTTCTGGAGAGTCGGTTCCCTGGGACTGTCCTCCCCTGGTGCACAGCACTCCTCCCAGTGTCCCTGTTGGCCTGTGCCTCTGGCACCTGAACCGTGTGCCACTCCCACTGACCCCAGGTCCCTGATTTGTCTTGGGTATGAGGTGTGGCCTGGGGTCCATGTAGAGGTGGCCACACTGCTGACTGACGTGTCCTGGGGACAGAGGTGTGGGTACGCTGGGTGGGTGCTGTGGTGGTGTTTCCTGATGGGGAGGCTCTGTGGTGGTGTGAGACTGGGCCTGGGTAACCGGCTGTCCAGAGGTCCCTGATGGGCCAGGTAGGCCATCCAGATCCTGAAGACCAGAGTTGCTGTCATCACTGTGGGCCTCTTCAGTTGGGGTACTGGATACTGCTGGCACTACCTCTCCTCTGACATTAGCTGGGGTACCTGTGGGGATGTAAATGATGTGTTATTGTATTTGCCCTGCCAGCTTTCACTTGTGTACGTTGGTGTATGGTGGGATAGTTAGTTCTCAATAGTGTGCATGCTTTAGTGATGAGTGTCCATGCAGGGCTGTGAGTGGTGTCCATGCATTGGTAGAGCACACAGGGCTTGGCATTGGGATGAGTGAGATGTGATGGTGGGGTGTGTAGGAAGTGGTGGACTGATGGGAGTGAGGGTGAGGGTGGGGGTGGGGCTGGGGGTATGTGATGGCATGCAGGTAGTGGGGTAGTAGTAGTAGAGAGTTGACTGACCAGAGTCCAGTTCTCCTCCTACTTCAGCCATGCCCTCAGGATGCAGTATTGCCGAGACTTGCTCCTCCCATGCTGTGAGTTGTGGGGGAGGAGGTGGGGGTCCACTGCCAGTCCTGGAATGGAACGTACCTTTCCTGGTAGGTCATTCCACCTCTTCCTGATGTAATCCCTAGTTCTGGGGTGCTGTCCCACGGCGTTGACCCTGTCCACAATTCTCCACCAGAGCTCCATCTTCCTGGCTATTGATATCTGCTGCACCTGTGCTCCAAATAGCTGTGGCTCTACCCTGATAATTTCCTCCACCATGACCCTTAGCTCCTCCTCTGTAAAACGGGGGTGTCTTTTTGGTGCCATGGGTGTTGTGTGAGGTGTGTAGGTAAGGGTGTGTTGGGTAATGTGTTGGGGTGTGTGATGTGGTGTGTGTGAGTGGTGTATAGGTGTGAATAGTGTGTGGCTCTAGTTGTGTCAGTGGTCTTGATGTCTCTCTGCTGGCAATGGTTTGGAATGGTAAAGGGTTGTCGGTGATGTGGGTGTGGGTGTTTTATAGTGATGTAGGTGTGTGGGTGTTGTGTGTGTATGGGTGTCAGGTGTGTGTTGTTTGAATTATCCAATGTGGTGTTGTTTTGTTTGTGTGTGTCCGTTGTGAGCACAGCGGTATGTACCGCCAATGATTTACCGCCATTGAATGTCTGCCGTGGTGATTTGTGGGTCATAAGGTGATGGGCGTTGCTCTCTTGGCGTAACGGTGTGGGTTTTGATACCGCCACTTTATCACTGACCTTTGGGCTGGCGGATTTGTGTATGTGGCTGAATACTGACAGATTGGTGTGTGTGTGTGTCATAATATGGTGAACGGATATCCGCTGCGGCGGCGGTAAGTTGGTGGCAGTCAGCGTGGCAGTACGTGGGATTTACCACCAATGTCATAATGAGGGCCAAAGTGCGGGATCCCACCCTTCATCATTTTCAAGCCCCGAGTGGGCCAGGTCCTGGGGGCATTGCTAATTTAATGCGGGGCTGCTGCCAATGCCCCCCGCAACCCTGGGAACCGCCACCTCCTTGGTGCATATATCATATTGAGTGCAGCCCCAGGGATTGCCACCTTCCTGGGGCACTAAAGAAATCTGATCTTGTGGGGCCACTCAGCCACAAATGTGGTGCGAGATCCCGCACATTCCTGGGGACCACCACCGCTCAGGGTTTTACAGAAATATGGTGCAGGTGGGCCGCATGGCCCCCTGCAGCCCTGGGGACCACCACCTCCCCGGGGTACGACACAAATATGGTGTGGGGGAGCTATGCAGCCCCCTGCAGCCCCAGAGACCCCTACCTCCCTGGGGCTTTTATAAATATAACAAGGTGGGCCACTCGGCCCCCACCCCTGCAACTCCGGGGACTACCACCCCCTGGGGGTGCAATAAAAATAGTGAAGGGGATCCGTTTGGTCCCCTGAGCCCTGGAACCACCACCTCCCTGGGGCTATGCTACTTCGAGGAGGGCCATGCGGCCCTCTTTGAGGAGCCACTGATGGCCCTGGGGACTGCCACAACCCCGGGCCAGCTCCTGCTATGTCTTGGGGCTGACAACTCCCACCAAGCAAAAGCAAACAAAGGGCCTCATTACAAGTCTGTCAGTCACTATACTGCCAGACTCAGAATGGCAGTCAGGACCGCTGCTGCTGTAGCAGTCTGACCACATCATGATGACCCTGTCTGTCTGACTGCCAGGATACTACCATCTCCACCAAGATCGGTCATCCCGACGGGCTGACGGTGGCGGAGGTCAGAATCTGCCAGGGCAGCACTGCACACAGTGCCACCCTGATGATTATGACCTAGTTCTCCGCCAGCCTTTTCATGACGGTTGCAACAATGCTATCACCACTTGTTTCCACCCGTCAGCCCAGCGGGAAAGTCATAATAGGTCTGGTGAGTGGGTCACCAGTAAGACGGCAACCTCCCTGGCGGATGTTCAGCAGACAGGTCTTCCCCTCCGCCAAACTCATAATCAGACCCAAAGTCCGCATTCTGACAGAAGGAGATGCCAAACGGTTCCCACTGTCAGAAAGCCGACTTTTCAACTGTCTTCCTTGCATGCAAATATCCGTGCAGGAAAGACAGATGAAAATATTGCTCCCACAAGCAGGGAGCTGCCACTAAATGCAGCTCCCTGCTTGGGGGAGCAATGCCGGCTTCCACAGGGCATGGGGATCTGGCTAGGACTGCGAGGTACCTTGAGACTCAGGTGTATTTCCACTCTTTCCTTTTAATTGGCTTCCAGGTGGATCAGGTTCCGGGGGCATTGAGGGCATTAAAAAGGAGGGGGCACATGGGCCCCCCTTCCTAGGGTTCCTATTAGCCCTGGGAACCGCCATCTCCCCGGGGTAAAACATTGTTTTAATGTGGGGGAGGCCCTATGGCCACCTCCCTGGGGCTAAATGCGTTATGTATGCGGGGGTAGAGGTGCGTGCCCACCCCCCCAGCCCAGGGGTCACCACCTCCACCGGGATAAATACATTAGGATTTGGGGGGGGGGGCATATGGCTCCCCTGGAGCCACTGGGACTGCCACCTCCCCAGGCTGAATTGAAATAATGAAGGGGGTCTGTCACAGAAGCCTCGCCCCAGGAGCCACCACTTACCCGGGGCTGTATAAGATGGAGGGGGGTCACGCAGCCCCCCTCAAGAAGCCAAAAATCTCCCTGTGGACTGCCACCCCCCAGGGCCGCCAGCTCCTGCTATGTCCCGAGGTGCCCACCCCTGCGACAAAGCTGCTTGCTCTGACTTGGTGGGAGTTGACTGCTCCCAGCAAGTCAGAGCAGACACTTCGCTCATAGAAAGTGAGAGCTGTCAAACAGCTCCTACTTGCTGTGAGCTGAAGTTTCCTTTGTTTCCCTGCATGCCTGCACATGCATATGCAGGCAGGGAAACAGGGGAAACTATTGCTCTCACAAAGAGGGAGCTGCATCTTTAGCAGCTCTCTCTCTGTGACAGCAATGCTGGCTCCCGCAGGAGACGGAAAGAATGCTGGGACTGTGGGGGCATTGAGGCTCCCCCTGCAGTATACAACCATTTTGACTGGGTGCCCTGGGGGGCACCCAAATGATGTGGCCAGGCCCTGGGGGATGGGGTCCCCAGGGCTGAGATCAGCCAAGAGACCCCCTTACCCCAAAAAATGTTTTAGAAGGCCAGGACCTGGGGATGGGATCCCCAGGGAAGAAATCGACCAGGGGAGGGGTGCTGTGCAGCCCTCCCATGGAATTGTAGTGGGTCCGGAGAATGGGATCCCTGAGGCTGAATTCAGCCAGTTGAGGGGGGCCACGCAGGCCTGTGGCCAACTCCCACTATGCAGGGCCAAAGGTGGGGTTTGGTGGTTAGGGGGTTGGTCGCAGGGCCTTGTGGCCAACTTCTATCACGCACATCTGAAGGCCAAGAGGGCACTAGTTATTGTTACCTTAGGGCACCTTGAGATAACTCTAACTATGACAGGTGAAATTGTAAGGTTTGCTACGTTTAAAATGTGAGCCTAACTGTAAAGTCCCTGCAACCTTTGTTTTTTAAGTGAGTATATATATATATATATATATATATCTGGGCCTCATTCGAAGAGCCATGTCTTGAGGTGCGTCCTGAAGATGGTGAGCGATGGGCTTTGTCTGTTTCACCCCTTGGCTGAGAGGTAGGTGAAAGATCTTCCTCCAGCGGAGGTTTTCCAGATGTGTGGAATGGTGGCTAGTGCCTTCTGAGCAGATCGGAAGTGTCTGGTGAGGTAATGGAAAGAGATACGATGATTCAGGTAGGCAGAAACCATGACAGAAAGGCTCAAGGCGATGGGCCATGAACAGAAGGTGAGAAATCAGTCTATTAAGAAGGTTGAGGCCTGTGAGCGTATTAAACCTCTTTATGCAACTAAGAAGGAGATCAGTCAGGGTGATAAAAATATCAGATTTATCACTTCTTTTTATAGCCAAACTTTTGCTGTAAGGAAGATTTTGAGTCCTAATTGACTCATCTTGAAAACTGACAATGATCTTGACAAATATATTCCTGAGGTTCCTCAGATAACCTTTCAGAGGAGTAGGTTCCTGAAGGACAGCTTGTCTCATAATATGGTCACTACTAAGGGTAAGATGGAAGATTAATGCAAGGGTTTCTTTTGCTGTATGCAGTGCAAAGCTTGCGCTGGTAGTCACAACTGCACAGTGATTAAAATTCCTGGATAAGAGAGAACTTACAGTATAAAGGGACTGTAAAATTGCAACACTACTTAATGTATATATGCTTTGATATGTCCATGTGATAAGTGGTATATTGGGAGCACGATTCATAGGGCCAAGAAGCGCATCCTTGAACACAAGAGAGCAATACAGAACAATAATCAACAATACCCAGTAGCTAGACATTTTTTGAGACACATTATCAAAATGACAAACTTTTGAAATTCCTGGTACTCAATGCAATTGCCCCAGACATTTAAGTGGGAGGGGACAGAGAACAGAAACTGGGAGTACATGAGTCTAAATTGGATTCTAGTACTCAGTACCCCAGGGATTTGAATTCAAGCGAAGAGATAAATGTGCATATTGGTTGAACAAAACAATGTATTAACTTCTTGTATCTCTTTATTTGTGGGGATATTGCTGTCATGATTTTAGCATTTACATTATCTATTTTGTTTTATAGGTCAACACTTGGTGATTGACACGCATGGTTTATTGGGCACTGCACTGTTTATTGCAACTCTATGCAAGAATGGGGCATGTCAGTCTCCCTGAGGGTCACTCCCACCCATTTGAATAAGCTATAAGAACAGTCTGTTAGAAAGCTTGAGGGCATGACAGTTTCTTATCTACTGGAGTAAGATAAATGAACAGTTTGGAATTTTTCTTGGGAAACAAGCTATTTAGCACAAGGTGGGGTACACAAAAGATTGGTTGGGATGCAGCCATTTTGGGCATAATAGATGAACTTGGATGGATACGGATCATTGGAAATACCAAAGGACCATTGGCTCACTATGACACAACATGTACGTGTGACCACTCACTGTGCATGAATGACACAATCACTTAATATATGTGCGGAATGATAAACTATTTGACTAACATAGAGATATTATTCTTTACCTTATTAAGTCAGATGTACGGATGGCGGTACGGCATAGGTGCACAGTAGGTATTTGTTAGCTCACCTGGGCATAATTGTAAATGGTATTATGGTTTTGTTGCAGAGCGCTTGTGATAACTCATAGTTTTGATGATTGTACAGCATGATAAAACACACCCACCTGACCTGCTGACCTTTTGATGTATTACTGAGTATTATAAGTTGTGCGCAGGGGAACTTGTTGATCCAAGATAAAATATATTGACGCAATCACAATCATGCTGACCATATGAAATTTGGGAAATGTTTAACACTTATCATGAACAAACTAATCAGTCAGCGCATGCAAGTAATAAAAATATGTTTCGATATGCAGCCTGGATTTTTTTACTGTTGAGCATATTGCCCTGAGGAATTCACCTTTACATCTTGCATGTGAGTTACAAACTGGCAATGGCATGCTTCATACAATCAATCAGTAATTTATTGAGCACGCTACTCACCCGCTAGGGTCTCAAGGCGCTGGGGGGGGGTTGCTACTGCTCGAAGAGACAGGTCTTGAGGCACTTCCTGAAGGTAAGGAGGTCTTGGGTCAGACGTAGGTTGACGGGGAGGGAGTTCCAGGTTTTGGCGGCAAAGTGGGAGAAGGATCTGCCACCGGCTGTGGTACGGTGGACGCGGGGGATGGTGGCGAGGTTGGCGGAGTGGAGCTGATGTGTCGGGATGTGGAAGTTGAGACACTCATTGAGGTAGGCAGGTCCGGCATCGTGGAGAGCTTTGTGAGCGTGTGTTAGGAGTTTGAAGATGATCCTTTTGTTAACTGGGAGCCAGTGGAGGTCTCTGAGGTGGGCTGAGATGTGTTCGTGGTGAGGGAGGTTGAGGACAAGTCGTGCAGAGGCGTTCTGGATGCGCTGAAGTTTTCTCTGGAGCTTGGCCATTGTTCCCACATAGGGAGCGTTACCGTAGTCCAGTCTGCTGCTGATGAGGGCGTGGGTGACCGTTCTTCTGGTTTCAATGGGGATCCATCCGAAGGTCTTGCGAAGCATGCGAAGGGTGTTAAAACATGAGGATGAGATGGCATTGACTTGCTGGGTCATAGTGAGTGATGAGTCCAGTATGAAGCTGAGGTTGCGTGCGTGGTGGTGGGTGGTACACTCCCAGTATTAGAAAAGGATCTGAGTGGGGATAGCCGCAATGAGTAACATGCCTTTTGTGTTTATGTACATGCATAGAATATGATTGATTTCATTGTAGATGTCGAAAGAAGCAAACAAATATGTTGACCAATATATGCTTTAGCTATGGTCCAATATGGCAACTGCATTTGCATGCATCCTGCAGGGATACTGTTATTGGTGTCCTTTCTTATTGTTTACACCAGAGGTGTTTTGTTTAAATGTACAGAATTTCTCATTCTCCCCATAATATGAACCTTAAAAATGTAGCTGAAATATATGATTATTATTTGATTTAAATCAATAATTATTCATTAGATTATTAATACATTAAACAAAAATTTTAAATAATTAGTACCTAATTTACTTCCCACACTACACCCCTACAAACATAGCAAGCCATACTTAAAATATGAGTAAAAAATTCAGTATTGCATAATATACATAATTATTATTAGTCACATACTTAAATGATATCACTTAATTAGTAATTAATTATTGCTCAATTAACTTCCCACCCTATCCCCTACAAACCCACAACCCACCACAACTCTATAAATTACTATTAGCAATTACTTTATAAATTCTAAGTCACTCAAAACTGTAAACCATAAAAAAAACATTTGTACAAACAATAGTAAAATTCAAATTTAATATATAAACATGTGTTAAATAATTAAAAAACAATATTTTTTACAACTATGAGCCTCATTTAGATCCTGGCAGGAGAGTTACTCCATCGCAACGGGGACATATATCCAGTTTGCTGAAATCTAAATATTATAGAAATCAATGGTATTTAGAATTTGGAGGATGGATAGCCGTCACCATTGCAATGGAGTAACCCCTCTGCTGAGATCGAAATCAGGCCCTATATGATTGAAAATGAAATTAACAACAACAATATTCTTCACAATAATTTTACCTACCTGAAAAAAATACTCTTGACAATTATATTTCTGCACCACAGTTGACAATGATATTTCTGCACCACAACATTTTTGTATCACGTTATTACTTTTCCGATATATCTTTCTCCTAATATTTACAACTCAATATGTTGTTCAAATACCCTGCATAGAGAAGGTTAGACAGAGATTTATTCCAAAGTATCGGTGAATGTGAGTTAACTTTATCCAGTGTCCCAGTAAGGTCTAAAAGTAACAGGTTAAAAAACAAGAGGGCCAAAACACATCCTTGTTTTAACCTTCCTTGGTTACAATTTTCCTTGAAAGAGACCAATCTTGTATTAACTAGATGAGACTGATGTATAAACCCACAAATACATTTCCTGATTTTACTACCTGTTCAGTCTGTAAGTACCTAGATGAAGTGTTCTATGGAGAAGGTTATCCTACTTATATACTCACTAACAGTGGTGTACACTTTTCTTCTGAAATGGAGACTTTCCTAAAGGAAAGAGGAATATCTTACAAAAATTGTTCTTTATACCACCCAGACAAAAATGGTATGATTGAGAAATGTAATCGCACATTAAAATAATCAATTCAGATTTCCAGGTCTCAGAGTAAGGACTAAGTCAAAGTGATTTTGAACAGGGTGATGGTTAACAGGCATACTCCTCACTCAACCACTGGGGTCAGTCCATTTGAGTTGCTTCATAAACGCAAGCCCAACACTAAAATGTGCCCACTGTGGTTAAGACCATATGGTGCTTCTGATATCTCTTTTGAAGAACACATGGAATCTAGTAGATTTAAGGAACTGAATGCAGGTATCAAAAGAAAAATGTATTTTGACAATCACAAAGCAGTGAAAGATGTAAAGATAGAAGCTGGGGATGTAGTAAGAGTCAAAATTCCTAAAAAATCTGAGTGGTGTACATTTTGGGGATCTTTTATGTGTGATAAAAGTGTTCAAAGGGGCTGCTTAGTTGGATGATGGTAGAATATAGAATTTTATTAGACTATCGGTGACAAAATAATGTATTTATTTTTGTTTCTTTTTCGTTTGTTAAGGAGGGGGGAGATGTGATATATTTATTCCCCTTTCCTTCCCCTCTGTACTATTTTGTGTGTGTCTCACTTTAACTCCCCTTGTTATCATTTTTGTTGTATGCTCAGATTCATGCCAGCTCATGGAATTCTGAATGTTATTGTTCAGGTGTAGAACTGTGAGAACTGGGCTGGCTGAGGACCTAAGTGGATGGAGTTTCTTTTCCTCTGGAATAAACGTGGAAAGCTGTATCAACTAGACTCTTGGAGTTATTTGGAAATCCCCACTCTCACAGACACCACATCAATCCAATCTATCTTGATGCCCAGGAAAGTGATAGATGTAGGTGGTTCATCCCTTTTATCTGGTAAGTGGCAGCCCAAAATTGTTTGGCGCTCCTACTATGGGGATCATCACCCGGCATTCCCCACATAATATGGGCATCATCCACCTGCATTCCCCAGAGGCTCCTGCTCTCTGCAGCAAAAGAAAATCATTGTGGTAGAGCACCACTTGCTCGGAGCCTTAAACTTCACGACCACACACTCAGAAATGTGCTAATTGTTTCAAATATTGAATAAAAAATAAGGGAATGCCCTGTAACTCTCCAAAATTAGTGGGTCCTCACAATATTTAATGTATTTTGCCTGGAACTGGACCACAAGTGTCACATCAAGATACTTGCTACTATTAATATTTGAATCAATAAGGTAATAAATGTAGTGATTTTCTTGTAGACATAGACCTTGTGAATAAATAGCCATATGTAACATACATGCATGCACTTAATGAGTTTGTATTATAATATATCCACAGGAAACATGATAAAGGTCTCAATAATCTAAAAATATGATGATTGTTTGGTAAATTGTAATCGCCACAGTAACAACACAAGATGTACTATTATATTCTGTTTAAAAGGAATTTAGATATAATCTACCCATTGAAGAATGCATGTATTTTATAGAGTGTCTCCATATGGCACTTGACACAGTATATCCATTTGGCATCTCTTCAAAATGCATCCCTAAAACTTAATCCTGCTCAATGCAAAGTCGAATGCCAGTGAGAATGAGAAAATTAACTTCATGTCATTCCTCCACATTTAAACTGCCACTTAACATTCATGAACCATCTCAATGACTGTATCTTTACTTGAGTAAGACACAACCCCCCATATTTATACTTGCTTTGCGCTGAATTTGCTTAATTTTTTTAATGCAAACTCAGCGCAAACCTCCGTCTAGTGCCAAAGTTTTGGAGTTAAAGTAATTTTTTGTTAGCAGAATACTACCTTGCATCAATGAGATGCAAGATAGGTGTTCGCAGGCAAAAAATTATGATACGGCCTTAGCGCCATATTTATCCCAGTGCTAAAATCAAGCACGGGGGAAGGACTCTTAAATAATGGCACTAAGGTGGTCATTACAACCCTGGCGGACGGTGTTAAAGCGGCGGTAAGACCGCCAACAGGCAGGCGGTAAAAATTTTGAAATTACGACCGTGGCGGAAACCGCCAACAAAGACAGCCACTTTAACACTCCGACCGCCACGGCGGTACAAACAAACAGCGCGGCGGTCACCGCCAACAGACAGGCGGGAGACAATGTAACGCCCACACTATTATGACAGGCCAATCCGCCACTTTTTCCGGGGCAGATTCAACGCGGATTCAACGCGGAAACAGGCATTTCGAAGGAAAAGCGCTCACCTCTACACACTCCACGAGGAAGGAGGACACCATGGAGCCGGAACTTCATATTCTCCCTGCGCTAGTCTTCCTGTTCCTGTACCAGGAGCACCAACACCGGCGGCGAAGACCACGGTGAGTACTGCACCTACGACATAGGGGAGGGGGGAGGGAAAAAACAGGGACACTCACATGCAACACCCCAACCCCCACCCCCACCCTCACCCACTACAACACACACACCAATGCATCTCTATACATTACAGTACCACCCCCCAACCCCCGTAAGAATGCAAAGACAAAAGGAAATGAGTGTAACCATTGTAATATATAAAAAATCAGTAAGCAAAAAAAATAATATATATATATATATATATATATATATATATATATATATACACTAATAACAAAATATACACCACGATTAGTAGTCCAGGTATTGCAATATTCATAGTCTGTGGACCACTGGGCCCAAAATGCATGGGCGAGGCCCACACAAGATACCCGAACATGACGGAGAGAGCACTGCTGGGGCATCAGATAGAAATACAACAGACACCTCAGGGGGAAGGGAAGGGGGGGCACCTCAGCCAGATGAGTGCACAACGCCAGATCCACGAGGGGGCTCCATGCCCATTGATGTATCCTGGGGAGTGCAAAGCCACAGTCTCACAAGTCTCAACAGTGGGTGGTTTGCCCACTGTACCATCCTGGGGAGTGCAAAGCCACAGTCTCACAAGTCTCAACAGTGGTTGGTTTGCCCACTGTACCATCCTGGGGAGTGCAAAGCCACAGTCTCTCAAGTCCCTACAGTGGTTGGTTTGCCCACTGTACCATCCTGGGGAGTGAAAAGCCACAGTCTCTCAAGTCCCTACAGTGGGTGGTTTGCCCACTGCTGCATCCTGGGGAGTGCAAAGCCACAGTCTCTCAAGTCTCTACAGTGGGTGGATTGCCCACTGTTCCATCCTGGGGAGTGCAAAGCCACAGTCTCTCAAGTCTCTACAGTGGGTGGATTGCCCACTGTTCCATCCTGGGGAGTGCAAAGCCACAGTCTCTCAAGTCTCTACAGTGGGTGGATTGCCCACTGTTCCATCCTGGGGAGTGCAAAGCCACAGTCTCTCAAGTCTCTACTGTGGGTGGGTTGCCCACTGCTGCATCCTGGGGAGTGCAAAGCCACAGTCTCTCAAGTGGATAACAGTCTCCACTGGTTCTGGAGGGGGCTTGGTGCCCAGAGTGCCTCATCCTGTGCAGGACAGACGGAGTGGATGCTGTTCTCCACTGGTTCTGGAGGGGGACTGGTGCCCAGAGTGCTTCATCCTGTGCAGGACAGACGGAGTGGATGCTGTTCTCCACTGGTTCTGGAGGGGGACTGGTGCCCAGAGTGCTTCACCCTGTGCAGGACAGATGGAATGGATGCTGTTCTCCACTGGTTCTGGAGGGGGACTGGTGCCCAGAGTGCTTCATCCTATGCAGGACAGAGGTAGTGGATGCATGTCTCCACTGGTTCTGGAGGGGGACTGGTGCCCAGAGTGCTTCATCCTGTGCAGGACAGACGGAGTGGATGCATGTCTCCACTGGTTCTGAAGGGGGACTGGTGCCCAGAGTGCTTCATCCTGTGCAGGACAGACGGAGTGGATGCATGTCTCCACTGTTGCTTCATCCTGTGCAGGACAGAGGTAGTGGATGCATGTCTCCACTGGTTCTGGAGGGGGACTGGTGCCCAGAGTGCTTCATCCTGTGCAGGACAGACGGAGTGGATGCATGTCTTCACTGGTTCTGGAGGGGGACTGGTGCCCAGAGTGTTTCATCCTGTGCAGGACAGACGGAGTGGATGCATGTCTCCACTGGTTCTGGAGGGGGACTGGTGCCCAGAGTGCTTCATCCTGTGCAGGACAGACGGAGTGGATGCTGTTCTCCACTGGTTCTGGAGGGGGACTGATGCCCAGAGTGCTTCATCCTGTGCAGGATAGAGGTAGTGGATGCATGTCTCCACTGGTTCTGGAGGGGGACTGGTGCCCAGAGTGCATCACTCACCCCGTGACGGTCCCAGTTGCGTCACTGCCCCTGCCGCTCATGGGCTAGCGGTGCTTGAGTTGGCGGTCCTTGCCCTGTTCAGCGGTGCTTGAGTTGGCGGTCTTTGCCCTGTTCAGCGGTGCTTGCCCTGTTCAGTGGTGCTTGAGTTGGCGGTCCTTGCCCCGTTCAGCAGTGCTTGCCCTGTTCAGCGGTGCTTGCCTTGGCGGTCTTTGCCCTGTTCTAGCGGTACTTGCCCTGTTCAGCGGTGCTTGCCTGGGCGGTCTTTGCCCTGTTCAGCGGTGCTTGCCCTGTTCAGCAGTGCTTGCCTTGGCGGTCTTTGCCCTGATCAGCGGTGCTTGCCCTGTTCATCGGTGCTTGAGTTGGCGCTCCTTGCTCTGTTCAGCGGTGCTTGCCTTGGCTGTCTTTGCCCTGTTCAGCGGTGCTTGCCCTGTTCAGCGGTGCTTGCCTTGGCAGTCTTTGCCCTGTTCAGCGGTGCTTGCCCTGTTCAGCGGTGCTTGACTTGCCGGTCCTTCATTGCCCAGCTGGGCTGTGGCTGGCGGTCCTTCATTGGTCAGATGGGCTGTGGCTGGCAGGGCCCTCCTGGGCAGCTGGGCTGTAGCCGGCGGGGCCCTCCTAGGCAGCTGGGCTGTGGCTGGCGGCCCCCTCCTGGGCAGCTGGGCTGTGGCTGGCGGGGTCCTCCTGGACAGCGACGATGGGACTGGCGGTGGCCTCCTGGGCAGCGACGATGGGACTGGCGGTGGCCTCCTGGGCAGTGACGATGGGGCTGGCGGTGGCCTCCTGGCCAGCGGGGATGATGGCGGTCTTCTCCGCTGTGCTGCTCCTCCCAGACTTTGCAGGTTTCTTCTGCCCCTTCCCCACCTTGGGAGGAGTCACAGCTGAGTCCACATTCCCCCCCGGGACCCCTGTGAGCGGCTTGGCTGGCTGGAGTCTTCCCCCTTTCCCACCGGGCACTGGCCAACTTCTGGTGCTTCACAGGGGGGGGACTGGCTGTCCTGTGGCTCCGTGACACACTGGCTGTCCTGGTGGCCGGTGCACTCCACATGCCTGTGACAACAGGCACCACTGGTCCCGGAGATTTTGTGGCTGAGGTGCTAGTACAGGACCTATGAGTTGGATGGGGTGGTGGTGGTGGGAAATAGGTTAAGGGTGGACAGGAAAAGTTGTTTGGAGACCCTGGGACGGGTAGCTGGAGGGGGTTTGGGAGTGGAGGAAGAGGTGGTGGTTGTAGGAGGTGTACGTTTTGTGGCTTTGGGTGCAGGTGCATGCGCTGGAGGCTGTTGTGAGATGGATTTATGTTGGGTGGGTGTGTGCCTGCGTTTGTGTATCTTCGGAGGGGGTGTCACAGACACACTGGGAGGGGACACAGGGGACGTGTGAATGGTAGTGGGGGTGGTGAGTGCACGTGAGCGGGGTGTGCTGGTGGGTGTGCTGGTGTGGGACGTAGTGGCTGTAGTGGTAGTGCATGCAGGTGTGAGTGAGACTAGGAGGGAGGAGGGAGACGAGGAGGAGGGGGACACAGTGAAGGCAGTGGATGTTGTTGTGTCTGTATGTGTGTGCTGTGGGATGTGTGGTGCTTATGTTTGCCTGAGCTTCCCTTGTGTGGTGAGGTGTGTGCAGGCTGGTCTGATGGTGTGCTTGGGATAGGCAGAGGTACAGGGGATTGGGTCTGGGTGGAGGAAGTTGGAGGGGGGAGGCTAGACACAGGAACAATGGCTGCCATCAGTGTTGAGGCCAGAGTTTGAAAGGTTCGATGAAGGGCAGCCTGACCAGAATGAATGCCCTCCAGGAATGCATTGGTTTGTTGCAACTCCCTTTCTACACCCTGGATGGCATTCAAAATGGTAGACCGCCCAACAGTGAGTGACCTGAGGAGGTCAATGGCCTCCTCACTGAGGGCAGCAGAGGTGATAGGGGCAGGGGCTGAGGTGCCTGGGGCGAAGGTGATGCCCACCCTCCTGGGTGAGTGGGCACAGGGCGAAGGCTGAGGGGCTGCTGGGAGGGTGGTGCTGGTAGGGGGGGTGGTGGCTGTACCTGTTGAAGTGGGGGGCACAGATGTTGCCGCCACCACAAGGGAGCTCCCATCGGAGGACGAGTCTGTGTCACTGGTTTCAGCTCCTGTCACCGCCGTGGTGCTCCCCTCGCCCTCCGTCCCACTGGTGTATTCAGAGTCCGTAGTGTGGGCCTCCATGCCCATGTGGGATGCAGCTCCCTCGTGCTCCGGTGCCACTGCTCCTCCGCCTGATGATGCTAATGCACACAAGATCAGAGAGACCGCAAAAAAAGGGGGGGGAACAGAAGAAAGACAGGTTGAGTGCATGGCTTACCACTACCGTTGGCGGACAAGACAGACACAGCAGCCCCCTGCACTACGTCGCGCTTTTGGGCTCTACAGTGCAATTCCTGGGAAATGGCCTACAAGGCTATGGACGACATCTGCACACATAGATGACACAGGTGCATGAATAGCTGTACTTGGCACTCTACAGAGGTGGGGTGGGGGGCCACAGGGCCATGCCTTACGAAGGGGCCTGGCCTACGGAACTCGCCCTGGCCCACAGCCCTCCTCCCCCACCCAGACCCCTCCACTGCGTGCAAACTCAGCTGAATGAAAGTGTACTCACCCCCTTGTGTCTGCTGTGATGCCCTCAAGCGCCCATCAAACTCAGGGTAGGCCACCGCCAGGATCCGGAACATCACGGGGGCATGGTTCGACGGGCACCCCTCCCACATTGGGAGGCCATCCCCAGCTGAGCCTCCGCCGTCTTCTTGCTCCAGTGGTGAATGTCCTCCTGTCTCTCCCGGCATTGGGTGCTCCGTCTGTGGTGGACCCCCAGGATCCGGACGTCCTTGGCGATGGCACGCCAAATATCCTTCTTCTGGTGGGCGCTGACCTACATGAAATGTACAGGGGAAGAAGAGAAGTCATTACCAACTGCACCGTCAAAGTGAGTGGCCCCCATCCCTACCCTTGCCATGTGGCACATACACCCACCGTCTTTCATGCACTCAGAACTCTGCCCCCTTCCTTCTTACAGCGAGCCCTCTCCACACAGGCATAGCCCATACAACATGCTCCCTGTGTACTTACCTGTTGGTCTGGAGGACCGTAGAGTAGCGTGTACTGGGGGAGGACCCCGTCGACGAGCTTCTCCAACTCCTCCGATGTGAAGGCAGGGGCCCTTTCCCCAGACGCACAAGCCATGGTCTCTTCCAGACCGAGGTCACAGCAGCACTTGCAGTGTAGGTCCTCTCCTGTCGAAGATCAGGTATCGAGTGATTCAACAGCTAGAAAATGGCGGTCACGTCTGCGGCGGTCACGTCCACGGCGGTGCGTACCTTCACCGCCGGCGTACATCGTCATTGGCTCCTGGGACCCATAGAGCCCAATGTTAACCAATGCAGCATTGTGCCGCGGTCTGCGACTGCCTACCGCGACGGTGTACACCGCCAGCGCAGTTACCTCACATCCCATTGTCCCGCTTTAGAGGTAAGGCAGCCGCCATTTCAGGGGCCCACATGGCCTAATTACCAACTGCGTCACACATACCTAGGCCTACTCTCAACACACATACAGGCCAGATTTTGTGTATGAATCGTGTTCTGTGTAGACTGGGTACATACATCTGAGTTGTTTGACTCTGTGCTCGCTGTTGTCCTTCACAGGCACCGTCCGCTGGGACATGTGAGAAGATGGCGGAATCCTCCGGTGTACCGACCGCTGGTGGACCTGTCGACAATGGAGGAAAGAAATGTGATTATCACCTACAGGTTTGACCGTGCCACAATCCAGGAACTGTGTACCCAGTTGGAGCCAGACCTGATGTCAGCAATCCGCCATCCCACAGGAATCCCCCCTCAAGTGCAGTTGCTATCAGCGCTCCATTTCCTTGCAAGTGGGTCTTTTCAAACAACTGTGGCCATGGCATCAGGGATGTCCCAGCCTATGTTTTCCAACGTATTGTCCAGAGTGTTGTCTGCCCTTCTGAAACACATGCGGAGCTACATCGTTTTCCCTCAGGTGGAGGACTTGCCTACAGTGAAAGGTGACTTCTATGCCCTTGGACATATCCCCAACATCATAGGTGCCATTTATGGGACCCATGTGGCTTTGGTCCCCCCCCACAGGAGTGAATACGTGTACAGGAACCGGAAGAGTTATCATTCCATGAGTGTACAGATGGTATGTTTGGCCGACCAGTACATCTCCCATGTGAATACCATGTTCCCTGGCTCAGTGCATGATGCCTACATCATGCGGAATAGCAGCATCCCTTCTGTGATGGGTCAACTCCAGAGGCACCGTGTGTGGCTATTAGGTAACTCTGGTTACCCCAACCTATCATGGCTACTGACCCCAGTGAGGAATCCCAGGACCAGGGCAGAGGAACGCTACAATGAGGCCCATGGGCGGACTAGGAGGGTGATCGAACGCACCTTTGGCCTCCTGAAGGCCAGGTTTAGGTGCCTCCATATGACAGGTGGATCCCTATTCTACTCACCAAAGAAGGTGTGCCAGATTATCGTGGCCTGCTGTATGCTTCATAACTTGGCTTTGCGACAACAGGTGCCTTTTAGGCAGGAGGATGGTCCAGATGGCGGTGTTGTGGCAGCTGTTGAGCCTGTCGACAGTGATGAGGAGGAAGCAGAGGAAGAAGACATTGACAACAGGGACTCAGTCATCCAGCAATATTTCCAGTGAAACACAGGTGAGAAGACATTCCTGCCTACTGCAAGTACTTTTACACTTCTACCTCTATCCTGTCTGTCGATTTCAACCAGTATATGGTCACTGAGTTGTCACTTTCCCTTACGGTTTCACAGGTGTGGGTCCCACTGGGTGTCATCTGCTTAGATTCCTCATGGACTAGAGCTGTGTGACATAGGTATGTTGACATTACTATTTCCTGAAAATTGTGTCACTGTAATTGCAAATACACTGTTTCGAAATCACAGACAGACTCCAGATCTTTTGGTGCTTTAGGTGTGTTTATTTACATACAAAATATTGGAGGGGGAAGTCAAATGGTGAGGGGTGATGGCGGAGGAGTGTCCATGGCAGAGTCCAGTCTATTAGTCTCACAGGTGCATTGCCCATATGGGCATAGGAAGTGGAGCTGGGGCAGTTTCAATATGGACAGGGTGACAAAGTGGGACAGTGGCTTGACAATCAGGGTGGTCTCATTTCTTGGCGGGGGTCTTGGCATCATGCTCTGTCTTGTTCCTGGATCTCAGGGACCGTTTGCGGGGTGGTTCTCCGTCTGCAGGGGGTGGGGTGCTGGTGTGGTGGTCCTGTGGCGGTGCCTCCTGTCCACTAGCGCCGGCGGAGGTGGAGAGCAGTTCATCGTCCATGCTAGTGTCAGGGGCCCCTTGTAGTGCCACAATGTCCCTCCTGGTGTTGAGTATTTCCTTCCGCACCCCTACGATGGTGCCCAGGGCGGAGCTGATGGTTCTGAGTTCCTCCCTGAACCACAAATACTGTTCCTCCTGCATGCGCTTGGTGTCCTGAAACTTGGCCAGGACCATTGCATCGTCTCCTGGGAGTGGCCTGTCCGCCCCCTGTCGCACAGCAGCCCTCCCAGTTCCCCTGTGTTCCTGGGCCTCCGTCCCCTGGATCGTGTGCCCACTACCACTGCCCCCAGGTCCCTGTTGTTGTTGGGGTGGTGGCTTATCCTGGGTTCCCTGTAGTGGTGGACACACAGCTGATTGACGTGTCCTGGGGACGGAGGTATGGGCCCGCTGGGTGGGTGCTGTGCTGGTGTTACCAGAGGGGGGAAGGTCTGTGGTGGCCTGTGCCTGTGTGAGGGGAACCGACTGTCCCGAGGCCCACGATGGTCCGGGCTGGTCATCTAGATCCAGGTGGACAGAGCTGCAGTCATCACTGTGGGCCTCTTCTGTTGGTGGAGTGGAGATGTCTGGACCCTCCTGTCTGGTGACGTTGGGTAGTGGTCCTGCAGGGGTGGAAAAGCATTATTATTGCATCTGTGTGTGTCATGGTGTTCAAGGGGTGGGTGACCGTGTACCCCAGTGCTGGCATTCCTGTGTGGGGGCTTGTGTGATGATGGTTTACGGGGGTGTATGGTTATGTGCAGTGGGCATGCTTTAGTGATGGGTGTCCATGCATTGTTGTTCCATGCAGGGCTTGGTGTTGGGATGTGTGGATTGTGATATTGGTACATTTGTGAGGAGTTGGAGTGATAGGGGTGGGGGCAAGGCTGGGGGTATGTGATAGCATGCAGTTAGGGTGGGGGATGTAATAGTTAAGATTTGACTTACCAGAGTCAATTCCTCCATCGACTCCTGCGAGGCCCTCAGGATGCAGAATCGCCAAGACCTGCTCCTCCCATGTTGTTAGTTGAGGGTGAGGAGGTGGGGGTCCGCCGCCAGTCCGCTGAACCGCCAGGTGGTGTCTTCAGACCACGAAACGCACCTTCCCCCATAGGTCGTTCCACCTCTTCCTGATGTTGTCCCGATTTCTTGGGTGTTGTCCCACTGCGTTGACCCTGTCGGCTATTCTTCGCCATAGCTCCATCTTCCTTGCAATTGAGGTGTGCTGCACCTGTGCTCCAAATAGCTGGCTCTACCCGGACGATTTCCTCCACCATGACCCTGAGCTCCTCCTCCCAAAACCTGGGGTGTCTTTGCTGTGCCATGGGGTGGTGTAGGTGATGTGTGGGGTGCTGTGTGTGGTGATAAGTGTGGTGAAATGTAGTGGTGTGTGGTGTTTTGTGCGTGGAAGTTGTGTGGGTGATGGTGTCGTGTGCCTGTGGCTGCTAGTTTGTGGATGGTGGTGTCTCTCTCTGGCCTTCTCTCTGTAAATGTGATCGTAAGGGTTTGTGGGTGATGTGGGTGTGTGTTTTATATTGCAATGGGTGTGTGGGAGTGGTGTGTGTATGTGTATCAGGTGTGTGTATTTCGAATTGTCCAATGTGGCGGTGTTTTGTATGTGTGTGTGTATTTTGAGCGCGGCGGTGTGTACCGCCAATGGAATACCGCGGTTGAAAGACCGCCGCGAGGATTCGTGTGTCGTGATAGTGTGGGCGTATTCCTGTTGGCGTGACGGTGGAGGTTTTGTTTTCACCAGTTTATCACTGACCTTTGGTGTGGCGGACTTGTGTGGGTGTCTGAATTTTGGCGGATTCCGAGATGTGGGTCATAATAGCTGTGGCGGAATTCCGCGGCCGCGGCGGTGTGTTGGCGGTCTTCTGCACGGCTGTAAGCGGCTTTTACCGCCAATGTTGTAATGACCCCCTAAGTTTGCTTAGCGCCATAATTCAAGGCCTGGGTCATGGCAGGCGTTAGGGGACCTGTGAGCCTATTTCCATGGTGAGCGACCATGGAATGGGCCCACAAGTGCCTTCCCTAGCACCAAAGACACCCCCACACACACCAGAGGGACGCCAGAGGATGGGGGTTCCCATCCCAGGTAAGTCAGGTAAGTATAGGTGAGTACATTAAATTATTTTTTAAAGTGCCATAATGGGGGGACCTATATGGCACTGGACCCTATGGCCATGCCCAGGGGACACATGTCCCCTGGGCGTGACCATGGGGGTAGTGGGCATGACTCCTGTCTTTATTAAGGCAGGAGTCGCGTCCATGGGGGTTGTGCGTCAAAGGATGACCCTAGTCTGGTTAGAGGCATTTTTTATGCCTCTGCCCATACTAAGGTCATCCTTTGACGCACAACCTTCTGTTCCCCCTAAGCCTCCCCCACCCAGCTAGCATCCTTTTTTTGTGATGCTAACCGGGCCTTATCGCCGGCTACCATCATTCCATAAATATGATGCCCGGCTGACGTCTTGGAATGGCTCTAGCTGGCGATATACTTTTTCACGCAAAACTGTGTTAGCGCAGTTTTCATGAAAAAGTATAAATATGCCCCTAAGGGGCATATTTATAGGCCCCTAGCGCCACCTTGCACCACATTAACGTCTTTTATTTTGACGTTAATGTGGCCCAACAAGACCAAAGTCCCTGCGCCGTATTTACAGAGTGGTGCAATGCATGCATTGCGCCACTCTGTAACCCTGTGTGCTACGTTATGCCTGTTCCAGGCATAATGTATGCAAAGGGGGCATTCCGCTGTTAGGGGAGCAGGAAAAATGGCTCAAGGAAATCTATGAGATTTCCTTGCACCACTTATTAGGGCACTTTTAATGCCTGTCTTCCATTGTTTAGAATGGGCCCCTATGTACTCTGCAGGAGTAGCGCTAATATTTTGCAGCGCCACTTTCCATAAATCTGCCCCTAAAGCCCAAATTTAAGAAGGGCCTAGTGCCACCTAGCGCTACATTAGCGTCATTTTTTTGTACGATAATGTGGCGTTAGGTTGACAAAAATGCTGCGCCAAATTTACAAAGTGGTGCAATGCACGCATTGCACCTTGTATACCCTTGCGCCACATTATGCCTGCGCCAGTCATAATGTATTCAAAGAGGGCATTCCTCCATTAGGAGGCCCAGAAAAATGACACAGTGGAATCTATAAGATTCCACTGGACCATTTTTCTTGTAATTTTTAAAGCCTGCTCAGTGTAGCAGTTACATTGAGGCACACCATTGTTTATAATGGGCCTCTATGTACTTTGTAGGATTAGCGCCAACAGTTTTGGTGCTAATCTTGCAAAGTACCACAATAGCGTCATAAATTATGGCGCTAGTGATCCTAACGTGTGCCATGGTGCACCATATCATTAATACAGCACACACATGGTGGCATTAGGGGGCTCAATGGGGCACAAGAAAAGTAGCATTTCATGTAATGAAGCATCACTTTTCTTGAACCTGGGCCTAATTGTTCATTGTAGTCAAAATAGCCTTTATCTGAACTTCTTTATGGCCATGAAAGATGCTAAAACAGTCTAAACTCACTAATTGATTTCCTCAGTACAGTGCCCAATTTTGAAAAGATTATTTCAGAGAAAAGAAGGACTTGGAAATGTCTGACCATCTGCCTGCCTTAAACTTCTATCAATGTTTCATCCTGTGTAATGTCTTTCTGGTCTTTCACTATTTGCACATTTTCTGCCCATCAACTTAGCCAGAGCCTTTATAAGGAATTCTAAATGCTTCCATAAACCCTTAGAAGGAATTCTAAATTATTTCTTAAACTCTGTCTAAATAATTGTGTGGATAGCCTGTTCAGGTATGGATTCAACCACAAAGCCATTGATTGGCAGGAGGAAGTATTGCAATTAATATCCAATCACTGCTTTCCCATTCATCCACCCATGAAATCTGTTGTGCAAGCTTGTACACAGAAGCAGCGTAACAAGGAGTGTTTGGCAATACATTTGTATGCTCATTCCTGAACTTGCAGAGGGAGCGATAACACGCCTCCTTGTTGAAATTAAAGCATACTCCAACAAGTCCAGCCATTGGTAACTCTTAAAGCCCAGGAGTGCCTGTTGGAGCTGTCACCCTTAGGGCGGTTTTCCCCTAAACTGTTTGCCTCCCATTTTTACTGGATTTTTGCTTTGGTTGGCCTTAGACTCTGTGCACTTTACCACTGCTAACCAGTGCTAAAGTGCTTTTGCTCACTCCCCTAAACATAGTTTGATTGGTATATGCCTGATAAGCATATTTAATGTACCTGTAAGTCTCTTGTATAGTGGGATACCATATGCCCAGAGCCTGTAAATTAAATGCTACCAGTGGACCTGCAGCACTTCTTGTGCCACCCACCTAACTGCATGCAGTGCCCCACTGTCATGTTGACTTGGAATATAAATCCCCTTGCCAGGCCTTAAACCTTCCTTTTATTACATGTAGGTCACCCCTAAGGTAGGCCCTGGGCAGCCCATAGGGCTGGGTGCTGTGTAATTCAAAGGTATGACATGTCCCTTTTAATTTTATATGTCCTGCTTGTGAAAACCCTCCAGTTGGTTTTTCACTACTGTAAGGCCTACCCCTTCCATAGGATAACATTGCGGATTCTTTATTACATTTAATAAGCTGTTATTCCTAAATAGGAGGGGGTAGATATATCATGTTTGGTATCTATGGAATTGTAATGATAAACCTTCTTTATTGGTAAAGTCAGATATATCATTACAATATTGAAAATGCCACTTTTAGAAAGTTGGCATTTTCCTGCCCGTAGCTCTTTGTAACTACAGCCTGTCTTGGGTCACATGACGGGGTGTAGCTGACAGTTAGACTTTGTGAATTCCTCCCAGACAGCCACACAATGGTAGTAGGATTAGCTGAGCCTCAATGGGCCGTCAACTGGCAGGATCGGGGGGCAGAGCAGAGCATATCTCCTCTTGCACCTGAATAATGTCTTGAATAGAACCATGCGCGGTCCAGGTCCCGCCCGAAACTGCGCTGCGTGGCTCTGCGGCGCTTTCTGCGCACCACTTGTCATCCCCTCTTGCTCCAAAGGTGGCCATCAACGTCGTCTGCCCTGTGGCAAAGCTCATAGAGCTGCAGGTTCAGGTCATTGGTGGACAAGATGCACTTATCAGTGCTATTCCATGAAGGGACTACAATTCCCATGTTTTTAGAGGCAGCAGCCATCTTTGGGTGTGGCAGGCCTATAAAGCCCAGCCACACCCATGCATGTTGCTCACTATTTTGAAGACTTCAATGCAACCATACCTCGTGGGGATTTCTCTGGAGAAGAGCAGGGTTCCTGAATGGCAGAGTATCATCCAACCGAAGTATCCTTGTTTCCATGGTGCATTAAAAATCGAGGAGGTCTTACTCGTAGCGGTAAGGCCTTGCTGAATCCAAGTTTGAAGGAAGTCATTAATTCCAAAAAGTAATGCGTCCCTTAGCATAACGAGCAAAGCGTTTCAGGCCACACTAGTAAAGCACACTTGGCATGGTATTCAAAACGCTTCAGTTCACAGGAATAAAGCGCCCTTGGCACAGCATTCAAAGCGCTTCAGTTCATAGGAGTAAAGCGTACTTGGCATGGTATTCAAAGAGCTTCAGTTCACAGGAGTAAAGCGCACTTGGAATGGTATTCAAAGCGCTTCAGTTCACAGGAGTAAAGCGCACTTGGCACGACACTCACATCGCTTCAGTTCATTAGAAGTAAAGTGCCCTTCGCACAGCAATCAAAGCGCTTCAGTTCATATGAGTAAAGCGCCCTTGGTCCAATAATCAAGGCGCTT
The DNA here is from genome assembly GCF_031143425.1 of Pleurodeles waltl. Lineage (NCBI taxonomy): Eukaryota > Metazoa > Chordata > Amphibia > Caudata > Salamandridae > Pleurodeles > Pleurodeles waltl. Next base: position 925,741,051 of record NC_090443.1, on the reverse strand, counting down.
CAGTTTACATTAGTAAAACTTTCAGGCCTAAGTGGCAAATGTGAAAACATCTCAAAGATAAGCAAATCATAGTTTCATTGTTTTTGGAAGCATAATATGTGAGAGACATATTTAAGTCTTTGATGATATGTGACATACATATTTAAGTCTTTGCGAATTTCTAGACTGAGACCAAACATATTATGTTTATGAATGCATGGTAGTTGCATGATTGATGTTCAGAGTATGTCCAAGGTCCAAGCTCTAGCCTTCTCAAGGTTCAGAGGTTTCAGTTTGTTCTTGTTCCATGATTGAGAGAAGGGCCACGCCCAGTTTTGTTTAATGCTCACGACATCCTGAAGTATCATGATTTTGCTAATTGTTCTTGTTCCATGATTGAGAGAAGGGCCACGCCCAGTTTTGTTTAATGCTCACGACATCCTGAAGTATCATGATTTTACTAACTGTTCTTGTTCCATGATTCAGAGAAGGGCCACACCCAGTTTTGTCTAATGCTCATGACATCCTGAAGTATCATGATTCTATCAACTCTTGCATCCTCGGAGACGCCTTTGTCTATTCCATAAGGGTCTCAACTCTTGCATTCACGGAGGCGCCTTTGTCTATTCCATAAGGGTCTCAACTCTTGCATTCACGGAGACACCTTTGTTTATTTCATAAGGGTCTCAACTCTTGCATTCACGGAGACGACCTTGTCTGTTCCATAAGGGTCTAAACTCTTGCATCCACGGAGACGCCTTTGTTTATTCCATAAGGGTTTCAACTCTTGCACACACGGAGATGCCTTTGTCTATTCCATAAGGGTCTCAACTCTTGCATTCATGGAGATGCCTTTGTCTATTCCATAAGGGTCTCAACTCTTGCATTCACGGAGATGCCTTTGTTTATTCCATAAGGGTCTCAACACTTGCACACACAGAGACACCTGTGTTTATTCCTGTTGGAAAATGGGTTATTGGTAAGGGCAGGTAGGTACCTACACTTAGCAATAGGTCACCAACCTCCACTAAGGTCCAGTTAGGTCTCAGTAAATTAAACCCAGCTCAACCCTTGGTAGCTTGGCAACGAGCGTCAAAGGCTTAACTTAGGAGACAGAGTGTAAAGCATTCAAATATCACAAAACAGTAATTAAATAAAACACAGGAAACAGTTTAAAATCCAAAAGCAATTTATAAACATAGATTATATTTTTATCTTTAAAATGACACCAAAACGAATAAAATCAGATAAGGGGAACCGGAGATATGAATTTTTAAAGATTTGTTTTTTTTTTAGCGCCTAGAAACAAAAAGCGCCAATCGGGTCATCTGGTTGCACCTCGACCGGGGCAAAGTCAAAGTTTCAGGCCGACCGCGATGGAGCCCTGCTCGGCTACAGGCCACAGGAGGCCTCGGTTAAAATGTTACCTTCACACTTAGGGGGTTATTCTAACTTTGGAGGAGGTGTTAATCCGTCCCAAAAGTGACGGAAAAGTGACGGATTTACCACCAGCCGTATTACGAGTCCATTATATCCTATGGAACTCGTAATACGGCTGGTGGTATATCCGTCACTTTTGGGACGGATTAACACTCCTCCAAAGTTAGAATAACCCCCTTAGTCTTTTTTCGAAGATTTTCTTCAGCGGGACGAACCTGCCAGTCCAATCCGACCTCCTGGAGCCCTTCTCTGGATACGCGATGCTGAAATCCTCGGTGGAGATTTTTACCTTCGGACTTAGTCGTTTTTTCGAGGTGAAAATCCTTCGACCGGGGTAAACCTGGATCTTGATCCGACGTCCATGGAGCCCTTCTCGGATACGCTGGCTGGGAGGTCCCGGGCAACTTTTTACCTTCGGACTTAGTCTCTTTTTCTGAGATTTTCTTTGCCGGGACGAACCACCAAATCAGGCCGGGTCGCGGTTGAGGCAAGCCGGCTAGAGTTGCCGCGGCGGGTTGGTCCCTCTATGGAGCTTTTTTTACAAAAGTTGTCCAAACTTCTCCAAACTTCTGGGGCTTCTCCCAGATGTCCTTTTAAGGTTCTTTCGGGGTCCACAGCTCACCCCAAGGGTCCAGAAGTTCTGAGATGGTCCTTGGGGGGTACGGACTACAGCTCCCAGAATGCACCTGGCTCAAACTCCTTTTTGGCCACTGGGCAGTGGTCAGCTGGTCACTTTCTTCAGGAGTTGGTGCAGGGGACTCTGGATAGCAATTTGTCACCTGTAGCAAACAGGGAGTCCCTCCTTGAACCAGTTGAAGCCAGGCAAAGTCCTTCTTGTGGTGAAGCCCAAGTGTGCAGCTGGTGCAGTCCTTCTGAGTGCAGCTTCCAGGTGCAGGCCAGGGGTCCAGCAGGGCAGTCCTTCTCCTTTGGTTCTTCCTTGTTGGAATCTGATGGGGATCTGAGGTGTGGGTGCAGGTCTGCCAGTTTTATCCTTGCTCCTGGGTGAAAAGCAGGGGGGTCCTGGTTCTCCAATCAGGTGCAGGGTCCTTCCCCCTGTGATGACCACTTCCTGGGAAGTGTGGCAAAAATCAATCCCAGGAGGCAACATTCTCTAAAAATCCATCATGGCTGAATCTGATTTTTGGAGGTTACATCTGGCTGAGCCCACCCACTGGTGTGGCTCAAAATCATAAACACACCCCTCTCCTGCCCTCTCCTAATCTAATCAAGGGGGCACCTAGTTGTCTGGGGTTGCAGGATGTGGGGGTGTTGCTGGTTGCTCCAAATGTCCTTCTCTGCCTTTGAAGACGAGTTTGGCAGCCCTCCCCCTTCCTGCCTCACCATCTGCTGAGGGGAGATTCCCTCCCACAGGCACATTCCTTTGTGTGAAGCCAGGCTACTTCACACCTCATCAAGGCAGCTTGGCAAAGCTACTAGAGCTGGCCAATCAGAGCACAGCAGCAAAACCAATGCAGGGCTGAAATGGGCAACTTTTCAGGTAAAGTTTAAAACTCTTTACCTGAACAAGTTATATTAAATCCAACAACTGGAAGTTGTGGGATTTAGTACAATTAATTTGATACCAAATTCTTGGTATGCATCATTTAAGGAGACTTTAAATATTAAAATAAATTCTCCCCATTCTAGCCTATGAAGGCCATTTACTACAATGAGGGAAAAACGAATTTGGCTGTTTTTACCTCACCAGGGCTTATAAAACTATTTTTATAAAGTCCCTGCTTATAGTTACATGGCACCCAGCCCTAGGGGCACATAGGGCACATCTTAGGGGTGACGTATATGTAAAAATAAGGCAGTTTGAGACTTTGGAACTACTTTTAATTCCAAAGTCGAATTTGCATATAACTTTAATTTAAAAGCAGCCAGCAAGGCAGGCCTGCCTTTAAAATGACACTGGGCACCTCAGCAGTGCACCTATGGGTGCACTACCTATGCTGTGGTCCCTAAACCTACATGCCCTACCATATACTAGGGACTTATAGGTAGGTTAACTTAGCCAATTATAATTAGCCTAATTTGCATATCCATTTTACACAGAGCACTGGCCCTGGTACTGGTAAGCAGTACCCAGGGCACAGCCAAGAGTCAGTAACCACCAGTACCTGTCCAAAAAGCGTGGGGGTGACCAGGGAAAAAAGGAGGACTTTCCTACAATTCCATAAGGGTCTCAACTCTTGCACACACGGAGACGCCTTTGTCTATTCCATAAGGGTCTCAACACTTGCATCCAAGGAGACTCCTTTGTCTATTCCATAAGTGTCTCAACTCTTGCATTTACGGAGACGCCTTTGTCTATTCCATAAGTGTCTCAACTCTTGCATTCACGAAGACGCCTTTGTTTATTTCATAAGGGTCTCAACTCTTGCACACACGGAGATGCCTTTGTTTATTCCATAAGGGTCTCAACTCTTGCATCCACTAAGACACCTTTGTTTATTCCATAAGGGTCTCAACACTTGCATTCACGGAGATGCCTTTGTCTAAATGTATAATTGAATGTTAATGCTGTTATGAACAAGTATATACATAGATGCTTAACCATTTTTCCTTTTCAGATCTCTCTCCCTGCTGTTCCCTACCCTAATTTCCTTCCCCCCCGACTGGCTTCACCATAACTCTGTGCTATAATAGCTTTCTGAGTTGGTGACGCCGGAAGGTGGGCCTGTTGTTCGGCGGCGTGCAGATCCCGAGGAAAGGACACTGTGACAAATATGCTGTATCCTGTCTCCTCATAATAGCCCTAACAACCCTGTACAGTATTGTGACTGCAACCAGCTTAGAGCCTGGACAGGAGAGTCACTAAACCCCAAGAACTTCAAAGAACCTTTCCAGAACTATCTTTCACCTTCTAGGAGCAGGGAACCAAGGTATAAAAATAGGACTCACAGACCCACTCTTCAGTTCACTACTGGACCTGTGGAAGGACTCAGAGGACTACCTGCTGCTGTGCACTCTGCTTGACTGCTTCTGTACCTGGAAGTACTGCTTTGCTGTCTGGAGCCTGCCTTGAACCCTCAAAGGCCAGCCCTGCTATTGAGCCCTGCATCTCCATCTGCACCCAGAACTAGTAGAAGTGAGTCCAAGAGCTTGTTTGCTAGCCTCCTGTTAAGAGCCACAGGCACAGAACAGGCTCAAACTATCTTGAACCCTGGACCCAGCTTGAGTGAGTCCTGAACCCCCCAGAAGTCTACATCCACTCCTGGGCCCTTGGTTGTGGTGCTAAAGGTATCCAGAAGGTATTTTTCCAAAACTAAGGACTTAGACAAACTTTGGCCAAAAAGTGCTTTGAGAACCAAGAAGAGACTGGAACCAAACTGCTTGCTTATCTATCAGGGGTGCATCGCTGGTCGGACTGACTTTGTGGCTTTTCCTGCTACGTTCTTCTCTGCAGTAGCAACCCATTTCAGCTGTCCTTCACCACAATGGTATCCAACATCGTGGAACTGTCTTCAGCTAAAGCTTTCTGCTTCATCCCGCTGAATATTTTCAACATCCATTTTAGTGACTAAGGGCCTTTTTATGAGTTTGGCAGTCCATGGACCGCCATGGTGGCATTGCACTCCTACTGCTGTCAGAATGGTGGTCTGCCCACCGTATTGTGAGTCATGCGGGCCTATCGACCCAAGACCACCACGGTCCTGCCAGTACCAGCTTGCAGGACAGACCGCTGCAGTCACAATGCAGCACAAATAGGTTGGCATAGCTTGCGTTTCCGCCGAACACATTATGAGGTTGCCCACCGCCAGTGTGACTGTGGCAGTCCGACCACCACATCTCAGCAGGTTGAAACAGGGACTATAAAGAGAGACACTCACCTGCAGGCAGCCTCATACGTCAGTGCTGCCATAGAGCCAATCACACATGTCCTGCCTCTGCTGCTGATCATCGATGGAGCACAAAATCCACACCGCCGTGGGTGTATCCAACCGTAAGTACACACGCCTACCTGTGTCATTACGTTCAACAATAGATTGTCGCACCGTCATCCACATTATATGGGGGTCATGCTACGGGCACCAATTACATCTGTCATTGTGTCCCACGTCAGAATCAGACACAAAGAAGGACACATTCACAGTCACAAAACACCCCCTTTGGACAGTTCACTGACACTGCACTGCAACACTACACAAAAACACATCTGCTCATCTCAGGCACAGGGACAGTGAAGTGTACACAATATTGTGTCATACAACACTAACATCACATCTACAATGACAACTCCCACACTCATGTTCCTCACATGCCATGGACTGTCATCACATTCAAAACACATATGTATGAATGTGGCATGGACCATAAACACCAATCCCAGTAAACTTGCCTGCAATGGACACACACATCACCCACATTGCAACACAATGGAAGGGAAATGGGATGCACAATAGACAGAGAGACAAATATCCCAAGCACTCTATGCAAACAGCACCTGCACAATAGGGATGGGGCCAGCAGGACCCCTCTGGGAAGGAGGCTGTGCTGGGACACATATCACTTTGCACATTCCTGTTAAACAACATTTGCACAGGAACTGGCCCTACATGTTTCTCAGGGACAAACAATACTAGACTGAAATGACATGCCTGTCTGCACAATGTGGATGTGAAAGTCCACAAAGCACATACAATTCCAAATGCATGGGGTAAATATCTACATGAAGTAGCTGCAAGGTACACAGAGCTAAACGGACAAATGCACAGTCAGATGCAAACAAAGGTAGCACAATTGAACACACTCCATGTGTGCACAAACAAAACTCAAGCTCCCACTCATCGGATGAGTCCATAATCCATATCAGGGGGACAAATCTAACACCATACATACTCACATTGGACAGCACAAGATGAAATACTTACCATACCATACAGTACACAATGCCATGACACCACCATTCCATTTACACCCACATATCCATACAGTCAACATGTATCCTTGTCTTGGGGGACACCAGCACTGCCCACAAAGTCAGATACTGCAAACAAAAGCAAATGGATCAGTAATCAGGCTGAAACACACACAACTGTAGGCAGACAATACAAGTCACTCAGATAAAGATAGAAAAGGAATTGAAGGGCAACTGTATACCCCAAAAAAACAACTGTTTAGGTTTATTAAATTTAAGCTTGAAAAGTCCAAGGTCATTGGCCAGTCCATTTTGTTGCACACAGGCACATCACTGTGCTGTCACTTGACTCCTAACCACCAGAGAACCTTCGTAGGAAGGGGCATCAAGGGTGTAGGCAGGCACCTCAGGGATCATCTTTGGGGGGGTGGGGAAGTTGGATTTGGGATGGATGGATTTGGGAGGGGGAGACTGCTTCTCAAGAGGAGTGGTCTTCTTCTTGGGGGGAGGGTATGGGTGCTTGCAGGGGGAGCAGGTGTGACGCGGAGGACTTGGAGGTAGAAGGGATGGGTTGGGAGATGGGTCAGGGCCTCTTGGGTTTGGGACGGAGATGGAGGGAACATGGGAAAGGTCAAGGTTAAACAAAAAAACTTCCTTAGGAACACCAGGACAGTCAGCAGATAAAGGTGGGGATTTGGAGGTCGAGGAAATGGTTGTCTGCTGTGTCAGTGTGTGTCGTAGGTGTGTGCATGTGGGAAGTATGCTAGTGTTTGGGTGGTGTCTGTTGCGTGGGTGAGTATGGGAATTTATGTGTCTTGGGGGTTTGGAGGTGGAGGTGCTGGAGGATGGAGTGGTGCATGTGTGTGTTTCTATTGGGGTGGTGTCTGCAGGTATGCTGGATGTGGTGTCTGTTTGGGTGGTGTCTGCAAGTATGGTGGTTGTGGTGGATGTCTGTGTGTCTGTTGAGGTGGTATCTGCGGGTATGCTGGGTATGTCACTGACTATTGTGGGGTGCTTGTGGGTGTGCTTGATGTTGTTTGTGGACCAGTGGTGGTGTCTAGGGAAGTGATGACATATGTTGTGTGTCTGGGTGTCTATTGTTTGCTTGCATGCCGGTGTGTTTTGTGGTGGTTGTATCTGTGTGTGCTGCTCTTGTGTGTTGAGGTGGATGCATACAGATCAGTTTGTGTGCTTGGGGTAGGTAGGGGAATGGGGGATTTGAATTGGGAAGAGGGTAGCGGAGGGGGGACGGAAAATGTGGGGTGACTGGCTGCTGTCAGTGTGATTTCAAAGATTTCTGTAGGCTAGACATTGCTCCATGAATGCCTTCCAAGAATGCATTTGTTCGCTTTAGTTGGGTTGCCAGTCCCAGGGGCTGGGGTGTAGGTGCCTGCAGCAAAGGAGCCATCCGCCCTCTTGGATGAGCAGGCACGACCAACTGGGTGGAGAGCAACAGGAAGGGTGGTGATAGAACACGGGTGGTGGACAAAGATGGTACAGGGGTACGCCCTGATGGGTCCGCCTCCACTGGGGCGTGTCCAGTGGAGAAAGATTCTGATGACGCAGATGATGTTCAGTTCTCCCCGGGGCACTCCCTTTACTCTCTGGGCCACTGGGTCCCTCAGTGTTGGTGGTGTCTTGACCCGAGGACCAGTGGCCAGATGCTTCTCAACTCAGCTGTGCCCTGTCTCCTTTGCTTTCCTGGGCTGCAAATACAAAGAGAAATAGGGTCATCACTTGTCCATGATTACACTTGGACAACAGCTGTGATTAGCAAGCATTACTGTGATGCCAAGGTGGCCTCATCAACAAACTCCACCCAAGTGGCCCCTACATGGGTTGTATGATGGAACAACACATGCCCCAACCACGCATGCCTGAACAACGCGGTCGGAACAAAGACCTTTACCACGCATGCCTTTACAACAATTTTTCATTGTAATGGCAAGCCTAGTAAAGGCATGTGTGGAACGGCATGTGTGGTTTTTGCATGCCATCCACCCCACCCGCCCTAAAAATAAAACTACCCTAACCCCTCCATCTGCACCTAAAAACTACCCCGATACCCCCTACCAACCCTGAGCTCTAATATGTACCCTGACCCCCAACCCTGCCTAAAAACAACTGACCCCCACCCCAAAAATAAAACTACCCCACCCCTAAAAATGAAATTACCCCAACCCCCACCCCTGCCCTAAGAATAAAACTCCCCCGCCCACAAAATAAAACTACCCAACCCCCCCACCCACCCCAAAAATAAAACTACCCCAACTCCCCCACCTACCCCTAAAAACTACCTCTATACCCCTTACTCCCGAGCCCTAAAACCTATCTCAACCCCCCACCCACCCTAAAAACAACCGACCCCCACCCCCAAAAATAAAACTATCCGCCCCTAAAACTAAAATTACCACGACCCCCCACCCCACCCCAAAAACGCGCCCTAAAAACAAAATTACCCTGACTCCCCACCCCGCCCCTAAAAACAAAATAACCCCGACTCCCTGCCCCGCCCTAAAAACCATAGTACCCGACCCCCCCAACCCGCCCTTTTAAAAAAATGAATAAATGACCCAACCACCCCACCCCTAAAAACGACCCCAACCCTCTCCCAGCCCCACTTACCTGACTGCGTCATACCCAGACCCCCACCTCTGCCCTAAATACAAAACTACCTCGACCCCGCCCCTTAAAACCTGACCCACCACCTGCCCTAAATACAAAATCACCCTAACCACCACCCCCGACACCGCCACTAAAACCCACCCCCAGCCGCCCTAAATACAAAATTACCCCCACCTGCCCCTAAAAACCCACCTCGCACCCACCCTAAATACAAAATTAATTGAACCCCCACCCTGCACCTAAAAACAAAATTATCCCAAACCCTAACCCCTGCCCCTAAAAACCCGCCCCCCCACCCTAAATACAAAATTACCCCAACCCGCCCCTAAAAACAAAATTACCTCCACCTCCCACTCCGGCCCCCAAAACAAAACTACACTCCAGCCACACTCGCCTGACCGTGTCCTGTCCCGATGCTGACTCCCTTTTTCTCTGCCTTAACCACACATGTGCGTTGTTCAGCACATGCGTGGTTAAGGCAGTGAAAAAGGGAGTCGTTGTTAATGCAAGCGTGGTACCGCTTGCGTTAACAACATTGTCGTGGTTCCGGCGTCGTTGTTTCGGATGTTTACCCCCTACATGTGCCATACCATATGCATGCATACCATATGAACTGTCAACAGTTGCACACAGGAAAATCAGGATCACAGACAACTCCAAATGCATGGCTGAAGTTGTGCAATCACAGTACCACTGAACTAGTAGGATACCTTACCACCCTCAAAGCTTTGCCCCATTGAGCAAGCCTCCGTTACCTGTTGTCATTCAATGGTAGGCCAGTACCAACTGCATTATCACCAGTCATGCACAATTCTATTTGTCATATACATAATGACCCAACAATAAGAAATGATGTTCCAGAATCCTGCCATGTTGCTGACAAAAGTACAATAGCCTTGAGACAGTGACATGGAAATACTCATGACACACTGGAAGCAATTCCACAATGCAGACTTGCGATATTTGTCCCAATGGAGTCATGGAGGTAGTACTAATGTTGCTCAGATAGGCCATGCATTTGGCATTGAAATGGACACTGTAGACCTCATGTGCAATATGTCAGGGAGAGATATCCCTAAAATCAACAACACAATGAATCAGCAAGGTCAAGGGAAATCACCACTAATGTCTGGCACCCCTTACAATGACATACTCTGAGTGCATCAGTAGATGCCATTAGTCCCTTGGATGGTGGGGAGGCCCAGAGATTTATAAGTACTTGTTGAAGGCCCTCAACATGTTGCCCAATTGGAAGCTACATCATTGTCTCAATTGCGGTCATACAGATCCAGATGTCTGTGGATGAATGGCTGTGCCTAAAAACATGCAATTTCAACATAACTGCAAGTCACTCTATGATGCATTCCAGCAGTCAGGTTACAAACCTTACCCATTTCACATTTTCAGTGCACTTTGCCACATGATGTCACATCAATTGCATAGAAAAGCACATTGTGACACAAAAATCTAGGCCTCATTGCTACTGTCGTTGTACATGACGCATGAGGGTTAGCCAATAAACAATGGTGACACACGACTGTATGTGGCATAATATGAAATGTACCCCTATTGTGAATATCTTATTCCACAAACAGGTTGCCATACACACATTTGTGAGGGAATACAGACATCATCCTGTCAACACAGGCAGACCATGCATGAAACACAGCCTAAACATGTTTTGCTAACGAGAGAGGGACACATGCTGACATGTTGGGACAAGGAATGTTGGCAACAGTGATGGCACATAAATCATGCCAATGGACATTCCCCACTTACCAAGGGAAAGTAATGATTTGTAGCTGCACCCAAAGTACACTGTATGCTCTGTTACATGTATGATGGCCATTTTCACATTACAGATCATAGTGAGGCACCAGCACCTGCAATACACTGAAGACAAGTAGTCTCTGGGTGGCAGATGCCTAAATACTCATTTACCCAGATACGTGGCTGAGGATAGTGATCCATCACTTACTTACCTTTGGCCTCTAACATTGAGGAGTAGTGGTCAGTTGCATCGAATTTACTCCCACTACAACAACAATCAGTACTTGATAGATTACTGTACATAGCCATATGTTGTCCCTGGAGAGCAAGTTGATTGTGCAGTGTACACAGTTATGTCCTAGGTCCCTGGGACAACAGGCAAGAAACAACAGTATACAACACATGACATATCTACACAAAAGTCACTCATCTACTATGTTACACATGGCTCATCCCTAATCATCAGGGGGAGCTAACATATTCACTTGGCAATGTGACAGGCAGGAACATGCCCCGTACTCACCACCTTGTGGCTGCTGTGCTGTCCTCAAATGCCCATCAAGGTTTGGGTAGGTCACCACCAGAATGTGGGCCATTAGGTGGGTTGTGGTCCGACGGCCACCCCGCCCATGCTGGGAGGACATCCCCAGCTGGACATCAGGGATCTTCTGAGCCCAACGTCTCAGGTACTCCCACCTTTTCCTACAATATGCACTCCACCGGCTGTGGGCCTTTAGGGTCTGCACCATCTTGGCAATGGCTCTCCATAGTCCCTTTTTCTGATGGGCGTTGACCTGCATGGATGCAAAAGACAAATCAAGAGATTATTATCACACGTTTCATCACACATGGTTGAGTCACATATATGTCAGTAACACCAAGCTCAGACTTTTCTTGTCAATTCTCCCCAAGTGTGAAGCACACACCCCAATAGGTACAGGTACCTTACTATAGACATATGTATTTGCATTTGCAGACGAACCCACTACCCTGCTTATGGTCTACAATGACTAAGCAAGTTTACTGACATCAGGTAACTCATGCTCTAGCAACCTGTACTGTGATGTGAGTCACAATGAAACACTACACACCTATGTGGCTTCCAAAGTGTAAACTCCTTAGGCATGAATGGACAAGTGCATAGACAGTCTGTGAGAATGATTCACTGAATACAGTCCCTACACAAAACTGCCAGAGTACAAACTTCAACATTACACAAGAGTAACAATGAAGGGACTGGCATTGTGAGTACATACATTTTCTTCATTGTGTATGTGTGGACATGTGGCCTACCAAATGCAGACTCATGACACTTCAAGGTGGTGGTGGTCTGTGTTATGTTCCTGTACCACAGAAAACTCCTCTGGCCATATGTGTCTATCCAACAGAGATGGCTTCCAACAAAAACAGGTATGCATTGTACACTTTCTGCTATGTGACCAAGCAGCTGAGTCACATATCATCACCTCCCAGGAATCAACACACTGCACTGTGGGACTGCCATTTATGCAGTATGCCTGTATAGGACATATATGACCTGTATGAAGGTGACAAGAGCTTTAGGAATAAGGCATACTTTTACAATGATGCTAATTGCACATATGGACCAGATTAATGATTTGCCTCTGAACCCATTCCTAATCTAGTCAAAGGAATGAGGCATTCAGGGCAGGTTTTGCCCCCAGAGCCTCATATTGGCCACATGACAGGATCTGCTGGGGTACAGGGAGTGGGCACAGTACCACAGTTGCATAGCCACAGTGACTCTAACCCAGCCTAGACTAGGCCAAATACTGGGAGATACATTTGACAGACCCTGGTCTCTGCAGGTTGAGCGGACAGAACCTACATGACACTCCATTCCCATCATTTCCATGCATGACAGTACACCATGTAGCCAACAGCAATTTGGCATGTGGTGTGTGTGGCAACCTGAAGGGCAGAGTGACTTGTGATATGCCTTCCACACAACGGTTTGCAAGGGAAGATGTGCTTTGAAAGATCTGTGGCACTATACACATTGCTCACATCACTCTCACCTGATTCATACAACATCCATAAACAGCTCATGCTGTCATGGCCATACGTGTTGTCTGGCACTTACAGCAATCATTAGGAAAGAGATGTCAGTGGATGGTAGTAACATCTCCTTACCTACTTATGTGCTTCCAACACAAGGAGGATCTAGGACCCCAAAACCCTCACACAACACAATGGCCCTCATTACAACCCTGGCGGTCGGTGTTAAAGCGGCGGTAAAACCGCCAATAGGCTGGCAGAAAAAAAATGAAATCACAACCATGGCAGAAACCGCCAACATAGACAGCCACTTTAACACTCCACCGCCACGGCGGTACAAACAAACACCGCGGCGGTAACCGCCAACAGACAGGCGGAAGACAATGTACCGCCCACAGTATTACAACAGGCCAATTCGCCACCTTTTCCGGGGCGGTTTCACCGTGAACAAAAACACGGCAGAAACAGGACTTCGAAGGGAAAACGCTCACCTCTACACACCACACGAGGAACCAGGACGCCATGGAGCCAGAACTCCATATTCTACCTGCCTTTGTCTTCCTGTTCCTCTTCCAGGAGCACGAACGCCGGTGGCGAAGACCATGGTGAGTATTGCACCTACGACACAGGGGAGGGGGGAGGGAAAAGAGAGTGACACACACACGCAACACAAAACACCCCCACCCCCACCCTCACCCACTACAACACACACACTAATACATGTTGATACATTACAGTCACACCCCCAACCCCCCCCGGAAGAATGCAAAGACAAAAGGAAATGAATGTAACAATTGTAATCAATTAAAATCCAGTACTCAAAAATATATATACACTATTAACAAATATATACACCAATTATACAAGTCCAGGTATTGCACCATTTATAGTCTGTGGACCACTGGGCCCAAATGCAAGGGTGAGGCCCACACTCGATACCCGATCAAAACGGAGAGAACACTGCAGGGGCACCAGATAGAAATACAACAGGCACCTCAGAGGGAAGGGAAGGGGGGGCACCTCAGCAGGATGAGTGCACAGCGCCAGATCCACGAGGGGGCTCAATACCCAGTGCTGTATCCTGGGGAGTGCAAAGCCAGTCTCTCAAGTCTCTCAAGTGGGTGGTTTGCCCACTGCTTTATCCTGGGGAGTGCAAAGCCACAGTCTCTCGAGTTTCTCCAGTGGGTGGTTTGCCCACTGCTTTATCCTGGAGAGTGCAAAGCCACAGTCTCTCAAGTGGGTGGTTTGCCCACTGCTTTATCCTGGGGAGTGCAAAGCCACACTCTCTCAAGTTTCTCCAGTAGGTTTTTGCCCACTACTTTATCCTGGGGAGTGCAAAGCCACAGTCTCTCAAGTCTCTCAAGTGGGTGGTTTGCCCACTGCTTTATCCTGGGGAGTGCAAAGCCACAGTCTCTCAAGTTTCTCCAGTGGGTGGTGTGCCCACTGCTTTATCCTGGGGAGTGCAAAGCCACAGTCTCTCAAGTCTTTCCAGTGGGTGGTTTGCCCACTGCTTTATCCTGGGGAGTGCAAAGCCACAGTCTCTCAAGTCTCTCAAGTGGGTGGTTTGCCCACTGCTTTATCCTGGGGAGTGCAAAGCCACAGTCTCTCAAGTTTCTCCATTGGGTGGTTTGACCACTGCTTTATCCTGGGGAGTGCAAAGCCACAGTCTCTCAAGTCTCTAAAGTGGGTGGTTTGTCCACTGCTTTATCCTGGGGAGTGCAAAGCCACAGTCTCTCAAGTGGATAACAGTCTCCACTGGTTCTGGAGGGGGCTTTGTGCCCAGAGTGCTTCATCCTGCGAAGGACAGAGGTAGTGGATGTGAATCTCCACTGGTTCTGGAGGGGGCTTTGTGCCCAGAGTGCTTCTTCCTGCCAAGGACAGAGGTAGTGGATGTGAATCTCCACTGGTTCTGGAGGGGGCTTTGTGCCCAGAGTGCTTCATCCTGCTAAGGACAGAGGTAGTGGATGCCTTTCTCCACTGGTTCTGGAGGGGGCTTTGTGTCCATAGTGCTTCATCCTGCCAAGGACAGAGGTAGTGGACGTGAATCCCCACTGGTTCTGGACGGTCTTTGTGCCCAGAGTTTTTATCCTGCCAAGGACAGAGGTAGTGGATATGAATCTACACTGGTTCTGGAGGGGACTTCGTGCCCAGAGTGCTTCATCCTGCTCGTGGTGGCCACAGTAGCGGCGGTGCTTGCGGCGCTCATTGGCCTGCGGTGCTGGTGGGTTGCTCAGTGAGCATGCTGCTGGCAGCGGTGTCCCTGGCAGCGGTGCTGGTGTCGGCGGTGTCCTTGGCAGCGGTGCTGGTGGCGGCGGTGTCCTTGGCAGCAGTGCTGGTGGTGGCGGTGTCCTTGGCAGCAGCGGTGTCCCTGGCAGCGGTGCTGGTGGCGGCGGTGTCCTGGGCAGCGGTGCTGCTGGTGGCGGTGTCCTGGGCAGCAGTGCTGCTGGCGGGCGGTGTCCTGGGCAGCAGTGCTGCTGGCTGGCGGGGTCCTGGGCAGCGGTGCTGGTAGCGTTCTTGTCCGCCGTGCAGGTTGGTGGCGACTTCCATTTCTTTCTGTGCCCCTTCCCCACCTTGGATGGTGGCGCAGCTTTCTTCCCACTCCCAACTGTAGTTCTGGGAGGGCCCTTGGTGGCAGGTGTTTTAGACTTCTCCCTCCGGGCAGTGGCCAACTCCTTATGCTTCTGAGGTGGGGGACTGTCCGTGGTCTGGCTCCTTGGCACACTGGCTGGCCTGCTGCTTGGCGCACTCCAGAAGCCGATTACTGCTGGCACCACTGTTCCCGCTCATGTGGTGGCTGAGGTGCTGGGTTGGGACCTGGAAAGGCGTGCCCTAGGGAACTGAAGGGGTGGGGGAGGTGAGGGGAAGAGGTCAAGATTGGACAGGAAAGTTTTTTAGACACACTGGGACGGGTAGATGGAGGGGTTTTGGGAGTGGAGGAAGAGGTAGTGGTTGTAGGAGGTGTACGTTTGCTGACTTTGGGTGAAGGAGCATGGGCTGGAGGCTGTCGTGAGGTGGATGGCTGTTGGGTGGGTGTGTGACTGCGTTTGTGTACCTGGGGAGGTGGGCTCACAGACACAATGGGAGAGGACACAGGGGATGTGTGAATGGTAGTGGGGGTGGTGAGTGCACGTGAGCGGTGTGTGGTGATGAGTGTGCTGGTGATAGACGTAGTGGATGAAGATGTAGTGCATGCAGGTGTGAGTGGAGACATGACAGGGAGGGAAGAGGGAGACGAGGAGGAGGGGGACACAGTGGAGGCAGTGGCTGTTGGTGTGTCTGAATGGGTATGATGCTTGTGTGAGTCCCTGTGGGATGTGTGGTGCTTATGTTTGCCAGAGCTTCCCTTGTGTGTTGAGGTGTGTGCATGCTAGTCTGATGGTGTGCTTGGGATAGGCTGAGGTACAGGGGTTTGGGTCTGGGTGGAGGAAGTTGGAGTGGGAGGCTGGACACAGGGACAATGGCTGCCATCAGTGCTGAGGCCAGAGTCTGAAAAGCTTGATGTTGGGCTGCCTGACCAGAACGAATGCCCTCCAGGTATGCATTGGTCTGTTGCAACTGCCTCTCTACACCCTGGATGGCATTCAGAATGGTAGACTGCCCACCAGTGAGGGATCTGAGGAGGTCAATGGCCTCCTCACTGAGGGCAGCAGGGCTGATGGTGGCAGGGGCTGAGGTGCCTGGGGCGAAGGAGATGACCACCCTCCTGGGTGAGCGGCCACAGGGCACACGCTGAGGGGCTGCTGGGAGGGCGGTGCAGGTAGCGGGGTGGCGGCTGTACCTGTAGATGCGGGGGCACAGAGGGGCGAGGAGGAGTCCGTGTGGCTGGTCTCAGCTCCTGTACCCGCCATGGAGCTCCCGTCACCCTCTGTCCCACTGGTGCCTTCAGACTCTGTTGTCTCGCCCTCCAGGGCCAGGTGGGATGCAGCTCCCTCCTGCTCTGGTGCCACTGCTTCTCCACCTGATGATGCTATTGCACACAAGAACAGGGAGACCAAAAAAAGGGGGGGGGAGACAGAAGAAAGACATGTTGAGTGCATGCAATACCGCTAAAGTTGGCGGACACTACAGACACAGAAGACCTCTGCACTACGCCGTGCACTTAGAGTTCCCTAATTAATCCCAGGGACATGGGGTACAAGGCCTATGCCCGATTGCTGCACACATGGAAGTCACACGAGCCTGACTAGGTGTAGTTGGCTCTGAACACTGGTGGGGTGGGGTGCCACATGTCCTGCCTTATGAAGGGACCTTGCCTACTAAACTCGCCCTGGCCTAGGGGAACCCACAGCCCACCTCCCCTACCCAGACACCTCATAATGCGAGCTGAATCAGCTGAATGAGAGTGTACTCACCCCCTTGTGGCTGCTGTGATGCTCTCAAGAGCCCATCTAACTCTGGATACGCCACCGCCAGGATCCCGAACATCAGGGGGGTCATGGTGTGACAGGCATCCCTCCCACGTTAGGAGGCCATCCCCAGCTGGGCCTCCGCCGTCTTCTTGCTCCAGCGGCAAATGTCCTCCCATCTTTTCCGGCAGTGGGTGCTCCGTCTGTGGTGGTCCCCCAGGGTCCGGACATCCTTGGCGATGGCATGCCAAATACCCATCTTCTGGTGGGCGCTGACCTACAGGAATAGTACAGGGGAAAAGGAGAAGATATAACCATCCGGACTGTCACAGTCATTGGCCTGCGTTCCTACCCTTGCCATGACACATGCACTCACCGTCGTTTCATGCACTCCTCATTATCCCGCCCCTATCTTCCATCCACACCACTCCACACAGGCAGTACCCATACAGCATGCTCACACCATCCACTAGTTTCTCCAACTCCTCCGTGGTGAAGGCAGGGGCCCTTTCCCCAGACACATGAGCCATTGTCTCTTCCAGACTGAGGTCACAGCAGCACTTGCAGTGTAGGTCCTCTCCTGTCGAAGATCAGGTATCAAGTGAGTGAAGAGATAGAAAATGGCAGTCACGTCCGCGGTGGTGCGTACTGTCACCGCTGGAGTACATCGTCATTGGCTCCTGGGACCCATAGGGTCCAATGTTAACCAATGCAGGATTGCGCCGCGTGCTTTGACCGCCTACAGCGACGGTATACAACGCCAGCGCAGTTACCTCATATCCCTGTGTCCCACATTACAGGTCAGGCAGCCGCCATTTCAGGGGGCCACATGGCATTAATTTTAAATGTGTCACACATATCTAGGCCTTGCATACGCATTAAGACAGGGACATAGCGGATTGAAAAATGTGTGCAATAAAGTAGTGTTTTCGTACCTCAGTGTTGGCTGACCCTCTGCTCACTGTTCTCCTCCATAGAGCATGTCCGCTGGGGCAGGTGAGGAGATGGCGGCATCCTCCGGTGAACAGACCCCTGGTGGAACTGTCGATAATGGAAGAGCGACATGTAATTGTCACCTACAGACTGGACCGTGCCACAATCCAGGAACTGTGTGCCCAGTTGGAGCCGGACCTGATGTCAGCTGTCCGCCATCCCACAGGTATCCCCCCTCTAGTGCAGGTGCTGTCAGTACTCCATTTCCTGGCAAGTGGGTCTTTTCAGACAACAGTGACCATAGCATCAGGGATGTCCCATCCTATGTTTTCCAACGTGTTGTCCAGAGTGTTGACTTCCCTGCTGAAACACATTCACAGCTACATCGTTTTCCCTCAGGTGGAGGATTTGCCTACAGTGAAAGGTGACTTCTATGCCCTGGGACATATCCCCAACATCATAGGTGCCATTGATGGGACACATGTGGCCTTGGTCCCCCCCGCAGGAGTAAACAGGTGTACAGAAACTGGAAGAGTTACCATTCTATGAATGTGCAGATGGTGTGTTTGGCCGACCAGTACATCTCCCATGTGAACGCCAAATTTTCTGGCTCAGTGCATGACGCTTACATTCTGATGAATTGCAGCATCCCTTATGTGATGGGGCAACTCCAGAGGCACCGTGTGTGGCTATTAGGTGAGGACATGGACCCTATACAGTGTGACTATGTGTCTGGGTCTGGGGTTCTCCCTAAGGGTTAGTGTGTGTCTAACAGTTGTCCCTCGACATTTGCAGGCGACTCTGGGTACCCCAACCTGTCATGGCTACTGACCCCAGTGAGAAATCCCAGGACAAGGGGAGAGGAATGCTACAATGAGGCCCATGTGCGAACTAGGAGGGATATAGAGAGGACCTTCGGCCTCCTAAAGGCCAGGTTCAGGTGCCTCCATATGACAGGTGGTTCCCTATTCTACTCACCAAAGAAGTTGTGCCAGATCATCGTAGCCTGCTGTATGCTTCACAACTTGGCTTTGCGATGACAGGTGCCTTTTCTGCAGGAGGATGGTCGAGATGGAGGTCTTGTGGCAGCTGTGGAGCCTGTGGACAGTGAAGATGAGGAAGCAGAAGAAGAGGATATCGACAACAGAAACACGGTGATTCATCAATACTTCCAGTGAGACACAGGTAAGAAGACGTCACTGCCTGCTACATCTGATACACTTGTTCTACCTCTCATCTGTCTATCACTTTCACCCAGTGTATGGACCCTGAGTTGTCACTTTCCCTTTCGATTTCACAGATGTGGGTCCCACTGTGTGACATCTGCTTTGTTTCCTCATGGACTAGAGCTGTGTGACATAGGTATGTTGACAATACAATGGATATATCATTTTTCCTCAGTTATTGCAAATACACATTTTCAAAAGCAGACTGACTCAAGATAGTTTTGTGATTTAAGGGTGTTTATTTAAGTGCTAAATATTGGAGGGAGTTGTAAAATGGTCAGGGGTGATGGTGGAGGAATGTCCACAGCAGAGTCCAGTCTATTAGTCTCACAGGTGCATTGTCCAAATGGGCATAGGAAGTGGAGCTGGAGCAGTTGATGGATGGACAGGGTGACAAAGTAGGACAAAAGGAGGACAATCAGGGTGGTCTCATTTCTTGGCGGGGGTCTTGTATTGTTCTCTGTCTTTGTCCTGTATCTCAGGGACCGTTTGCGGGGTGGTTCTCCATCTGCAGGGGGTGGGGTGCTGGTGTCGTGGTCCTTTGGTGGTGCCTCCTGTCCACTAGCGCCGGCGGAGGTGGTGGGCAGTTCATCGTCCAGGCTAGTGTCAGGGGCCTCTTGTTGTGCCACAGTGTCCCTCCTGGTGTTGACGAGTTCCTTCAGCACCCCTACAATGGTGCCCAGGGTGGTATTGATGGATTTGAGTTCCTCCCTGAACCCCAAATACTGTTCCTCCTGCAGCTGCTGGGTCTCCTGAAACTTGGCCAGTACCGTTGTCATCGTCTCCTGGGAATGGTGGTAGGCTCCCATGATGTTGGAGAGGGCCTCGTGGAGAGTGGGTTCCCTGGGCCTGTCCTACCCCTGTCGCACAGCAGCCCTCCCAGTTTCCCTGTGTTCCTGGGCCTCTGTCCCCTGAACTGTGTGCCCACTGCCACTGCCCCCAGGTCCCTGCTGTTGGTGGGTTTGTGGGTTAGCATGGGTTCCCTGTAGTGGGGGACACACTGCTGCTTGACGTGTCCTGGGGACAGAGGTATGGGCCTGCTGGGTGGGTGCTGTGCTGGTGTTTCCAGGAGGGGGAGGCTCTGTTGTGGCTTGTGCCAGTGTGAGGGGAACCGACTGTCCCGAGGTCCCAGATGGGCCGGGCTGGTCATCTAGATCCAGTTGGACAGAGCTGCTGTCATCACTGTGGGCCTCTTCTGTGGGGGGAGTTGACATGTTTGGAACCTCCTGTCCGGTGACGTTGGGTAGGGGTCCTGCAGGGGTGTAATGCATAATTATTGCATGTGTGTGCCATGGTGTGCAATGGGTGGGTGACCCTGTACCCCAGTGCTTGCATTCTTGTGTAGGACCTTGTGTGATAATTGTTTAGGGGTGTGGGTGGGTATGTGCAGTGGCCATGCATTGGTGATGGGTGTTCATGCTTTGGTGTTGCATGCCGGGCTTGGTGTTGGGATGGGTGGGTTGTGATAGTGGGACATATGTGAGGAGTTGGAGTGATGGGGTGAGGGTGTGGGTGGGGGTATGTGATAGCATGCAGGTAGGGTGGGGGATGAAGTAGTGAAAGGTTTGACTTATCAGAGTCCATTCCTCCAGCTACTCCTGCGAGGCCCTCAGGATGCAGTATAGCCAAGACCTGCTCCTCCCATGTTGTTAGTTGTGGGGGAGGAGGTGGGGGTCCGCCGCCAGTCCTCTGAACCGCGATTTGGTGTCTTGAGACCATGGAACGCACCTTCCCCCATAGGTCGTTCCACCTCTTCCTGATGTCATCCCGTGTTCTTGGGTGCTGTCCCACTGCGTTGACCCTGTCCACGATTCTGCACCATAGCTCCATCTTCCTAGCTATGGTGGTGTGCTGCACCTGTGATCCGAATAGCTGTGGCTCTACCCGGATGATTTCCTCCACCATGACCCTGAGCTCCTCCTCAGAAAACCTGGGGTGTCTTTGCAGTGCCATGGGGTGGTGTGGGTGATGTGTGAGGCGGTGTGTGTTGTGATGTGTGGGGTGCTGTTTAGGGGTGTGTGGTGTTTTGTGCGTGGATGTGTATGTGTGATGGTGTTGTGTGTCTCTTATGGTGGGGTTGTCTTTGCTGTGCTGTCTCTCTGGCCTTCGTCTAAAGGGTTTGTGGGTGATGTGGGCGTGTGTTTTATATTGTATTGAGTGTGTGATGTGTGTACGTGTATCAGGTGCGTGTATTTGGAATTGTCCAATGTGGTAGCGTTTTGTAAATGTGTGTGTATTCTGAGTGCGGCGGTGTGTACCGCCAATGGAATACCGCGGTTGAAAGACCGCCGTGTGAATTCTTCGGTTTTGATAGTGTGGGCGTATTCCTGTTGGCGTAACGGTGTCGGTTTTGTTTTTGCCAGTTTATCACTGACCTTAGGTGTGGCGGACTTGTGTGGGTGTCTGGATTTTTGGTGGATTCCGAGCTGTGGGTCGTAATAGCTGTGGCGGAATTCCGCAGCTGCGGCGGTGTGTTGGCAGTCTTCTGCACGGCAGTTAGCGGCATTTACCGCAGATGTTGTAATGACCCCCAATATTTCTGAACTTAACATATGGCACTGGCCCCCAATACTTGCAAATTGTCCTTCTCATTGATGCCACTCAGGCTGCAACAACAGGCACATGAGTAGTATAACTGGCACACATGGGCACATTCTAGCCTGTGAGAAGGTGAAGTACAGGGAAAATTGTGCACCTGAGGTGCTTACTTGCTACTCTGGTGAGCCACATAGCGGCCTATACAGCGGTAGTACCTCAGTCACCAGCCTCTCTAGCTCCTCTGGTGAGAAGGCAGGGGCCCTATCACATGCTGACAGCAGTGTTAGTAGTCAGATGAGTGACTCTTCAGAACATGGTGGTCATTTCCGACATGTACGCGGTCGTGACCTCCGGTGGACACAGACATTAACCCACGATCACCACTGGCAACAAAGTCAGCCTATGGCTTTGTCCGCCGCAGTTGCAACTGCCTCCTGCCATGACGACTTCATGTCCGGTGATCACGGGCGGTTCCTAATGTCCAGTGGAGTAGGTCAGGCATCTGCCATTTTGACGGACTGAAATGCTGCATTGGGCTTTAGAAACTGCATCACACCTGTAAAAAATTATTTTTGACCTCACAAACATTCTTATTCTGTCTTGTCATGTAGGTCCTACTACTCAAACACCATTGTAGTATGTTGCAGGGCACCAATGGCATTGAACAGTGGTGCACAGTCCACCACTGTTGACGTTCATTTTGGTGGACGGTATATCCAGTCACATTTTAAAGGGGCAATTGTGTTGCATATCTTTGAGTTTTGTCCATATATATGTTGTGGATATTTGTGTGGAAAACCATGGGGATCACATGTGATCCTTGTGTTATTCGTAGCTGTGATGTGTACTAGTTGCCATCTCTATCCATTCAGAAATACCTTGTCACATGATATCATTGACATTCATCATGTATGTTTCTGTGGACACATTGACTAATCTTTCAAATCATGTCTTGTCATACATAGGTATCCAGTGAGAGGGATACCTGTCTGCCGTCCAATGCTAGAGCTTCAGACCATGCAGCAAAGGCACATAATAACATATTACCGCCTGGATAGGCAAACAATAGTGGACTTATGTTGTCAGTTGGATTCAGATCTGATGCCAGCTATTAGTTATCCAACCAGCATACGACCCATTGTACAAGTCATGTCTTCCTGCCCACAGGGTCCTTCCAACATACAGTGGCCCTATTTGCTGATATGTCCAAACCTATGTTCAGTCTGGTGTTGAAGGATTTCCTCTCAGCAATGTTGGAACACCTTGACAGCTATATCTGGTTTCCTCGACATGAGGATTTAGCATGGGCATGTGAAGGCTGACTTTTATGGTTTTGCATGTATCCCACATGTGGTGGAGGCCATCTATGGCACACATGTTGGCTTAGTCCCACCACAGGCCAATGAACAAGTACATTGCAACAGAAAGAACTTCCATTCCATCAACGTGCAAGTTGTCTGTTTGACGGATCTCTACATTTCACATGTGTGTGCCTGTTATACAAGTTCCTTCATAATGCAGAACTGCACCATACTCCAGCTGATGTCACAACTGTACCCAGATGTGGAAAGTCACATCTGTCCTGTTTGTATGTGTGCAATGTCTGGCGCTACAATCATGAAGTGAGTGACTCATTGTTGCACATACCCATTACTTAACAGGACACCCCACATATCCAAACTGTCCTTGGTTGTTGATGCCACTAAGGAATCCAACTATGCTAGGGAAAGTCCACTTCAATTAGGCCCATTGAAGAACACAGCAGGTAGTGGAGTGGAGTGGACTTTCAGACTCCGGAAGGCCAGATTTAAATATCTGGACAGGACTGGTGGAGCCCTTCTCTACTCACACGGAAAAATGTATGAGATCACTGTGGCATGCTTCATGCTTCACTGCATCACCCTGCGGAAGAATATCCCATACATCCCAGAGGAGGGGGAGCCTGCTGTGCCACCAAGTGAGAATCCTGAAATGCCAAGCAGGGATGACAGTGGTGAAGAAGAAGGAGCTGACTTGCAGGAAGATCTCATGAAAGGCCACTTTTCATGAGTGTAAGTATGTCATGTGATGTAATGTCTCTGACTGAACAATGAACTGTCGTTGTGAGAAGGTGTGGAATTGAGTGTTTTAGAAACAACTAGGGAGCTGATACTTTGCAATATTCAGGCAAAGGCTGCTTGAAGAGTCAGCCTTTGACATATCCTCACCTTGATGATGTTGCTTTGTTTGTGCCAGTTTCCTTGCAATGTAATTACATTTCCAGTTGCTTGCTATGTGATTTGTGTAATAGGTATGTTTTCTAGCCTATACTCCTTGATTTGTCTTTGTACAGGTACGTTCACCATGACATCCTCATGTAGGCATTTCAGCGGTGTGACACTGGCAGGTATCTGATGCTGTTCTGACATAGGAAGTGGTCATGATTTGTTCCAACTATTGTAGGTCACAGATTTGGGGTGAATGAGACCTCTGCCAAGGCAGCTTGCACAGTGTTCGGGTGGAAGGTCAGAAGTGCACATTGGACTTGTTTTGTGTGCTGTGTGGTGGGCCAATTACATTATTAGACCTGATAGCCTTAGTTTGGGTATCCCCCAACGTTTTGCCTGCCTGCCTCCCTCCACTTTTCTGACACAGTTTTTTCTGGTTTTAGGATTCTGTGCACTTTACCACTGCTAACCAGTGCTAAAGTTCACATGCTCTCTCCATTAAACATGGTAACATTGGTTCATT
Organism: Pleurodeles waltl; assembly: GCF_031143425.1. Lineage (NCBI taxonomy): Eukaryota > Metazoa > Chordata > Amphibia > Caudata > Salamandridae > Pleurodeles > Pleurodeles waltl. Next base: position 925,716,581 of record NC_090443.1, on the reverse strand, counting down.
CCCAATTGGCATATTTGATTTACTTGTAAGTCTCTAGTAAAGTGCACTATATGTGCCCAGGGCCTGTAGATTGAAAGCTACTAGTGGGCCTGCAGCACTGGCTGTGCCACCCACATAAGTAGCCCCTTAACCATGTCTCAGGTCTGCCATTGCAAGGCCTGTGTGTGCAGTTTCACTGCCACTTCGACTTGGCATTTAAAGGTACTTGCCAAGCCTTAGACTTCCCTTTTTCTACCTACATATAGGTCACCCCTAAGGTAGACCCTAGGAAACCCTGAGGGCAGGGTGCTATGTAGGTAAAAGGCAGGACATGAACATGTGTGTTTTATCTGTCCTGGTAGTGGAAAACTCCTAAATTCATTTTCCACTACTGTGAGGCCTAGTCCTTTCATAGGATAGCATTAGGACTACCCTCATATACTGTTTGAGTGGTAAATTCTGATCAGAAAGGGGTAACCAGGTCATATTTAGTATGGCCAGAATGGAAATATTCCTGCTTATTGGTGGGATTGGATTTTTTATTACTATTTTAGAAATGCCACTTTTAGAAAGTGAGCATTTCTCCGCACTCAAAATCCATCTGTGCCTTACAACCTGTCTCCAATCCACATCTGGGCTTAGTTGGTTGACAGCTCCCTTGTGCATTTCACCCAGGCAACCACAAACACAGGATACTCAGTCACACCTGTACTCATCTGCATACCAAATGGGTCTTCCTGGGCTGGGAGGGTGGAGTGCCTGACACTTGCCTTTCAAAGGCTAGTGGCCTGACCTCACACAATGGACTGCCAAACCCCCTACTGGGACCCTGTCAGACAGACCTGCACTTCAAAACCACTCTGAAGTCTCCCCCACTTCAGAGGCATTTTTGGATATATAAACTGGGTCTCTGACCCCACCAACTCAGACTCATTTGGACCAGAACCTGCAACCTGTCAAGAGGAACTGCCAGGTTGCTCAAAGGACTCACCTGGACTGCTTTGCTGTGAAGGACTGCTGCCTTGCTGGCCTCTGACTTTGATAAGAAGTGCTCTCCAAGGGCTTGGATTGTGCTTGCCTCATGTTTTCTGATGTCTCAGGGCCAAAAAGACTTAGGGGGTCATTATGACCCCGGCGGTTAGAGTAATAGTGACGGTAGTACCGCCAACAGGCTGGCGGTACATACCACCATATTATGACATTGGCGGTTTGGTAAGAGCCAAACCGCCAATGTAACACACCGACCATGACTGTAGTCTCCAGCCTGGCGGCTGTCACTAGGCCACCCACAGGAAAATGACCCCACCCACCGCCATGGTTTTCGTGGCTTTCTTACCGCCACGAAATCCATGGCGGTAGGCACTATCAGTGCCAGGGAATTCCTTCCCTGACACTGATAGGGGTCTCCCCCGCCCCGCCTCCAGAGAGTCCTCCCCCATCTTTCCCTTCCCCTTTCAGATACCACCCGACATACACACACCTACACGCACAGACATACACACGCATACACACACACTTACCCACATTCACCCACGCATGCATACATCCATGAACACACACATCCACTTACATACATACAAGCACACACGCATTCACACAACACAACATACACACACTCTCACATCCAGTAATGCACACACATTATACACACCAACACCCGTATGCACGCACACAGAAACATACACATACACACACCACACACAACAACCCTCACCCCCACCCCCGTTGGAGCACCCGACTTACCTGCTTGCAGGGGGTCCTCCGGGCAGGTGAGGGGACGGGGCACTGCTGCCAGCAGCAGCGTCCACTAGCAGAGCACCACCAGGCCGTATCATGTGTCATGATACGGCCTGCGGTGGTCTACTGGCGTGGCACTGCTGCTGGCAGCAGCGCCACCTTACCGCCATCCGCCGCCAAGACCGTAGCCGTAATTCCGCCAGCCTTCTGGTAAAATTCTGGCTACAGTCATAATATGGCAGCCACGGCGACGGTCTTTTGGCGGCTGTTGCCTTGGCAGTAGACGGCTTTTATCGCCTATGTCATAATGAGGGCCTTAATCTCTTCAAGGAAACTCCTTGTGGCCCACAAATTGACGTGCAACCTGTCATAAATGACGCACAGCCTGCCCTGTGAAGAGAAAATCTATGCACAACTGAACTAGAATGACGCAGCCTGACTTCCTGAGCGAAGACTGGTTGAGCACCTGCGTTGTGACCAGAAATTGGATGCATGGCCATACCAAATCGCCGAACAGCCGAGCCGGAAAGATGCAGCCTGACTTCCTGAGTGAAGAATCGATGCATCACCTACTGGATCGACACCACGCCTGTGACTTCATCCCACACGCCCAGGATTTTCCCTGCATCATCCTTGGGCATCCAAAGATCCCCACATCGCAGTGAGGAACCAAGACTGCGTGCCGGAAATTGACGCAGAGCATGAAAAGAAACAACACATCATCTGTGCCGCATCAGAAAAACTGGCACATACCTTATTTTTCCACCATCTCCTCCTCTGCGGTCTTCATGCATGGTAATTCTGATCCAAACCAGGTACTTTGTGCAAACAAGAGACAACTGTTGGTTTCTAAGACTTAAGGGCCACATGTATGAATATTAGGTTTTGCGACTCGCAAATTGAGTGTCGCAAAACCTGATGTACAACAGTGCCAATGACACTGTTTGGATTCCCAATGGGGTCACAAATGACCTACTTCATAAATATTTATGAGGTAGGTCGCAATCTGTGACGCCTTTAAGAATGGCTCCCTCACAGGGTTGGTGGCCTGCTGGGGACAGCAGACCATCATGTCTGTGACTGCTTTTCAATAAAGTACTTTGTTTGTTTAATGCAGCCAGTTTTCCTTAAAGGAAAACGGGCTGCATTAAAAAAAAAAAAAAAAAATCGTTTTCTTTTCATTTTTTCAGAGCAGGCAGTGGTCCGTGGGACCACTGCCTGCTCTGAATTTTTTTTACGCTACCATTCACATAGGGGCAAGGGGTTTCCGGAGACCCCTTCCCGTTTGCAAAATGGTTAGCACCAATTTGAAATTGGTGCTAACTGCGATTGTTTTGTGACCGCATTCACCGTCATAAAACAAACCTACATCGCACTGGGACTCGCAATTAGGAAGGGAATAACCCCTTCTTAATTGCGACTCGCAAACATATTTTGCAACTCTGTAGATAGACTACCAAATCGCAAAATAGGGTCTGTACATACCAAAATGATTTTTTCTTTTCACAAATGGCCCGGTTCTGCAAATCGGTCCGTTTATGAAAAGAAAAAAAGTATGTACATCTGGCCCTAAGACTCTTTTTAATCTTGCAAAAGTGATATCTCAACTTGTACCTAGTGAATCTTTATCATTTTTACCCTAATTTACAGAGATAAATATCTTATATTTTTCTAACCCTGTGTGTGTATTTTTGTGGTGTTTTTACTATGTTATTGCATGGTTTGTTGCACAAATACTTTACACATTGCCTTCTAAGTTAATCCTGACTCCTCAGTGCCAAGCTACCAGAGGGTGGGCACAGGATAATTTGGATTGTGTGTGACTTACCCTGACTAGGATTGTGGTCCCTATTTGGACAAGGGAGTATACCTCTGCCAACTAGAGGTAAAGTGATGTGAAGTAAAGTAAACTAGTAAAGTGAAGGTGCCAGTCCTGGTGAATGAAATCATTGGAGTAGATGCCAAACCACTGGGAGTCGAAAGTCCAGAGAACTCCTTCCATTGGAATTGGTAGGTTCCTCAGGATAAGTGAATGTGTGGCACGCAAAGAGGTTCCTTTAGGAAGAGGTCACTTGCTGGCAGTGGTGGATGTCTTGCCATCTGCACCTCCTGGATTCTTCTCTGGATATCCCCACTTGCGTGGAGGGGGGATCTGCTGCTACATAGGCAGGGGAGTCTGGGGCTTTTTCCTCTGGCAGGGCCTCCCTTCCAGTGGCTGGCACCAATGAAGAAGGGCCTGGTGTTGATGCACCAAAGGAATGGGTAGAGTGGTGTTGCTCAGGGTGGTGTTAATGTCTCTTATCACCCCTGTTAGGGAGGCCATGTTGGTATTGTGAGCCTCCCACTGTTCATGCATATCGCTATAGCTGTCCCTCTGTAGCTGCTTGATTTCCCGGAGTTTGGTTACTACCTGGCCCATCGTGCCTTGGGACTTCTGATAGACCCCCAAGATGTGGTTGATGGTGTCCTGGCCAGGAACAGCCCCAGTGACCTCACCCTGCTGGCCCACAGCATCCCTCCCATGCATCCTACACCCATGGCCCTGTGCCCTTGACACAGGGTGCCCTCTCCCACTGGGACCTGGACCCTCATTGTCAGAGGTTTTGCACTGCAACTCAGGACACAGGACTGGGACTGGGTGACATGCAATGGTAGACACTGTGCTAGAGACACAGGTTGGGGGGTGAATGGTTGCCTGTGGACTGGGAGGTGGTGATGTAGCCACAGTGAGACTCACTGTTGGTGCCTGACCAGGTTTCCCAGATGGGTCAGAACAGTCTTCCATGTCCAGACATCCAGAAGTGTATTCTTCACTGAGGGCTTCATCCAGGTCGGTAGTGGCAGTTTCTTCTGTGGCCTTTGTGTGCCCATTGGAAGCTTGACCTGTTGATGTGACAGTTACAATGTTACTGGTTGTATTGTGACACCTACCTCCAACAATTTAGTGTAACATTAAGCATAGACCATGTATCGTGGCTGCGTGATCAAACATAGTAGACGCATAATTTTCTAGCTCTGCTCTGGCCCGCAACAATTAAGGAGGACAAGCAAGTCTGTTCCCAGACTTTGCAGTGGCTGTACAAGCCAGGAGGGCCACCTACACGGCGGTAAAGAGAGCGCACAGAGAAGAAGGGATAACATATGTACTACTCTTTCCATCCCGGCTGAAATTCATGGTGGATGGAACTGTGCACTTTTGCCAAGATCCTGAGGAGGCACGGGCTTGGCTGGAATGCTACAGATCAGGCACAGCTGGGTGCCCAAAAGAAAAGAAAATTGCTACGGCTACCCAGCGCCGAAAGAGAAAGAGGAGATCCTGGAGCCGAACCCGCCAACCCCGGCTCACCAAACCTTCCCCCACCCAGTCAGAGTAAGGGAAGAAGCGGGCGCTTCACGTTGCTGCCTCCTTAACGGAACCTGAGCTTCCAGATGGGTTGGGGGCCCGAAAAGACTAAGGTGGTCATTACAACCCTGGCGGACGGTGTTAAAGCGGCGTTAAAACCGCCAACAGGCCGGCGTTAAAAAAATTGCAATTACGACCGTGGCGGAAACCGCCAACAAAGACAGCCACTTTAACACTCTGACTGCCACGGCGGTACAAACAAACAGCGCAGCAGTCACCGCCAACAGACAGATGGAGGACAATGTACCGCCCACACTATTATGACAGGCCAATCTGCCACCTTTTCTGGGGCGATTCACCATGGATAAAAACACAGCGGAAACAGGAATTTCGAAGGGAAAACGCTCACCTCTACACACCCCACTAGGACACCATGGACCGTGAACTCCAAATTCTCCCTGCGATAGTTTTCCTGCTCCTCTACCAGGAGCACGAATGCCGGCGGTGAAGCCCACTGTGAGTACTGCACCTACGACACAGGGGAGGGAAAAAACAGGGACACGCAACACCCCCACCCTCACCCACTACAACACACACAAATGCATATCAATACATCACAGTTACAGCTCCCAAACCCCCCAGAAGAATGCAAAGACAATAGAAAATTAGTGTAACCATTGTAATATACTAAAAACAAGTAGGCAGAAATATTTATATACACCAGGTACAAAATGAATACCAAGCATAGTAGTCCAGGTAGTGCACTAAGATAGTCCGTGGAACACTGGGACCACACGGTATGGGTGAGGCCCACACAAGATCCCCGACCATGACGGAGAGAACAATGCAGGGGCATCCGATACCAAGAAAACAGGCACCTCAGGGGGAGGGAAAGGGGGGGCACCTCAGCCGCTTGAGTGCACGACGCCAAATCCACGAGGGGGCCACATGCCCACTGTTCCATCCTGGGGAGTGCAAAGCCACAGTCTCACAAGTCTCTACAGTGGGTGGTCTGCCCACTGTTCAATCCTGGGGAGTTCAAAGCCACAGTCTCTCAAGTCTATACAGTGGATGGTCTGCCCACTGTTCAATCCTGGGGAGTGCAAAGCCACAGTCTCTCAGGTCTCTACAGTGGGTGGTCTGCCCACTGTCCAATCCTGGGGAGTGCAAAGCCACAGTCTCTCAAGTCTCTACAGTGAGTGGTCTGCCCACTGTTCAATCCTGGGGAGTGCAAAGCCACACTCTCTCAAGTCTCTACAGTGGGTGGTCTGCCCACTGTTCAATCCTGGGGAGTGCAAAGCCACAGTCTCACAAGTGGATGACAGTCTCCACTGGTTCTGGAGGGGGCATGGTGCCCAGAGTGCTTCATCCTGTTAAGGAAAGAGGTAGTGGATGACAGTCTCCACTGGTTCTGGAGGGGGCATGGTGCCCAGAGTGCTTCATCCTGTCAAGGACAGAGGTAGTGGATGACAGTCTCCATGGTGGTCTTCTCCGCCGTGCTGCTCTTCCCAGACTTGCCGGGTTTCTTGTGGCCCTTCCCCACCTTGGAAGGTGTCACAGCTGACTCCACACTCCCAACGGGACCCCTGGGAGCGGCTTTGGTGGCTGGAGTCTTCCCCCTCTCCCGCCGGGCACTGGCCAACTTCTGATGTTTCACAGGTGGGGGGACTGTCTGTGCTGTGGCTCCATGCCACACTGGCTGCCCTGGTGGCCGGTGCACTCCACATTCCGGTGACTACAGGCACTACTGGTCCCGGAGATGTTGTGGCTGAGGTGCTACTTCCGGATCTATGAGTCGGACGGGGAGGGGGAGGTGTGGGAAAGAGGTCAAGGTTGGACAGGAAAAGTTTTTTGGACACACTGGGATGGGTTGCTGGAGGGGGTTTGGGAGTGGAGGATGAGGTGGTGGCTGTAGGAGGTGTACGTTTGGTGACTTTGGGTGAAGGTGCATGCGCTGGAGGCTGTCGTGAGGTGGTTGACTGTTGGGTGGGTGTGTGCCTGCGTTTGTGTATCTTTGGAGGGGGCGTCACAGACACACTGGGAGAGGACACAGGGGACGTGTGAATGGTAGTGGGGGTGGTGACTGCACGTGAGCGGGGTGTGGTGGTGGGTGTGCTGGAGAGGGACGTAGTGGCTGTAGAGGTAGTGCATGCAGGTGTGAGTGTAGACGAGACTGGGAGGGAGGAGGGAGACGAGGAGGAGGGGGACACAGTGGAGGCAGTGGATGTTGCTGTATCTGTATGTGGGTGATGCTTGCGTGACTCCAGAGGCACTGTGTGTGGCTATTAGGTGAGTACCTGGAAGGAAGACAGTGGGAATGGTTGTCTGGGTCTGGGGATATCCCTCCAGGTTAGTGCGTGTCTAACAGTTGTCCCTCACCATTTGCAGGTGCCTCTGGTTACCCCAACCTGTCATGGCTACTGACCCCAGTGAGGAATCCCAGGACAAGGGCAGAGCAACGCTACAATGAGGCCCATGGGCGAACTAAGAGTGTGATCGAGCGGACCTTCGGCCTCCTGAAGGCCAGGTTCAGGTGCCTCCATATGACAGGTGGATCCCTATTCTACTCACCAAAGAAAGTGTGCCAGATCATCGTGGCCTGCTGTATGCTTCATAACTTGGCTTTGCGACGACAGGTGCCTTTTCTACAGGAGGATGGTCCAGATGGCGGTGTTGTTGCAGCTGTGGAGCCTGTGGATAGTGAAGACGAGGAAGCAGGGGAAGAAGACAATCACAACAGGGACTCAGTGATCCAGCAATATTTCCAGTGAGACACAGGTAAGAATACAAACCTGCCTACTACATGTACTTTAACACTACAACCTCTCTACTGTGTGTCGTTTTCACCCAGTGTATGGTCACTGAGTTGTCACTTTCCCTTACGATTTCACAGATGTGGGTCCCACTGTGTGACATTTGCTTAGATTCCTCATGGACTAGAGCTGTGTGACATAGGTATGTTGACATTAAACTTGAAAGAGCATTTTTTCACTGTAATTGCTAATACACGATTTCGAAATCACAGACAGACTCCAGATTGTTTTGTGCTTTAAGGGTGTTTATTTAAGTGCTCAATATTGGAGAATGCTGTAAAATGGTGAGGGGTGATAGCGGAGGAATGTCCATGGCAGAGTCCAGTCTATTAGTCTCACAGGTGCATTGCCCATATGGGCATAGGAAGTGGAGCTGGGGCAGTTTCAGTATGGCAGGCTGACAAAGTGGGACAGTAGGATGACAATCAGGGTGGTCTCATTTCTTGGCGGGGGTCTTGGCATCATGTTCTGTTTTTGTCCTGGATCTCAGGGACCGTTTGCGGGGTGGTTCTGCCTCTGCAGGGGGTGGGGTGCTGGTGTGGTGGTCCTGTGGCGGGGCGTCCTGTCCACTAGCGCCGGCGGAGGTGGTGGGCAGTTCATCGTCCATGCTAGTGTCAGGGGCCCCTTGTAGTGCCACAGTGTCCCTCCTGGTGTTCACACGTTCCTTCAGCACCCCTACGATGGTGCCCAGGGTGGAGCTGATGGTTCTGAGCTCCTGCCTGAAGCCCATATACTGTTCCTCCTGCAGGCGCTGGGTCTCCTGAAACTTGGCCAGTACCGTTGCCATCATCTCCTGGGAGTGGTGGTATGCTCCCATGATGGAGGAGAGGGCCTCGTGGAGAGTGGGTTCCCTTGGCCTGTCCGCCCCCTGTCGTTCAGCAGCCCTCCCAGTTCCCATGTGTTCCTGGGCCTCCGTCCCCTGGACTGTGTGCCCACTACCACTGCCCCAGGTCCCTGTTGTTGTTGGGGTGGTGGGTTATCCTGGGTTCCCTGTAGTGGTGGACACACTGCTGATTGACGTGTCCTGGGGGCGGAGGTATGGGCCCGCTGGGTGGATGCTGTGCTGGTGTTTCCAGAGGGTGGAAGGTCTGTAGTGGCCTGTGACTGGGTGATGGGAACCGACTGTCCCGAGGTCCCCGATGGGCCGGGCTGGTCATCTAGATCCAGTTGGACAGAGGTGCTGTCATCACTGTGGGCCTCCTCTGTTGGTGGAGTGGACATGTGTGGACCCTCCTGTCCGGTGACGTTGGGTAGGGGTCCTGCAGGGGTACAAAAGGATGGTTATTACATCTGTGTGTGTCATGGTGTGCAATGGGTGGGTGACCGTTTACCCCAGTGTTTGCATTCCTGTGTGAGACCTTGTGTGAGGATGGTTTAGGGGGTTGTATAGGTGTGTGCAGTGGGCATTCTTTAGTGATGGGTGTCCATGCTTTGTTGTTGCATGCAGGGCTTGGTGTTGGGATGGGTGGTTTGTGATGTTGGGACATATGTGGGGAGTTGGGGTGCTGGGGGTGAGGGTGGGGGTAAGTGATAGCATGCAGGTAGGATGGGGGTTGTAATAGTTAAAATTTTGACTTACCAGAGTCCATTCCTCCACCTACTCCTGCGAGGCCCTCAGGATGCAGAATCTCCAAGACCTGCTCCTCCCATGTTGTTAGTTGTGGGGGAGGAGGTGGGGGTCTGCCGCCAGTCCGCTGAACCGCAAGGTGGTGTCTTGAGACCACGGAACGCACCTTCCCCCGTAGGTCATTCCACCTTTTCCTGATGTTCTCCCGATTTCTTGGGTGCTGTCCCACTGCGTTGACCCTGTCCACTATTCTTCGCCATAGCTCCATCTTCCTTGGAGGTGCAATGGAGGTGTGCTGCACCTGTGCTCCGAATAGCTGTGGCTCTACCCGGACGATTTCCTCCACCATGACCCTGAGCTCCTCCTCAGAGAACCTGGGGTGTCTTTGCCGTGCCATGGGGTGGTGTAGGTGATGTGTGGGGTGGAGTGTGTGGTGATATGTGTGGTGATATGTAGTGGTGTGTTGTGTGAGGTGCGTGGAAGTTCTGTGGGTGATGGTGTTGTGTGCCTGTGGATGCTGTTGTTCTTGCTGGTGCTCTCGCTCTGGCCTTCTTTCGGAATTTTTTGTCATGGGGGTTTGTGGGTGTTGTGGGTGTGTGTTTTATATTGTATTGGGTATGTGGGAGTGGTGTGTGTATGTGTATCAGGTGTGTGTATTTCGAATTGTCCAATGTGGTAGTGTTTTGTAAATGTGTGTGTATTTTGAGCGCGGCAGTGTGTACCGCCAATGGAATACCGCGGTTGAAAGACCACTGTGTGGATTCGTGTGTCGTGATAGTGTGGGCGTATTTCTGTTGGCGTGACGGTGGAGGTGTTGTTTTCGCCAGTTTATCACTGACCTTTGGTGTGGCGGACTTGTGTGGGTTTCTGAATTTTGGCGGATTCCGTGCTGTGGGTCATAATAGCTGTGGCGGAAGTCCGCGGCCGCGGCGGTGTGTTGGCGGTCTTCTTTACCGCCAATGTTGTAATCACCGCCTAAGACCTTGATTCGGACACCCACCTGTCAGACTCTAATTCACAAACAAGCACACCAGAAGATCTCCACCACATAATACCTCAATCATCTGACGATATCATTTAAATGGGCCCCACTGAACTGCCTGAGGATGCCGCTGATTCTGCAGAACATTTGGGGTTATAGGAGAATGGGCCAGACTAAGAAATGATGTCCCAACAGTTGCCTCCCCCTCTCCCTGCCTCTTCGTCTTTGTAGAGGCGGTACCGTATGACACTCATTATGGGTATTGTGTTCTGTTTGAGCTGCCAGGCGTTGCTGAACTGTCCTTAGGAGGGAAGTTGGGGTTTTGTTTCATTGTTTTGTCCTCAATGATCTCCGATGTCTATTGATATGCAGAACGTTGCAGATGTAGCGGGCTGCTGGGGATTATGGCTCCCAAAGATGACCAAATAATATTATACTATGCCAATACCGTTGACTGCACTTAATGTGATTGCCTGGAATGTTTGAGGGTTGAGATCTATGGGCAAACGGCATAAAATTCTGTCATATTTAAAATGCTGTGGGGTACATATTGCTATGTTGCACGAGACACACCTCACACAGACAGAAGGCGAGCGTCTTTGCCGGGGTTGTAGAGGGCAACTGTTTGGGAACACTTATTCTGCATATACCCGGGGTACACTGATCTGGATTAGGGCAGGGGTGCCTTTGGATGCAACAAGGGTGCTAGTGGATGAAGAAGGGTGGATTGTCTTAGTGGGAGGGCGCCTGCATGGTAGACCCATTGTGCTGGGGACGGTATACGCCCCTAATTCTAACCAGGTGGCCTATCTCCATACCCTGACTGCACACATGCCTGATTACCCAGGGATTTCCCTCATTGTGGGGACTTTAATGGGGTCCTGGACATAGACCTCGACTGCTCTTCCCCGCCGTTGCAGGGAGTTATGTTGATTAGGATTGCTCCGGGGCTGAACGCCTGGCTGTCTAGCTGGGCCTTGGAGGATGTGTGGCATGTACAACACCCAATACATCGGGACTTTTCCTATTATTCTCAAATCCACCAAGTACATACTAGAATTGATCGGTTTGTGTGCAGTGGGCCAGTCAGTGGACAGATAAGGCACTCAGAGTATCTAGGCCGCACATTCATGGACCAAAGCCCGCCTCTGCTGCATATGTAAGTGGGAGAGCCCTGACCCCTTATCCCGACTTGGCACCACATGCCGACTGCACTGGACGATGCCAGTTTTAGAGAAGCACTGTCTGCGAAGGTGGCGGAGTTCTGTTCCTGTAATGGGGGCTCAGCAACACAAGGGGGGATGGAATGGGAGGCCCTCAAGGTGGTGGTGCGGGGTCACTGTATGGGTCAGAGGACGGGAATTAGGGGAGTGTTGGAGGGAGACCTCACACATCTCGAAGATCGATTGCATGCCTTGGACAATGAGAAGGGCCGTGGCTCTGAGGCTCTCCGCCGGTTGTTGGAAGTTTGGGAGGAATACGATATGGCCCTTCAAAAGCTTAGATGTATGCAGAGTATATGGAAGGGTACACGAGGAGGAAGGTAGGGCTGGACAGTTACTGGCCTGGTTGGTTCACCACCACATAGCGGGGACCTTGATTACTGGGGTTACACTTGGTAAATGAACCCCTCAGTATAAATGCAGTGTTCCGTGATTATTACTTAGCGCTGTATGCCCACCTGGAGACTCCGCTGCCAGACACATTAGATGACCTGTTGGCTGAAATGCAGCTGAGAACCCTCACAGAGAAGGTTTCTGCACTGCTGGGTGCAGAGGTGACGGAAGATGAAGTGAAGTTGGCAATCAATGACTTGGCAACTGGTAAGACTCCTGGGACGGATGGCCTTTCTCCAGAGTTTTACAAATTGACAGTAGGTATCTTAGCCCCAAGGCTGGCAGCAATGTATGCAGAAGCCAATGGGCATTGCCTTCTCCCTGTCATGTTGAGGGAAGCGCTAGTGTACCCCTCCCTAAAACTACTGATCGACATGCAGGGGTAAAATAATTCTGGCTCCTCTCCATGCTCATTACTGATTTTAAAATTCTGAGCAAGGTCCTAGCCACCAGGCTTCTGCCGTATGTGCAGAACCCGATCCATGATGACCAATGCAGGTTCATACCCAACAGAAACACCTCACAAAATCTCCATAGACTCTAAACAGTATTATACGGTTCCTCTCACCCGACGGACTCAGACACAGTAGTAGTGTCAGTAGACCTTGAAAAAGCTTTCAACACAGTGAGATGGGACTACCTCAAAGTTACAATGCGACGGTTGGAATTAGGAGATGCATGGCTTAAATGGTTTAATCTGTTATACTGTTCCCCATCTGCAAGAGTCAGAACTGGGCAGGAGCTCTCGGACGAGTATCACATCCATAGGGGTACCAGCCAGGGGTGTCTGCTCTCCCCATTGCTCTTCACCTTGGCTATGGAGCCCCTGGCGGAGTGGTTCAGAAAGGATGGGCGTGGTAGAGGGATATGTCGCGGAGGAGTGGAACATATCATATCGTTGTACGCTGATGACTTGTTGATCTACTTAAGAGATAGGAGAGAGACTTGCCCTGAGCGCTTGAGACACTGGAAAGTTTTGGGGCCTACTCCGGTTACACCTTAACAGAGGGAAGATGTGTCTATTTACAGTAGTTGCTGGCAGTGCCCCATCCCACAACTCCCTGATTGGTGTTAAATGGGCCCTTTAATACTTTCAAATATCTTGGGATTCAAATCTACCATGACAGAGTTGATTTGCGGGAGGGCAATTTGGGCAAAGCAACACAATCCCTTATATCTGGGTTTGGTTTTTGGCGCACCCTTTACTTGCTGTTATGGCGGAAGCACCGCCAACAGGCTGGCGGTGCTTCCCAGGTCATTGCCCCATGCCCCTGAGGTTGTCCCATTTATTCCTAGTGTCCTCCCTTGTGCACAGGGTGGTGACTACAGCATTGACTCTGTCAACTATCCTGTTCCACATTTCCATTTTCCTACTGAGAGGAGTATGCTGGAATTGTGCTCCAATTGTGCTCCAAACAATTGTGGCTCTACTCTTATGATTTCATCCACCATGACTCTTATCTCCTCTTCTACTTTCTCAGATATTGTTCTCTAAAAAAAGAAATTTCTAAGCCTGAAGGTAAACCCTGACTGGGACCAATCTACTTCTTGTATTCAAACTGCGCTCCATCACAGTCAGACTTAACTAGCTCGATCAGAGGTCCACGGTTGCTGCTTTTATCTTTTAGGTGCTATTCAAATAATTTATTAAAATGTACTTTATTTTTCTAAATTGTTTTGGAATTTTTCTTGTATTTTGTTTTCACTTTATTACTGTTTGTGTGCTGCATAATCACCTTACACATTGCCTCAAAGTTAAGCCTGACTGCTTTTTGTGCCAAGCTAATCGGTGATAAGCACAGTTTAATTTAGTGACTTTAGAGACAAAGTGCGATGTGCATTCAGTAACACCGGACAGAGGCATAATAGATGGTTAAAAGACTTGGAACAATAGCCACAAAGCCTGCAGTTCGTTATTGTGGAGAAGGAATGCCATTTAGGATTCATGTATTTAATCTGGAAAGCCAACAGCCTCGCTGCCATAATTTGTGTCAGGCAAGCTTTCCCAATTGCACCCTTTAGATATGGCTGTGGCATCAGGGCCTGTGGATAGTTATTATAGGATGGTGCCACTGCCTCTGTCTCTGGTGTACTGTTCAGTTTCACCAGATCGCTTGCCATGGAGAGAGTTTTTATCTGCTTCTGCAATACAGCTTTAAGCACAGCATTGGAAAGCACCAGTTTACATAGTTCCTTCTGAAGGGTTCCAAACTCTTTGGCTAAATAATGCAACCGTGGTTTCATTTGTAAGTCAAATATTGGATGCAGAAATTCCTTCAATGTATTGGTCAGAGCCATGACAACTCTGTAATAGTACTTTAAGAAAGCACCCATAATGGCCAACTTCTGTCACTCCAGGCCAAGTTCCAATCTGATCAGGCATCCTCCTACATATTGAGGTAGCTTAGACACTCTTTTATAGGCTTTATAGGCTTTAGCTTGTAATTTTTCCACTGTTGTAGTAAACTACCCAGGAAAAGCTTCATGACCATAAATTAATGCCGGTAGGAGGGAGGCCCTGAGCACGCATCGTATTGGTTTTGATGACGGTCTTTCCAGTGGAGTGTTAAGCTGGCATGTTCTTGTTATTATCAATTCAGTCTTGGCTTAGAGGTGAGACAAGTGGGTTTTAGACTTTCCATTCGTAGTCAGCTACACTCCTAAGTAATTGTATGACTTTGCCGCACTGATTTTTAGAAGGCCCATATTCCAGTGGTAATGTGGGTTTTTTGGGCGGCCCACTCAAAGTTATTACTTTGATCTTCGCTGCATTTGCCTTCATTTTGTTTGTCACATTATAGACATTAAGGCAAGTTAATGCTTTGTGAAACCCAGTGTTAGAATGGTTCAGCAGGACTATATCATCCGCATATTGTAGTAGCGTGACTTTAAGGCCTCCAATTTTTCATGGGATCAACTTGGCAGATTTCTGCTGTATAAAAGTTATATAACAGTGGGGTCAAAACGCTACCTTACTTTAGGGCATTATTTGTGGGAATTTTCTTAGTAGTGGTGGTTTGTGACAGCTTAACCCTCACCCAGGCTGATGCATAGAGTGAAACTATTGCTCGTAGCAAATTATTCGGGATGCCCCAACCTTTCAGCTTCCTCCGGCTGAATAGTCGACAAAAAAGGCATAGAGGGGAGGCAACTTCCTACTCAAAGCTTGATGTATTACATAGGAGAGGGCCACTATGTTTTCCATGGTCTTAGAGTTCGCCCTGAAGCCTGTTTGGCACAGCGGGACTATCCCGTTTGCATACACCCAATTTTCTAGCTCTTTTCAGAGGACAGAAGCATACGCCTTGGCATCAATGTCAAAGATGGTGATAAGATGATAGTTGACTGGATCCTGCTTGTCACCTTTCTTATATATGGGATGTAAGATAGAACCCCTCCAGCTTTTGGGGACATCCTTAGTCACCACACATGTGCAATAGAGTGTTGAGAGTGTTGTTGACCACAACACTATGGGCATCATTACGAGTTCGGTGGACGGTTTAGGCCGCCTGCTGAACTTCTGATGGGAGTTTGCCACCATAGTGCTGGCCGGGGGACCCCTGCACTGCCCATGCCCCCTGCACCAGTTCTCCGACAGTCTTTTCATTGCGGTGCTACTGCCATGAAATCGCTGGCGGAGAATAAGGTCATAATCCCCAACCACCAGACCGCCGGGATCCCTGATGCTGGCGGTGCTGACGGTTCTGGCGGTCCGACTGCGGGAAGACCGACGTGGCCATAATATGGTACTCGGACCGCCACATTGGTGGCAGTCCGACAGCCACTGCGAGTCTGGCGGTCACTAGATGGGGCCCTATATCAGTCTTAAAAACTTGGGCAGGGATGCCGTTAGGGCCCAGGGTGCCTGTAGCCCTAATGCTACCCAAGATTTTAGCTACCTCTGTAGCCTTTGGCACAAGCTCATTATCCAATACAGTATCTTGAGTGCAAGATTCATCCCAAGGATAGCCAGTGTTGCCATTAATATCTACGTATAACTTCTTTACGTGCAGTATCCAATTACTTTCATCAATCACATTCATGCACACAGGCTTTCTTGACTGAGTTTGTTCGTAATATACTGCATAGATCCGCTTGGTTGTGTTTGCTCAGCAATGAATAGATACATAGCCTTTCTTTATCTGCCTGGTTACATTTTAAGGTCCAAACCGTTAGCTTGTGCAGGTTAGATAAGACCTGCAACTTTAGTGTTAGACTTTTCATACTTGGTGTGGTCTCCCCTAACTTTTTTGCCTCCGTTTCCCAGGTTGTTGATGTGTGCTGGACTATGTTTTTGCTGTTTGTTTTACTCTGGGCACTTTACCACTGCTATCCGGTGCTAGAGTGCAAGTGCTCCTATGTAAAATGAATAGGTAATTGGCTTTCCATGATTGGCATATTTGATTTACTGGTAAGTCCCTAGTAAAGTGCACTAGAAGTTGCCGGGGACTGTAAACCAAATGCTACTAGTGGGTCTGCAGCACTGGTTGTGCCACCCACATTAGTAGCCCTGTAAACATGGCTCAGACCTGCAACTGCAGTGTCTGTGTGTGCAGATTTTAACTGCCAATTCGACTTGACAAATGTACCCACTTGCCGGGCCTAAACCTTCCCTTTTCTTACATGTAAGACACCCCTAAGGTAGGCCCTAGGTAGCCCATGGGCAGGGTCCAGTTTATGTTTATGGTAGGATATATACTAATGTGTTTTATATGTCCTGACAGTGAAATACTGCCAAATTTGTTTTTCACTGTTGCAAGGCCTATCTCTCTCATAGGTTAACATGGGGGTTGCCTTTAAAAATTATTAAAGCGTAGATTCCCTTTGGGAGCAGATAGACATGTGGAGTTTGGGTTCTCTGAGCTCACAATTTAAAAATACATCTTTTAGTAAAGTTGGTTTTGAGATTGTGTGTTTGAAAATGTCAGTTTTAGAAAGTGGGCATTTTCTTGCTTAAACCATTCTGTGACTCTGCCTGTTTGTGGATTCCCTGTCTAGGTCAGTTTGAGAGTTGGGCTGTTTGCACCTCTCTCTAGACAGTGACATAAAGGGAGCTGGGGTGTAGCCTGCATATCCTGATGAGCCATCTGTGCTAGGAGGGAGGGGAGGAGTGTCCACTTACAACTGAAAGGGCTGTGCCTGCCCTCACACAATCCAGTCTCAAATCCCCTGGTGTGTGTCTGGGGCCTGGCCCGGGCAAGGCAGGATTTCATAAACAAGAGAGACTTTCCTTTGAAGTAAGCCTATTTCAAAGGCCAAAATGAGTATAAGAAGGGCACCCAAAACCACAGACTTTAGATCACTTCTGGACATCAAGAGG
This sequence comes from Pleurodeles waltl, assembly GCF_031143425.1. Classification (NCBI taxonomy): domain Eukaryota; kingdom Metazoa; phylum Chordata; class Amphibia; order Caudata; family Salamandridae; genus Pleurodeles; species Pleurodeles waltl. The sequence continues at coordinate 925,699,224 of NC_090443.1, read as the reverse complement.
AACCTCTGCCGGGAGAAAAGCTGAAGAGCTGAGGAGAAGTGCTGCCATGCCTGTGACTGTGCTTTGTGGAGCTATCCTGCAGTTTCTGCTTAAGCCTGTGCAAGAGGACATAGACTAGACTTTGTTGTGCATTCCTGCTTGTGAAGAAATCTCCAAGGGCTTGTCCTGAGCTTGCCTCCTGTTCTTGAAGTCTCAGGGCCATCAAAGACTTCTCCTGCCAGCACCTCGACTCTCTGCTGAGACTCCTGCCTTGCCAAGTGGTGCCCTATCCAGTTCCTGGGGCCTTGGAAGGTGAAGCTGGCAGACCAATGCACCTTCTGAGACGCAGCTGAAAAATGACACACTGCCAGCTTCGCAGCAGAAATCGATGCTCCACCATCATCGTGGCTGGAAGATCGACGTACGCAGCTGGAGGAACGACACGGAACACCCGCTGATGGAGGCTGATAATGTTGCAACCCACATTGCCTGGTTTTGCTGATACTGTGTGGCAGGATTTTCAACGCACACTTTGCTGGACAAGGAAAAACGTCACAACGCCTGCCCGGACCCGAGTGCTGCCCGGATCGACGCATCGCTCTCCTACGGAAAGGAAAAACTACGCACGCCGCCGACTGGAGAAGGAGAAACGACGCATGGTCTCGCTTGCGAGTGAGAAATTGAAGCATCGCTAACCTTTTTCGATGCACACTCAACCGTGCGTGTTATTTTGACGCTACCTAGGTACTTTTCAACGCTAAAAGTGTCTTTACTGTTTTCTCAAGGATTTAAGACTCTTTCTTGCTTTTTAATTAATAACTTGAGTTGTGTATGTTGGATTTTTGTTGTTGTGGTCTTGTTTTGTTAAGATACATATGTCCCATTTTTCTAAACCTGTGTTGTGTCACTTTGTGGTGTTTTCACTGAGTTACTGTGTGTGTTGGTACAAATACTTTACACCTAGACTCTGAAGTTAAGCATGCCTGCTTGTGCCACGCTACCCAGGGGGTGATCGGGGGGTTAACTAAGGGTGATTCTCCTTTACCCTGACTAGAGTGAGGGTCCTTGCTTGAACGGGGAGGGTAACCTGACTGCCATCGAAAGACCCAATTTCTAACATTTAGTAATAACTCTGATTTAATTGCTGGATTCTTTGTTTTGTGGCACAGTTTCTGCAACCTGTAGACACTCGCATCCTCTCTGTTATAGAATGCACCCACGGGTGACCTGCAAGGTGCCTATGTCATGGTAATGCAGGTCCTAAGCTCTGGAGGAGATGATTCATGATTTTTAGCCAAGTACTCTGCAGGTTTTCGCCCCTCTGCGAAATGAGAAAGGCACCCCTTGTAGCTATCCATGTTTTCATTCTTTCCAGCAAGATTGTCCCCCATTTTATTTGCTGTAATAATTGTAAATTTTCATCGACTTTTGAGGTCCCCAGTGTTGCCTGACTCTCCAGGCAAGTCAAACACATATTCAGCACTATGAATAGAGGAACGTGGCAGCTCACTTCTGAATAGGGAATTTCAAATTAATGATGATTTCACCTGAAGTAAAGATGTAATGAAGAGTACTATTCCCCAGTAAAGTTTTAAAAAACATGTGCATCAGTGAATTTGTATCTAAGGCATGCTAAATGGACTTGAGATCATATTTCTTGAACAGCCATCGTAACTGCTTGGATAACTGACATATGGAATTGAGATCATCCTCAGTTGCCCCCACTGCCTAGGATTAAAATCACCACAAATTACAATATGGTGGCCGGCATGATCACATAACCTCTTCTAGAGTTTCAGCTAGTCGAAGCAACCTCTCTGCAGAGATTGATTAATAAAATCTTTATCCTATGGTCATCGATTTTTATGCCTTCCAGCGTAATCAATTGCATCATATCGTCCTGGGCTGAAACTTTTTTCACTTTTAAATCAAAGCCAATATTAATGTATATTGAGAGGCCACCTCCTGGTCTTCCAAAGATGTTTCATTTAACAGCAAATTGATGTTTTTTGTGGTATCCATTGAATGCCACTGATTTGTTGACTGTGTTCCCAGAAAGCAAAGTAGATCAGCATCCATAAAAGACTGATTGGTTAGACCTGCTTTCAGAAGCCTAGACAGCATGGCAACAATCCATAACAGTATTTTTAGATGTTGTCTCCTTTCTGGTGTTCGATTGCTAATACTAGGAGCAGTTTTTTGACTTGCTGGATAGTGCAGATGGCAGCCATGCCCTGTCTATGTCGCTGTTTGTCTCAGTTTTATCCAAGGCGACTCTCCTTATTGGATCCCTAGAGCCTGAATATAATCGTGATATACTAATTTTACTTGTGTTAGAATTAATTGAGAACGCCCAGCCCGCTTGAGAATGCTGTGGGTGCAGGCTTGCCATTTTGATGAGTCCCTTCGTGGACCGAGCAGCACAGTCAAATTCTGTACAACAGTGCTTAAGGACAAGACCTGTAACTGTGCCAAGCTTGGTGGCACTGCAACTCTCCAGGGCTGTGGTGTACTACTGCCCAGGGACCCAGACTCCTGATGTCAGACACCCCGAAGCAAAGTCCACTCTAGACTTCCAAAAGCCCACAAGCAAGCACCAGATGAGGGACTTCAGGACACCTAAGAACCACCCCCCAAAGGGGCCCTGCTGACCTGCAATCCACCCTTAAAGTCACCTGCTCCTGACTCAAAGGAACATAAGACACACAACTCATGGCTGACCTATCTGTGCTGTACCTGGCCTCCCTGGCCCTTGCATTGATCAACAAGGTGTATCGTAGGGGTCCCTAACCCTTTACAACCTCCACCCTCCAAGAGGAACCACCAGACTTACCTTCAAGTCCAACTTTGAAATGTGTTTCCAAGTAGTCCCCTTCTCCCTTTGGCGCCAGCTCCAAGACTTTCAGCCGCTAGTCCAACTTGAATCAGGAACCGCTCGACTTTCTCTGGCTGGTCCATTGGACACTTGGATGACCTCGTCCCAAAAATAGAAGGTGACGTTTGTGAGAGCACTGCCTGATTTTAGATGCATTTTTTAATATTTCCCATTGCTTCCTATGCTCTGTAACTATGCACAAAAAGAGAACATTTTCAAAACTGTCAAAAATCATAACAAAAGAAGTACTTACCATATATTGATGATCTTGGTCTTAGGAATTTTATAAAAATCTGATGTATTTTTGTAAATTGACCTCAAGTTATTCTTCTGAGTTTGTGTCCACATTTATTGATATTGTGATTACAACAAATGCTAAGCACATCTCCTGAATTAGCCTAACTGTTACCACAAAAACAGAGCATTAGGTGGCCTGCTTTTTACCTCTGGATACCAAAGTCGGGTTTCTTGGACTCTGCACAGTGCACATCATTTTTGTACACTGTATAGGGAGCCAGCCTCCTACATTCAGGAAAGTGGAAATTGAACTGTTTTAATGAAAGGAGATTATCTGTTTAAAAATTGGTTAGCCTTTTCAGCTAAGTGAGGACTGAAAATAAAAATAAATATGTAAGGACTACACCAGGGTCAGCTAAGCCTGGAAGTTTGATCCAGGCCACAAATATAAGTGGCACCGGTCTTGTCCTTCTGGCATCACCCTAGATATTGCAGTGCTACTAACATTTTGATAGCATGGCCCAATGGCTAAAAGTTGCCAGCTCAAGAGTTTGTGGCAGTGTACCTAGCTGAGAATCCCCTGTCGGAAATCCAGAGCTTCTGTCACCTCCAAGTATGGTGGGAAGATTTTAAGTTTGGCAATTTGACAAAGCTGGAGGGTCACTACTTTATGGTAGAGTACCCAATAGGGAATGACCTGCTGAGTTCTTAATAATCTGAATATATGCCTTGCATATTGAGTACGCTAACCCAATTTTACTATTTACAAATTTACAAGTGGAAAATGTTCACATTCATTTGAGTTCAATTGCAATAGTTCAACTTTTTTGACAGCATTGTTTTAGCGCACTACACAGCTTCATCTTCATCAGATGCTGCAAGTCAGCAATGAAAATGGCAGACATATCCCCCTTCTCTCCCTCAGGCATATATTTAGTATTTCATTTCCATTCTAAGACACACTGGGGAAATTGTTGGGCCTTGAATGATTTAGATTTACTATTCTCACTCCAATCTAAGCTACAATTGGGAAAGTGTTTGAATTTGATAGGTGTAGATTTATTATTCCACTTCAGTCTAAGCTACATTGATGAAAGTGTTAGGCTTTGATGGGTGTATATTTACTATTCACATTCTAGCCTAAGCAATATTAGGGAAAGTGTTCGACTTTGAACAGTATAGATTTACTATTCCCACTCAAATGTTAGCCATATTAAATAAAATCTTAACCTTTGAGGGGAGTACATTTACTATTCAACTCCAATCTAAGTAGTATTAGGAAAAGTGTGGGAGTTTGAGGGATGTAGATTTGCTATTTCCACTCATGATAGCACCTCATTGAAATGCATTGTAGTGAATGGTAGGTTTTGAGCATCACAACAGGAGAATGTATAAAGGGTAATAACAGATTTTAGTTACAATATAAATCATTTGTTGCTAAGGTGATTTTACCCTGTGAAAAAGCCTTTTGCTGGGGCTTCATGAATCATGTTTGAGAGAAAACAGTTTTCTCATGATTTTTCCATAGAGGTTATGGAAGGTGCCCCAGAAGGTAAAATTAGAGCATATCTTCTGTGAATTCACACTATCTTTTTCAGCCACATAAAAATGAAGTCTGACATTCACACTAAAACATACTTCCAACAGGAGCAGCCTGTCAGTTAATTTCCTTGTATTCTACTGCAGTCTTCCATAGCATTCTAAGGAACAACTAAAACATTATGGGGGTCATTACAACCCTGGCGGACGGTGTTAAAGGTGCGGTAATACCGCAAACAGGCCGGCGGACAAAAAAAGGGAATTATGACCGTGGCGGAAACCGCCAACATAGACAGCCACTTTAACACACCGCCCGCCACGGCGGTACAGACAAGCAGCGCGGCGGTCACCGCCAACAGACAGGGGGAAGACAATGTACCGCCCACAGTATCACAACCCGCCAATCCGCCACCTTTTCCAGGGCGGATTCACCGTGGATAAAAACACAGCGGAAACAGCTTTTGCAATGGAGAAAACGCTCACCTCAACACACTCCACGAGGAAGGAGGACACCATGGAGCCGGAATTACAAATACTCCCTGCCCTTGTCTTCCTGCTCATCTACGAACACCAGCAACAGCGGCGCCGAAGACAACGGTGAGTACTGCACCTACGACATAAGGGAGGGGGGAGGCCAAAGTCAAGGACACACACACGCAACACCCCCACCCCCACCCTCGCACATTACAACACACACACCAATGCACTTCCAAACATCACAGTAACAACCCACAACCCCCCGGAAGAATGCAAAGACAAAAGGAAATCAGTCCAAAATACAGTTCCAAATATATACAGATATATATACACATTCAAAATTATATACATTACGAGAAGTAGTGCAGGTATGCACATATCAATGTCCGTGCACCACTGGTCTAAAAATGCATGGGCGAGGCCCACACTAGATACCTGTCCACAAATGGAGAGAACACTGCAGGGGCATCAGATAGAAATACAACAGGCAACTCAGGGGGAAGGGAAGAGGGGGCACCTCAGCCGGATTACAGCACCACACCAGATCCACGACGGGGCTCCATGCCCATTGATGTATCCTGGGGAGTGCAAAGCCACAGTCTCTCAAGTCTCTACAGTGGGTGGTTTGCCCACTGTTCCATCCTGGGGAGTGCAAAGCCACAGTCTCTCAAGTCTCTACAGTGGGTGGTTTGCCCACTGTTCCATCCTGGGGAGTGCAAAGCCACAGTCTCTCAAGTCTCTACAGTGGGTGGGTTGCCCACTGTTCCATCCTGGGGAGTGCAAAGCCACAGTCTCTCAAGTCTCTACAGTGGGTGGTTTGCCCACTGTTCCATCCTGGGGAGTGCAAAGCCACAGTCTCTCAAGTCTCTACAGTGGGTGGTTTGCCCACTGTTCCATCCTGGGGAGTGCAAAGCCACAGTCTCTCAAGTGGATAATAGTCTCCACTGGTTCTGGAGGGGGACTGGTGCCCAGAGTGCTTCATCCTGTTAAGGACAGACGGAGCGGATGCATGTCTCCACTGGTTCTGGAGGGGGAATGGTGCCCAGAGTGCTTCATCCTGTTGAGGACAGACGGAGTGGATGCATGTGTCCACTGGTTCTGGAGGGGGAATGGTGCCCAGACTGCATCAGGATCCCTGTGACGGTTCCTGTTCCGTCACTGTCCCAGCTGCACATGGGATAACGATGCTTGATGTGGCGGTGCTTTCCTTGTTCAGCGGTGCTTTGCCCTGTTCAGTGGTGCTTTGCATTGGCGGTCTCTGACCTGTTCAGCGGTGCTTTGCCATGGCGGTCTCTGACCTGTTCAGCGGTGCTTTGCCCTGTTCAGCGGTCTTCACCATGGCGGTCTTTTCCTTGTGCAGCGGTGCTTTGCCATGGCGGTCTCTGACCTGTTCAGCAGTCCTTTTCCTTGTGCAGCGGTGCTTTGCCATGGCGGTCTCTGACCTGTTCAGCGGTGCTTTGCCCTGTTCAGCGGTGCTTTGCCATGGCGGTCTCTGACCTGTTCAGCGGTGCTTTGCCCTGTTCAGCGGTCTTCACTATGGCGGTCTTTTCCTTGAGCAGCGGTGCTTTGCCATGGCGGTCTCTGACCTGTTTAGCGGTGCTTTGCCCTGTTCAGCGGTGCTTTGCCATGGCGGTCTCTGATCTGTTCAGAGGTGCTTTGCCCTGTTCAGCGGTCTTCACCATGGCGGTCTTTTCCTTGTGCAGTGGTGCTTTGCCATGGCGATCTCTGACCTGTGCATTGGTGTGTGGCGTGACGCTCCCTCATTGCCCAGCGGGGCTGTGGCTGCCAGGGCCCTCCTGGGCACTGACTCCGGCGGTGGTCTCCTGACCAGTGACAATACTGCTGCCCTCCTGGGCACTGACTCTGGCAGTGGTCTCCTGACCAGTGACGATACTGCTGCCCTCCTGGGCACTGACTCCGGCTGTGGTCTCCTGACAAGTGACGATACTGCTGCCCTCCTGGGCACTGACTCTGGCGGTGGTCTCCTGACCAGTGACGACGGTGCTGGCGGTGGTGTCCCGGCCGCCGGGGAGGATGGCGCCCTTCTCCGCCGTGCTGCTCTTACCAGACTTCTTCTGGCCCCTCACCACCTTTGGAGGAGTCACAGCTGACTCTGCAATCCCCCTGGAACCCTTGTGAGCAGTTTTGCCGCCAGGAGTCTTCACCCTGTCCCGTCGGGCACTTTCCAACTTGAGGTACTTCACAGGGGGTGGACTGGCAGTGCTTTGGCTCCGTGTCACACTGGCTGCCCTGGTGGCCGGTGCACTCCACACACCTTGAACACGCACCACAGGTCCTGGTGTTTTTTTGGCTGAGGTGCTACTACGGGACTTATGAATTGGAGGGGTGGGAGTGGTGGCAAAGAGGTCAACGTTGCTGAGGAAGAGTTGCTGACGAAGACTGGGATGGGTAGCTGGAGGGGGTCTGGGAGTGGAGGAAGAGGAGGTGGTTGTAGGAGGTGTAACTTTAGGTGTTTTGGGTGCAGGTGCAGGTACTGGAGGCTGTCGTGAGGTGGATGGATGTTGGGTGTGTGGGTGCCCGCGTTTGTGTACTTTGGGCGGGGGCGTCACAGACACACTGGGAGTGGACACAGGGGATGTGTAAATGGTAGTGGGGGTAGTGAGTGCAGGTGAGCGGGGTGTGGTGCTGGGTGTTCTGGTGCGAGTCCTAGTGCCTGTAGATGTAGTGCATGCAGGTAAGAGTGTAGACGACACTGGGAGGGAGGAGGGAGACGACGAGGAGGGGGACCCAGTGGCGGCAGTGGATGTTGCTGTATCTGTATGTGGGTGATGCTTGCGTGAGTGCCTGTGGGTTGTTTGGTGCCTATGTTTGCCTGAGCTACTTGTGCGTGTTGAGGTGTATGTATGCTTGTTTGATGGTGTGCTTGGGATAGGCTGGGGTACAGGGGATTGGGTCTGGGTGGAGGAAGTAGGAGGGGGGAGGCTAGACACAGGGACAATGGCTGCCATCAGTGCTGAGGCCAGAGATTGCAGGGTTCGATGATGGGCAGCTTGACCAGAATGAATGCCCTCCAGGAATGCATTAGTGTGTTGCAACTCCCTTTCTACACCCTGGATGGCATTCACAATGGTAGACTGCCCAACAGTGAGTGACCTGAGGAGGTCAATGGCCTCCTCACTGAGGGCAGCAGGGGTGACAGGGGCAGGGGCTGAGATGCCTGGGGCGAAGGTGATGCCCACCCTCCTGGGTGAGCGGGCACAGGGCGAATGCTGAGGGGCTGCTGGGAGGGCGGTGCTGGTAGGGGAGGTGGCGGCTGTACCTGTAGAAGTGGGGGGCACAGATGGTGCCGCCACCACAAGGGAGCTCCCATCGGCGGACGAGTCTGTGTCACTGGTTGGTGATCCTGTGCCCGATGTGAAGCTCCCCTCGCCCTCCGTCCCACTGGTGTATTCAGAGTCTGTGGTGTGGTCCTCCATGGCCATGTGGGATGCAGCTCCCTCCTGCTCCGGTGCCACTGTACCTCCGCCAGATGATGCTGATGCACAAAAGAACAGGGAGAGCAGAAAAAGGGGGGGGGGTACGACAGAAGAAAGACAGGTTGAGTGCATGGCTTACCGCTACCGTTGGAGGACAATACAGACACAGCAGCCCCCTGCACTACGCCGTGCTCTTGGCCACTACAGATGCAATTCCTGGGATCTGGCCCACATGGCTATGGTGGACATCTGCACACATGGATGCCACAGGGGCATGTATACCTGTACTTGGCCCTCTACTGAGGTGGGGTGGAGTGGCACATGGCCTGCATTACAGAGGTGCCTAGCCTACGTAAGTCGCCCTGGCCTAGGGAAACCCACAGCCCTCCTCCCCCACCCAGACCCCTCCACTGCGCACAAAGTCCCCAGAATGAGAGTGTACTCACCCCCTTGTGTCTGCTGTGATGCCCTCAAGCGCCCATCCAACTCCGGGTAGGCCACCGCCAGGATCCTGAACATCAGGGGGGTCATGGGACAACGGGCACCCCTCCCACATTGGGAGGCCATCCCCAGCTGAGCCTCCGCCGTCTTCTTGCTCCAGCGGCGAATGTCCTCCCATCTTTTCCGGCAGTGGGTGCCCCGTCTCTGGTGGACCCCCAGGGTCTTGAGGTCCTTGGCGATGGCATGCCAAATGTCCTTCTTCTGGTGGGCGCTGACCTACATGACATGCACAGGGGAAGAAGAGAAGTCATAACTGCCCCGTCGATGTGAGTGGCCCCCATCCCTACCCTTGACATGTGGCACATGCATTCACAGTCCTTCATGTTCCCTGAACTGTGCCCCCTTCCTTCTTACAACCAGCCCTCTCCACCCAGGCATAGCCCATACAACGTGCTCCCTGTGTACTTACCTGTTGGTCTGGAGGACCGTAGAGTAGCGTGTACTGGGGAGGACCCCGTCCATGTGCTTCTCCAACTCCTGAGCAGTGAAGGCAGGGGCCATTTCCCCAGACGCAGCAGCCATTGTCTCTTCCAGACCTAGGTCACAGCAGCACTTGCAGTGTAGGTCCTCTCCTGTCGAAGATCAGGTATCGAGTGATTGAACAGATAGAAAATGGCGGTCACGTCCGCGGCGGTGACGTCCGCGGCGGTGCGTATCATCACCGCCGGCGCACTTCATCATTGGCTCCTGGGACCCATAGGGTCCAATGTTAACCAATGCAGCATTGACACGCGGTCTACGACCGTCTACCGCGACGGTGTACAACGCCAGCGCAGATACCTCACATCCCATTGTCCCAGTTTAGAGGTCAGGCAGCTGCCATTTCAGGGGCCCACATGGCTTCATTTACTACTGCGTCACACATACCTAGGCCTACACTCAACACACATACAGGAAGAGTTTTGTGTTTGGTGTCGTGTTCTGTGTATCTGTGGGTACATAACTGGAAATTTGTTGACTCTGTGGTCGCTGTTGTCCTTCCTAGGCACCGTCAGCTTGGACATGTGAGAAGATGGCGGAATCCTCTGGTGTACCGACCGCTGGTGGACCTGTTGACAATGGAGGAGCGACATTTAATCATCACCTACAGGTTTGACCGTGCCACTATCCAGGAACTATGTACCCAGTTGGAGCCAGACTTGATGTCACCAATCCGCCATCCCACTAGAATCCCCCCTGACGTGCAGGTGCTGTCAGTGCTCCATTTCCTTGCAAGTGGGCATTTTCAGACAACAGAGGCCATGGCATCAGGGATGTCCCAGCCTATGTTTTCCAATGTGTTGTCCAGAGTTTTGTCTGCCCTGCTGAAACACGTAAGGAGCTACATCATTTTCCCTCAGGTGGAGGATTTGGCTACAGTTAAAAGTGACTTCTATGCCTTTGGACATATCCCCAATGTCATAGGTGCTATTGATGGCACCCATGTAGCTCTGGTCCCCCCCCACAGGAGTGAACAGGTGTACAGGAACCGGAAGAGTTATCATTTGATGAATGTACAGATGGTATGTTTGGCAGACCAGTACATCTCCCAGGTAAATGCTATGTTCCCTGGCTCTGTGCATGACGCCTACATCCTACGGAATAGCAGTATCCCGTATGTGATGGGTCAACTCCAGAGGCACCGTGTGTGGCTATTAGGGGACTCTGGTTACCCCAACCTGTCCTGGCTATTGACCCCTGTGAGGAATCCCAGGACCAGGGCAGAGGAACGCTACAATGAGACCCATGGGCGGACTAGGAGGGTGATCGAACGCACCTTCGGCCTCCTGAAGGCCAGGTTCAGGTGCCTCCATATGACAGGTGGTTCCCTATTCTACTCACCAAGGAAGGTGTGCCAGATCATCATCGCCTGCTCGATGCTTCACAATCTTGCTTTGCGACGCCAGGTGCCTTTTCTACAGGAGGATGGTCCAGATGGCGGTGTTGTGGCAGCTGTGGAGCCTGTGGAGCCTGTGGACAGTGATGAGGAGGAAGCTGAGGAAGAAGACATAGACAACAGGGAGTCAGTCATACAGAAATATTTCCAGTGACTCACAGGTGAGAACATTTCTTTCTTACCATTACATTCACTTTCACACTTCTACCTCTATCATGTCTGTCATTCCATAGCACTATTTGGTCACTGAGTTGTACCTTTCCATTACGGTTTCACAGGTGTGGTTACCAACGTGTGTCATCTGCTTGCATCCTTCAAGGACTTGTGATGTGTGACATAGGCATGTTGGCTTTACAATAGAAAACGCATTTTGACACTGTCATTGATAATACAAATTTACCAAATCACAGACTGACTCCAGATTGTTTTGTGGTTCAAGGGTGTTTATTTAAGTGCTCAAAAATGGAGGGGGGTTGTAAAATGGTGATGGGGGACGGTGGAGGAATGTCCATGGCAGAGTCCAGTCTATTGGTCACACAGATGCACTGCCCATATGGGCATAGGAATTGGAGCTGGGGCAGTTAAAGTATGGACAGGGTAACAAAGTGAGACAGTGGGATGACAATCAGGGTGGTCTCATTTCCTGGCGGGGGTCTTGCCATCTTGCTCTGTCCTGTTCCTGGATCTCAGGGACCGCTTGCGTGGCGGTTGTTCCTCTGCAGGGGGTGGGGTGCTGGTGTGGTGGTCCTGTGGCGGGGCGCCTTGTCCACTAGCGCCGGCGGAGGTGGTGGGCAGTTCATCATCCATGCTAGTGTCAGGGGCCCCTTGGAGTGCCACGGTGTCCCACATGGTGTTTTGTATGTCCTTCAGCACCCCTACGATGGTGCCCAGGGCAGAGCTGATGGTTCTGAGTTCCTCCCTGAACCCCAAATACTGTTCCTCCTGCAGGCGCTGGGTCTCCTGAAACTTGGCCAGGACCGTCGCCATCGTCTCCTGGGAGTGGTGGTATGCTCCCATGATGGAGGAGAGGGCCTCGTGGAGAGTGGGTTCCCTTGGCCTGTCCGCCCCCTGTTGCGCAGCAGCCCTCCCAGTTCCCCTGTGTTCCTGTGCCTCCGTCCCCTGGACCGTGTGCCCACTACCACTGCCCCAAGGTCCCTGTTGTTATTGGGGTGGTGGGTTATCCTGGGTTCCCTGTAGTGGTGGACACACCGCTGATTGACGTGTCCTGGGTACGGAGGTATGGGCCCGCTGGGTGGGTGCTGTGCTGGTGTTACCAGAGGGTGGAAGGTCAGCGTTGGGCTGTGCCTGTGCAAGGGGAACCCACTGTCCCGAGGCCCACGATGGTCCGGGCTGGTCATCAGGATCCAGTAGAGCAGAGCTGCTGTCGTCACTGTGGGCCTCTTCTGTGGGTGGAGTGGAGATGCCTGGACCCTCCGGTGTGGTGACGTTCCTTAGTGGTCCTGCAGGGATATGAGAGCATGATTATTGCATGTGTGTGTGTAATGGTGTGCAGTGGGTGGGTGTGCGTGTACCCCAGTGCAAGCATTTCTGTGTGTGGGTTTGTGTGATGATGGTTAGGAGGTTGTTCTGGGTATGTGCAGTGAGCATGCTTTGGTGAGGGGTGACCATGCTTAGTTGTGTCATGCAGGGCTTGGTGTTGGGATGAGTGGGTTGTGTTATTAGTACATTAGTGAGGAGTTGGAGTGATAGGGGAGGGGGTGAGGGTGGGGTGTGTTATGCATGCAGATAGGGTGGGGGATATGATAGTTAAGATTTGACTTACCAGTGTCCATTCCTCCACCGACTCCTCCGAGGCCCTCTGGATGCATGATGGTCAAGACTTGCTCCTCCCATGTTGTTAGTTGTGGGGGAGGAGGTGGGGGTCCGCCGCCAGTCCGCTGTACCTCGATGTTGTGCCTGGAGACCACAGAACGCACCTTCCCCCGTAGGTCGTTCCACCTCTTCCTGATGTCCTCCCGAATTCTTGGATGCTGTCCCACAGCGTTGACCCTGTCCACGATTCTGTGCCATAGCTCCATCTTCCTGGCTATGGAGGTGTGCTGCACCTGTGAGCCAAATAGCTGTGGCTCTACCCGTAGGATTTCCTCCACCATGACCCTGAGCTCAGCCTCGGAAAACCGCAGGTGTTTTTGGCGTGACATGGGGTGGTGTGGGTGATGTGTGGGGTGGTGTAAGTGTTGATGTGTGTGGTGATGTGTAGTGGTGTGTGGTGTTTTGTGCGTGGAATGTTGTATGGGTGATGGTGTTGTGTGCCTCTGTGTGGTGGGGTTCTTAATTGCTGTGCTCTCTGTCTCTCTGGCCTTCGTTCGGGAATTATGGTCGTAGGGGTTTGTGGGTGATGTGGGTGTGTGTTTTATATTGTGTTGGGTGTGTGGGAGTGGTGTTTGTATGTGTGTCAGGTGTGTGTATTTGGAATTGTCCAATGTGGCGGTGTTTTGGAGATGTGTGTGTATTTTGAGCGCGGCGGTGTGTACCGCCAATGGAATACCGCGGTTAAAAGACCGCCGCGTGGATTCGTGTGTCGTGATAGCATGGGCGTGTTTCTGTTGCCGTGACGGTGGAGGAATTGTTTTCGTCAGTTTAACACTGACCTTTGGTGTGGCGGAGTTGTGTGGGTGTCTGAATATCGGAGGATTCCGAGATGTGTGTCATAATAGCTGTGGCGGTATTCCGCGGCCGCTGCGGTGTTTTGGCGGTCTTCTGCACGGCGGTAAGCGGCTTTTACTGCTGATGTTGTAATGAGGGCCTAACAGTCTTACTTATGACAAAAGTGTGGTGCACCTGAAGCCATCTTGATTGACTCAAACTACTAAGCCTTAAAGCATTTAGGGGCATATTATGAGCCCCTAATGCCACTGGAGCGTCACTTTACGTGACGCTCTGGTGGCGCTATGCCCTGCACCATATTTACAAGGTGGTGTTGAGCCACTTTTTGTGGCTTAACACCACCTTGTAAATACAACCCCTTCACACGCAGCACTTTGCATGGAAGGGGCGTGCAATGGGTGTTGCTGTGGGTGTGCCACAGCAACACCCACTGCCTTTTTGATGCTACCTCAGATTTACGAGTTTTCGTAAACCTGAGGCAGTGCCAAAATCTAACAATACCCCAGGGGTGGCATTAGCATGGCGCAACAGGAGAAATACTTTTATTCCTTCTCATTTTTTGCTTTTTCTACGTATGCTGCATTCTGCAGCATGCATAGAAAGCGCAAAATGCCAGAAATTATTCTTTATGAGCGGGAAGGTGTCCCTTCCTGCACATAGACAATCATTTGAAAATTGACGCTTTGGCACTTCTGCAGCACACAAAGAAGTGCCAATTTGCCATTAGTGATTGTTTATGTGCAAGAAGGGACACATAAACAATCTCACCCCTCAACGCAGAGATCCTTGTGCTGGCAGCTTCACTTAGCGCCAACGCAGGGAACAACACAGGGGTGCGCCGTATTCAATTAAATATGGCGCATCCCTGCATTGTGAAAATGACGGAGCACGTCGCTGCCAATTTTGGCGCAGCGTCATGCTCCATCATTTCACATTAAATATGGCCCTTAATTTAGAAAGGAGCAAAATGAAAGGGCTCATTTTGTCATAGAAATTATGGTCAGTCCTGTAGAAAGAAAAATGAGGACACGTTTTAATTGAGTTCTCAAATATCTTCCTGTTCTACTTCTACAGGAGAAGCCTGTCAGTAGATTCCCTTGTGTTTTATTACAGCTTTTCAGAGTGTTCTAAAGAACAACTAGAGTGCTAACAGTCTTACTTATGACAAAAGTCAGAATTTATGCCAAACGTTGGCACATCTTGATGGAATCGAAGTGGAAAACTGAAAGCATTTTCTACTGAGGATATTGCAACAAAAAAGGAGATTAGGAAGCTTCATAACAAAGGAATCTCCCAAGATGGCCACCAGAGGGAATAATAGTCCAAATGTAGCACATATATCACCCAAATGCAGCCCAGGTAAAGCCCAATGATAGACGTGTGCAAAACACTTAATTCGTTTTTTTTGCAGTTGTATATAGTGCAGACTTGATCCGAAGGTACTGGAGTGCTTAACATGGGCATCAGTTACATTACACAAGAACACGCTCCTTTTGGGCTTTAGGCATGAGGAGTTAAAGGGCCTGATTTCGAGTTTGGTGGACGGGATACTCTGTCACAAACGTGACAGATATCCCGTCTGCCGTAATGCATTTCTAATAGGATATAACGGGATTACGGCCAAACCCTAAATCAGGCCCCCAGTGATTTGCCCAGAATGACAGGATGTCGAGCTAATGCAGAAACTCAAACCTGGTTCCCCAGTAAAAAGTCTGTAGCTCTGGCTGTAATGGCACATTCTCTCCCCTAAGTGCAACATCCAGTCAAGTGATCAACTGGATAAAAAACATCAAGATGGCAAATAATTTAATAGTGCTTTGTCGCTATTAACTCAGAAAATGTGCCTTCATTTTAGTTTTTTAGTGCACTAACCTTAATTTCTATGGGAATAGAACCCTCTCATTTTTATAATTTCTAAAGGAAATGCTTTAGGTATTAAGTTTTGATTAAATCAAGATGACGTCAGGTGTGCCACACTTTGTAATAAATATAGAATGTTAGCAATCTAGTTGCTTATTGGAATACTGTGGGGAGGTGATTGTCAGTGGCACGGGCCTGGATAATTGAGGGCAGAGAGGAGGGTGCAGAGGCAACAAGTTGACCATGCTGGGCAGGCGGGAGGGGCAGTGGCAGCACAAGGGACCAGGGAGGGCATAGGAAAGGGGGAAGGGGCAACAACCCTACCATACAGGACAGGCAAGAGAGGCTGTGGCAATATAACAGACTATTGAGGGCAGAAGGAAGAGGCAGTGGAAATACAACCATACATGCCAGCAAACCCTATTCAGGCTATATTCAGGCAGGAGACTCCTGATGTTTTTAAGTCCAAAAGTTTTTTTTTATCTGTCTCCTGCCTAACATCTCCCATTTTTCAATTTATGTCAGTGGGGAAAATCAATTCCCCAGGTTTTTTTTCAAAATCTCCATCTTACAAAGTTCTAAATGTTAGCAAGTATAGTGCTTTGGATCACTGAGGGCAGGAGGAATGGAAGAGGGACATGAGCTTCAATAACAGAGGGCAGGAGAGAGATAGGCAGGGGTACCAAACTGACCTTACAGGGCAGGCATCAGGGGTTGCAACAGCCCAATACACCACGCAAGGCAAGCGGGATGGCAGTGCAGCACAACGGAGAATGGAAAGCACTAGGGAGGGGACAGGGGCATGCACATGGACAACTGAGAGCAAAGGGGAAAGAGACAGTTGCAGCATTATGGACCATGAAGGCCAAGAGATAGGGGATAGGGACATCCACATGGAAAACAGAGGGGAGGGGGCAAGGGAGCAGGGCCAGGAACAGCAAGCTGACCAAGGAGGGCAGGCAGAATGGACTTTGGAAGCATAACACTCCATTGAGGGCAACAGAGACTATAATGGCATATACACAGTCAACAGAGGGAAAGTGGGAGGGGGTCAGGGGCAGCAAGCTGACCATACAAGGCATGTGGGAGGGGCTGTGGCAGCACAGGAGGCCTTGCATGGCAAGTGGGGGGGTTAGTGACAGCACAACAGCCATGGTAGGCAAGAGGGAGGGGGCACGGACTTGCACACAGGACCAAGGAGGCCAGAAGGAATTGGTAGGGGGCTGGGCACAGGCAAAAGAGGGCAGTGAAAAAGCTTCACTGCAGACCATGTGGGGTAGGCAGGAGGACCAGTTGTAGCGCAGCAGAGCATCAAGGGCAAAAGGAAGTAGCAGCAAAATGTACCAATGGGGGACAGGAGGGAGGGGATATGGGCATGAAACTTGGACAGGCAGGGTAGAGGTGGCAGGCACAGGTTGTAGTCATCTGACCATGCTAGGAAGATTGGAGGGGCAGTGTCAGCTCAACATAACACTCAGGGCCTCACTTAAAAGTGCAGAAAGTGCCTAGCTGCGCCACCCTGGGCAACTGGGAAGGGGCAGAAATACAGCTTCTCTATCAGATACTGTGCATTTCTATTCTCTCTCCCTGCGCTGGTGCACAAATTGCTGCCTAGCATCACCGCAGGTACCTTTGCATCATGGTGGAAGGATGTCTGCATTGCAGGGATGAGTGTTTTTGTGAAGGAAGGGACACCTTCCTGCACAAAAACAATCATAAGAGGTGTTTTCCTCTTCCTATGTGTGCTGCAGATTGCTGCACACATAGAAAGAGGAAAACACGGGGAGAAAGAAAGCTATTTCTCGCCGTTGCATCATTCTTACACCACCCCATAGGTAGCATAGGAATCTGATGCATTCCCAGGCGATAGTTATAATCAGGACCTAGGGCCAGATGTATCAAACCATTTTGCATTCGCAAACGGTGCGAATCGCAGAATTTGGCCGTTTGCGAATGAAAAAACGTGGTCTGTGATGCATGAAAGACATTCGCAGGCCAAAAACAAGGTATCGCAAAATTTGCACTTTTTGCGAAGCGACATGGTTTTGCGTGCCGCATTTTGCGTCTCGCAATTTGCGACATGAAATACCGAATCGCTATTATCATTTCACAAATTGCGAGCTGGAATAGCGACTCGCAAATACAGATTTGGTATTTCACGTCGGAAATTGTGAGACGCAAAATGCGACACGCAAAACCATGTCGCAATTCGATGCATCAAAAATTAGCAAATTGCAAATTTTCGCAGAATGGCCTTTTGCACATGCAAATTACCACGGAGTGAAACCAGGTGGTAACCAGGTGCAACCTATAAAAAGAGGCCCAGAATGCCCCAGACTCTTATCCACAATGGCTGCACTCTAGACATGGCAAGGAGAATGAGGATCTTGGCAGGTTTGAGGAGAGGGAAGAGGAAACAGGAGCGCATATTCAGAGTGCGGATTACCCTTTTTGACCAGACTGAGGAGGAGATATATGATAAGTACAGGTTAAACTCAGCCATGATACTTGACCTGATAGCTGAGGTACAACCCATACTGCATCGCACAACACATAGGACTAATAGCATACCCATCCATGTGCAGGTATTATGCTCCCTGTACCTACTTGCCTCAGGGAGCTATCAAGGGGTCACTGCAGCAGCTGGAGGAGTATGACAGAGTGCCCTCTCTTGATTTTTAAATGCATTTCTCAACGCCATGCTGAGTAGGATACACCAGTACATAAGATTACCCCACACCCCACAGGAAATACAGCAGACAAAAATAGATTTCTACCAGATAGCACAGTTCCCCCACGTCCTAGGTGCCATAGATGGGACACATGTTGCAATCTGTCCACCATCGGCCACAGAGTATGTGTACCGCAATTGTAAATACCAACATTCCATGAATATACAGGTGATATGCAATGCCTCCTACATCATAACTGATCTCGTGGCCAGGTACCCAGGGAGCACACATGGTTCGTACATCTTTTGCCACAGCTGGATTCACAAAAGACTGCTAGCTGGGGAGTTTGGTGAAGGAGATCTACTAGGTATTGTCCCTCTGTACACTGGTGCATTGATGGCGTTGTGACGTCAGATTGCTCACTTACTCATTATACCCTCTGTTCCTTCCAGGAGACAGTGCCTACGCAGTCCGCACCTACATGATGACGCCCTACCTAAATCCTACAACACCAGCAAAACGGAGATACAATTCAGCACACAGGGCAACCTGCAATGTGGTGGAGTGCACCTTTGGCCTGCTGAAGAGTCGCTTCTGGTGCATCCACAAAAGTGGAGGGGCACTACAGTACAGCCCGGACACGACCTGTAGAATAGTTGCCACATGTGCGATCCTGCACAATATAGCTACCACCAGGGGCATACCTGTGGAAATATCTGATCCAGACTCAGATGAGGATGATGATCCCATACCACCCCTACAGCCAGCAGACAAGACCAGTGCAGCAGAGGGCAGGCAAAGGCGTGCTGACATCACGCACAACCATTTCAGATGTAAGTAATAACAACACAACTCCACTGACGTGTTCTGGTAGTTAGTACCTTTATTACCTTAACGTCAGGTAACATAAGTGTCACTAGCAACAAAAAAAAACACATGTGTCATAAAAGAACCATTAACAGTGTCTCACTATTGTATTCATAGTTCACTGTAAAACAAAATATGCAGACAGTCCCCTGTGGCCATCAAAGTCACTTTTAACAGCCACGCAAGCCACTTGAGTGCGGAGTGGCCTTGCCGGCACCTCTGGTATCTGCCTCAGTGGCAGTGCTTTGCCTGGGACTGCGACGCCTAGGATCTGTCGTGTGCACTGCAAGGCTGCTGAGGCTAGATGAGTCCTCAGCCTCCCTTAGTCCAAGTTCACTGGGTGTAGCACTGCGGTTACCCAGCATAGTATCCAGAACATTTGTTATCTGTACCAGTCCCTGTGCTACATCCCGACTGCTGTGCGCTGCCTCCACCTGTGCGGCCACAGCACGCCACGATATGAGGGCCGTAGATGTTGCAAGGCGATTGACAGATCTACAGAATCCGCTAAACATCCCCATGAATCGCCTCTCATGCCTGCAGTGGCTGACTCTCTCATGCCTTATCTCTGTGCAGAGTTCCTTCACTGCATTGGTCAGTTCCCTGGTGTTCTTGGCAGCTGTGATCTGTCCCTCATGCAGCTTGGAAATGTTTGAATTAAGGCACTCCAACTGCCGATGCAGCCCCCCCATGTTGGCATTGTGTGCCTGCATCTGCCTATGCATTGCCATCATCTTCATATTTTGCAGGCACTGCACTTTCAGCATAGAGGATTCCAGGCCACTGAAGAATGAGGGCCCTCTCCTGCTTCCACGTGCTATGTGCCTGCATACTGAGGCCTCCTGCGGGGGTTGAGTGACGCTGGGGCTGGGACTCCTGCATTACGGTGGATCTGCCGTCTGGGGATGGAGTGTGGCCTTCAACCCACATGTCATCTGAGTCCTGGCTCAAATCTGGGAGAGGTACAGCCCTTGCCCTGCGTCTGCTAGGCACAATATTCACTGACTCGCTGGTGTTGGAGTCTGATGGAGGCTGTGTTTCAGCATCCCCCACAACGGCCAATGCTGATGCTGCTGGGCCTGGGCCATCTGCAACGACAATGTGCAGCATGTCATTTATGTATGTATCACCAAATGTTGCACAATGGTAATAAATGTACAGTTACATCATATCACTATGTAGTGGGTGTTGTGTTCTTCTGGGTGTCGCTCTACTTAATTACATTCTATGTGCTGCTTTCAGCTCTGGGTTGTGGACTACCACTCCCATAAGGCATTGTTGTGCCGCTTCTAAGATGTGGAATGGACTACTTTTCACACTGCTTTGCACTAACTGCTAATTCCTAAGGGGCATTTGTACATACACATATGGGGTTACATTTCATTATTGGACTTACCTTTACTGGTGCTTGGTGTGCTGGATGTGTCTATGTCAGTGACCCCACTGATAGCTTCTGGGAGGAGTGTCGACTCCACCAGGTCTTCCATGGGGGTGGAGGATGTCTGGGTGGATGGTCCGCCTCCTGTAGACTTCTGGCCACCCTCTCCTTGGCACGGGAACGCAGGTCATACCACCTCTTTCTAATCTCCTCCACTGAGCGCTGTGCAACCCCCACTGCGCAGATTTTGGTTTGTATGTCTGCCCTGAGTTTGTGCTTCTCACTCTCTGGGAGCTGGAGTGAGCTCTTCCTGAACAGCCGGTCATGGCTCCTTACCACCTCCTCAGTGAGCACCTCCAGTTCCTGCTCACTGAACTTCAGTTTTCACTTCCTCTCTCCCTTCTCATTTCCATTTGCAGAATTGGCCATGCTGATGTGAAGTCCTGCCTTGCTCACAGACTTGCTCTCTGGGGCTGGGCTTTGTCTCTCTCACTGCTCCTTTGGGTGTAGCACCTGCAAACTGCCTGGGATGACTCACTTCCTGCTTGTGATGTCATCAGGCTCTGTCAGGTGTGCATTTTCGCAATTTGCGATTTTCAAATACCGAATCGCAATTTTTTTTGCGATTCGGTATTTGGGCCTCGTATAGCATTTTTTTAAAGAAATCGCTAATTCCGAATCGCAATTATGTTACATTGCATATTGCGACTCAGAAATAGCGATTTCTTAAAAATCGCTATTTGCGATTCGCAAAGGTTTTTTTTCATACATCTGGCCCCTAGTTTCCTTGCAAAAAGCGTTTTTTGTTTCGCCAAGAACTTTGGTGTCGTTAGACGTATCTTCACGAAATTTTCAAAACTAACACAACAGTCTGTTCAATTGCCATCATGAAATTTTCATGGTGATCTGTCATGTGGGGGCCGAGAAATGGGGGGGGGCCCAAAACTAATTTTCCCCATTCATTTTCCCATAGGGTCCTTAGACAAGCCTACAGCCCGAACCGCTGAATGAATTACACCAAATTTGACAGGAAGGTAGATCCTGGTGTGCAGATTGTGCTTATTGTGATTTGGTGTAAATCCATTCAGTAGGTTCTGTGATATTAAAGGGGAAAACATATACATATCTGGTGATGCGGATCCTCCACGGATCCAACTGTTTCCATGCTGATATATGACTGGCTGCCAACAGTTCAACAAGGAAGTGTTGGTAGCCATTTTGGGGCTCGGCTTCAGCTGAGCCCCCCCCCCCCAAAAAAAGGAAAAAAAAGAAAAGAGACCAGGGTAAGGATACCCTGAGCCCCTAACCTTGGTCCAGCGATCCTCCAGGGACCCTGTCAGGGCTGAACAGCATTTTTTTAAAACAATCTGCGAAATACGTGGCTGGATCTGCACATTTTGTCATGATTTTTTTTTAAACGGTCTCCTGCTTTTAATAATGCTTTGGTCCCTACATGGGCCAGGTCCTGTGGGCATTGCAGGTTAGAAAAGAAGGGGTGTGCACAGGCAATTCGAAGCCTGGGGGACCACCACTTAACTGGGGCAAAGTAGTTTTAAATGTATTTGTGGAGGCCTATGCAGCCCCTGGCCACCCCTGGGACCGACACATACCCGGGGAAAAATAGTATAAAATGTATGCAGGGGGCACGCGCGGCACGCCGGCGATCCAGGGCAAAGTCCTGTTTAATGTATTTCCGGAGCAAAGTCCTGTTTTAAGTGTTTGCCCCTAGGACTGCCACCTTGCCGGGGCAAAGAAGTGTACTTGAAATAATTCTAACAGGTGAATTTCTTAGTTTTGTACATTTAAAATGTATATATATATATATATTCCAAAGGGCTCTCACTTTAAATGAAGAGATCGGCACTCCGTCAGTGGTTTAAATAGCGAAAAATATTTATTTAGTTGAGGTTCGTCAACTAAATAAATACTTTTCACTTTTCAAGTGCCAATCTCTTCATTTAAAGTGGGAGCCTTTTGGAATATATATATATATATATATACATGTGTATATATATATATATATATGGCAACCTACCCGTCGGGACTTTGGCGGAAGGGCTTTTCCTTCCTCCGAAGTCATAATCGACCCCTTAGTTCTCATTGAAAAAGTGTGTTTTGATTTGGCTATATCTTTGGCGCTGTTTGATGAATCTTCATGAAATGTTTTGAAAAAAGTGTGATCATGGATCTTGTTGTACATGGGAATTTTAGGGGTGATCTGTCAAGCAGGGGCTCAGAAAATGGGGGGTCAAAAAAAGTGCATTCCCCGTTTTAATTCCCATAGGAACTTTGAACACGACTACAGCTCAAACCGCTAGATGGAATTACACCACATTTGGCAGATAGGAAGTTGTTAGTCCAGAAATCACGCTTTTTGTATTTGGTGTAAATCTGTTCAGTAGTTTTTGAGATATTGAAGGGAAAAGAAATATCGATATCTGGAGTCACGGATCCTGGAGATCTCATGCTGAGATCTGATTGACTGTCAACACTTCAGCCAGGAAGTGTTGGCAGCCATTTTGGGACTCCACTTCAGACAAGCAGCAGGCATGCACACAATGGGGCTGAGATCCCGTGGAAAGCAGTGAGAAGGAGGGACAGGCAGACAGCAGGCATGCGCATGATGGGGCCTAGAGCCCAGCAAAAGCAGTGAGAAGAAGGGACCGGCAGACAGCAGGCACGCACACAATGGTGCTGAGAGCTTGCGGAAAGCAGTGAGAAGGAGGGACAGACAGGCAGAAGGCATTCACACAATGGGGCTGGGAGCACAGGGAAAGCAGTGAGAAGGAGGGACAGGAAGGCAGCAGCAGGCACACACACAATGGGGCTCAGAGTCCACAGAAAGTTGTGAGAAGGAGGGGCCGGCAGACACACAGAAAACAGGGCTGAGAGCCCATTGAAATCAGTGAAAAGGAGGGAGAGGCAGCAGGTACACACTTAATGGGGCTGAGAGCCTCGACTAAGCAGTGAGAAGGAGGGACAAGCAGGTACCAGGCTATGGAAAGCAGTGAGAAAGAGGGACAGGCAGGCAGCAGGCATGCACCCAATGTGGCTGCGAGCCTGAAGAAAGCAGTGAGAAGGAGGGACAGGCAGGCAGCAGGCTGCAGAAAGCCGTGAGAAGGAGGGACAGGCAGGCAGCAGGTAGGTGCACAATGGGGCTGAGAGCCCATGGAAAGCAGTGAGGAGGGACAGGCAGGCAGTAGGTACGCACATAACGGGGTTGAGAGCCTGCAGAAAGCAGTGAGAAGGATGGACAGGCAGCAGGCCATGGAAAGCAGGAAGAAGGAGTGACAGGCAGGCAGGAGGCATGCATACAATGCAGCTGGGAGCTTGGGGAAAGCAGCGAGAAGGAAAGACAGGTGGGAAGCAGGCACGCACACAATAGCTCTGAGATCTTGTGGTAAGCAGTGAGAAGGAGGGACAGTCAGGCAGCAGGCATGCATACAATGGGGCTGAAAGCCCACAGAAAGTAGTGAGAATCAGGGACATGAAGACAGCAGGCATGCACACAACGGGGCTGAGAACCCACAGAAAGCAGTGTAAAGAAGGGACAGGGACCCTGCAGGCTCATACATAATGGGGCTGAGAGCCTGCAGAATCAGTGAGAAGGAGGGACAGGCAGGCAGCAGGCATGCACACCACAGGGCTGAGAGCCCACAGACAGCAGTGAGAAGGAGGGACATGCAGGCTGCAGGCCATGAAAAGCAGTGAAAAAGAAGGATAAGCAGGCAGCAGGCATGCACACAGCAGGGCTGTGAGCCCATGGAAAGCAGTGAGAAGGCAGTCAGACAGTAGGCCTGCACACAATAGGGCTGAGAGCCAGAAGAAAGCAGTGCAAATGAGGGACAAGCAGGCAGCAGGCAGTGGAAATACAGGCAGGCATGCACACAATGGGGCTAAGAGCCTGTGGAAGGCAGTGAGAAGGAGGAACAGGCAGGCAGCAGGCACACACAAAATGGGGCTTAGGCCTGTGGAGAGCAGTGAGATGGAGGGACAGGCAGGCAGCAGGCATGCACACAATGGGGCCAAGAGCCTGCAGAAAGCAGTGAGAAGGAGGGAGAGACAGACAGCAGGCAGGCACACAATGGGGCTGAGCACTCGTGGAAAGCAGTAGGGTGGAGGAACAGACAGACAGCAAAGTCAAGGAGCAGGCACACAAAAAACACTGGTAAGCAAGGAGAAAGCATTGAGAGCAAGAGAAAGTCAAGTGACAGGCAGCATAAAACGGGGCTGAGAGCAAGAAGAAAGCAGTGAGAAAGAGGGAAAGTCAAGGAGCAGGCACACACAAAACAGGACTACGAGCAAGGAGAAACTGAGAACGAGGGAAAGGCAAGCAGCAGGCATGCACAAAATGGGGCTTGGAGTAAGGAAAAAAGCAGGGAGAATGAGGGAAAGTAAAGCAGCAGACATGCACAAAATGGGACTGGAAGCAAGGAGAAAGCAGTGAGAATAAGGGAAAGGCAAACAGCAGGCACACACAAAATGGGGCTGAGAGCAAGGAGAAAGCAGGGAGGTGGAGGGAAAGGCAATCAGCAGTCAGCACAGATCATGTCTGAGAGCAAGGAGAAAGCAGTTAGAAGGAGAGAAATTCAAGGAGAGGCATGCAAAATCTGGGGGGGTGGGGAAAGGAAGGAGAAAGCAGTGAGAATGAGCGAAACGCAAGCAGCAGGCATGTACAATGCCCCCAATTTTTTGTGTGCCTTGTCCTTGCTTTTCCCTCAAAGGCAGTGAACGGCATTTGATTGGATGCATGCACTGGGGTTGGATGCACGCAGGGTGTTTGCTGCAAGACCTGACCCACAGGCCAGGGCCTAAGGTCAACCCCTCAGTGCATTAAAAAAAACATAGAAATTCACTTAAGAAAACAAAGGTTACAAGGACGTTATAGTTAGGAAATAGAATTTCAAAAAAACTCTTAGAAATTCACTAAAAAAAACAAAGGTACAGGAAGGTTTTAGTTACGTACTGAATTTACTCGCCCAAAACCTCAGAAATTCAGCAATTATAGTTACCAGCCCTAACTATAACTTACTCCCCCGCAATCCACTGTTTATGACCCCATATATTACATCACTCATGACATGGTCAGTGATATATATTTATAGTCACTATAAAAAACAAAAGTTACAGTGACATTATAATTAGGTTGATGTTTTACCCATACATGACCATAGAAATTCAGCTGTTATAGTTATTTCAAGTAGCTATAACTCATGCCCTAAGGTAACTATAACTCACGCCCTCACCATGCACAGTTTTCTCATTGATAATTTTACTGTAAATGTTACAGTGATGTGAGTGATGTAATATCTGGGGTAATTAGCAGTGCATGGCGAGGGTGCGAGTTACAGTTACCTCAGGGCACGAGGTATAGTTACCTGGAATAATTCTAACTATAACAGCTGAATTTCTATGATTTTATGTGTGTAAAAGCTGAACCTAACTATGACGTCCCTGTAATCTTTTGTTTTTTTGTGAATTTCTAAGGTTTATTTTAATCATATTTTCTAACTATAACATCCCTGTAACCTTTGTTTTTTTCAGTGAATATATATATATATATATATATATATATATATATGTGTATGTGTAGATATATATATATATATATTATGGTAAGTCAGCTCCCAGTGGGCTGGAGCATGTACCCCCTTCCCACTCTGTAGCAGACTTTCACCTGTTTCCCTGCCCACTATGAAGCTGCAGGGAAACAAATGAAAAAAATGCTCCTGCCCACATTTGGTTCACATTGTCCCTATTCGATGAGTGTGGCACTTGCAGTGAGCTCCTCCCTCTAGGTCAGTGGGTCACCATCACAGCTATTAGCAGATAATCAAAATAGGGTTTGAATCCGTCCATTCCTGATGGATTCCTGATCATTTTTATTCACCAAATCAGTGTTTAGTTTCACTTGCGAATCTTGTCTCAGTCTTATGCTTTGGTTTCTCAGATCTTTGTAGATTCTGAAGAATTCAAACCGCACAATTAGACTTCACAGTGCATGTTTCCCTTCAATGCTTCATTATCTTCAATCTAATCAACTTAATATACTTACATCTCACTGTGTATATGTGTGTGTCATTCCTTAATAACACCACTTAACCATTCAAATTCTCTGGTATCTGTTCAAGTTGTCAGTTCAGCTTTTTTCTGCTTTACCTATAAATGTTAATACCAAACAAACATTCCTAATACTACACTCTATGCACACCCATTGCCCACACCTCACTCTCTACTACCTTCAGCATAGTTCAATAAAATGCTCACCTCAAAGTACCAACATATATCTCTCCCATCAGTCCTTCAAGTTCCATGATATGAGCATCAGTTTTAAATACTCACTAGATCCTACTGTTTCTCTGACACCCAATCAATATAACAAAATAAAATTAAATTACACCTCCTTCTGCATGCACATGAGACCAGTGGGATCTAAACCCATTTATCTCATACATGAATCCCATTCTCTCTAATCCACTACACTAATGCAACATTGACATTTCCAAGTCCACATCACTCAAATTATGGCCCATATTTATATTTTCTGTACCTCATTTGCATCATTTGTTGACGCAAAAGTGGCGCAAACATACAAAATACAATTATATTTTGTAAGTTTACGCCACTTTTGCATCAAACAATGCTGCAAATGCGGCACAAAAAAGTATATATATATGGGCCTATATTTCTTAAGGTATAACTGTGTATGACTAAGAAAATCCTCCTGGGAACTCAACATTAGCTCAAATACACCTCTTTTAACCAATTTATAAATCATACCCTCTTTTTAACCAAATTGCAAGTCATATCTATAATATAAAATAAAATTAAAATCCAAATGGCTCTGCCTATAAATGTCAACCCCAAACAAAAAATCATAACTCTACACTCTATACACATCCGTTGTCCTCACTCTCTGCAACCTTCAGCCTAGTTTGATCAAATACTCACTTCAAACTCCCATGCTTCCAACATATATATCTTGCTCATAAGTCATTCAAACCCCTTAATATGGGCATTACCTATAGTCACAAAAAAATCCTACTTAAAATCAAAGTCCCATTATCTAAATTTATAAGTATCTCCCATCCCCGATCATAAATACTCACCAAATCCTATATGGCCAGGCGGCCGCCATTGTCCCTTGGAAAGAACCACCAATCCCACCCGCCCCAACACACCCAACACAGCAATGTCACTGACAAGAGTACTAATCAAGTTCTTTTTGTTTAAGGGTCGAAAGACCCCGACCGTATTTTTTACACATATATTCAAAACAGGTCTTTAATCACTTTGTGCACAGTAACGAATAATTTTACATCTTTGCTTACAGAGATTACATCCTAGCCTTAACAGAGACACTGGCACATGGGACTTACCTAACCATAGCTAAGATTGTTCCTCTGCATCCTTTAAAACATACTTTCAAGAGTAAGATCATGACTGGTACCAGAACCCCCTCCTCTTAAAATTCCTTGTCCAATAAAATTCGACATGGAGGGGTTTTTCCTTATGGGAGGACCCCGCCCACTCACCTCCTATACCAGGATGTTTCTGTGAAAGTGCAAGTCTGCCTGCTAGGTTACCTACCTCAGGCACCCCCACACCCAGCTTCCTCCATCCAAAGGCCTGTGTTAGCTCACGCCCGCTGCACCTGTGCGGGTGGTTGTCAGTTAAGGACCGCTTGTCAGCAACTACCCCAACCCCCAGTGCTCCTGCAACCTCCTTTCGACTTGCTGTCAGCACCCCTTGGAAGGTCCCATTACATTGTTGTTATTTTGGTCTACAAGGATGCCTTACATGGATCCGAACTGTCCCACCAATCATGACCTCATCTACCACAGGCCAGTATAGTCCATCTCCTACTATCTGGCCCACACAGTAGGGCAGGCAATGAACTACCCAAGCCAACAAATTTTCAAGAAACATTTTGCTACCCAACTTAGACAAATGGCCCCATCCTGCAAGAAAAATGCCGACCCTGATGCAACCAGGAGATATAGATGACACCCTAGCTGACCCATACAACTTACCAATCTTATTGTCCACCTGCTTCACAGAGTCATTGGGGGCCAATACCGGCTTACCACCTCTCCAATTCAACCTGGGAATGATGTTTGACTATGCGAGGACAGTCTCTGGGAATTTCTTCGTGAGCTAGCCTATCTCTAAGAAACCAGCTCAAACAAGTCTTACGTCCTATCTCCGTTAAGTCATTGCCGCCAAGGTGCACAATAATAATCCCTGTTTGCAGAAACCCCCGGGGTAAGAGTTTGTCTAGTGCAATTCTCAGATCAGCTAAGTGCAGTCCCCCTTGACCACAGAAAGTCAACCAATATCCAGCTTTCTTGGCCCCAGCTGCTTAGCCACCTATGGAATAGATGACTTTTGCACGTCTTACGTATGAGTGACCCAACATCAGCACTTATGTAACACCATTCGCTCCCGTGTAGACAGGAGGTGTTGAGGCATCCTATGGCTGTCTCAAATATTCACAATGTCCACCTGCGTCAACAGTGGAATAGATAAGGGGGGAAGAGGTATTAGAGGCAGGCTCCTCCAACAAGTTCAATCTCATGAAGCTCTTGTAGCAGTCAGATCTCCACCTGCCATTCCTTTGCATTGCCAGTCCCACTAACCCCATCCCCGCTGCAAGGGTGGTGGCCACAATTCTAAAGGAATGTGAGCCTTACTCCATAGGATCCTAACCTGATGTCCTCAGGGCAGAGCCCAATACCCTACAGAAGTGAAACCTAGTCAGTGGTGTACCATCTGAATGCACAATAGGAGACACACTGACCCCTGAGATCGGTGGGCCAAAAACACCTCCAAATTCCCTAGGGGGCAGCATTCATTACCTGGGGCCCCATGAAGCAGCATATGGTCAACCCTACCTTATTGGTCTTTGATGGGTACTAGTTATTGCTAGGGATCCATTTGGCCACTGAATGTCTGCACACTGTAAGCCCCCAGTCACAACCCCTTTGTTTTAGGCCAGTAGCTCCCCTACTCTCCCTGCCCCATAAAATGCAATGGCAAAGGCCACCCTGAATAGATGGAACTCGTCCCGTGGCCTACATATGCTCCCATGGTGGACATGATAATGGCTAGCTGAACCGTGTCAATGTGGTGCCTTGAGTCTGACTTAGCTCCTTCTAACCACTGCCAACCCTTCAATGATCTCTGAACCCATTGGTGTGCCCCAGTATCCTCGCAAAGAAAGATATAGTTGCAGTGTGGCACCTGGCATATGAGACTCTTCACCCCTCCACTCTCAAGGACCCAAGAACTACTATAACTGACTCAGGAGTGAACCAGTCCCTCTCCCCCACATGCCCCAGAAACTTGTACTGTGTGCAGAATTTCCCCTCATAGGTACGCCTTGTCCTGGGTACTAAACTGGCTGCCACAAGGTCTGGTAGACTGGGACACCAAGCCGCCACAGTCACTCTGGGAACAGTGTAGGGAACTCCGTTGCTCCTGGGTGATAGTACCTTAAGGCCTGCATCTTAAAACAAGATAAAGCATCCACTGTATTGTTCAGTGCACCAGGCACCTTTGGATTTAAAATTAACATTCAACTTTAAGCACAGCAACACAATCTCTTTCAAAAGTCCAAGTATCATCTTACACCTGGTTGCTTGTTGATTAATGCATTCCATAACAGTCATGTTGTCTGACCAGAAAACTACAGACTAGTTGCAGAACTGGTCCGGACAAACCATGAGGGCCATTAGAATAGGAAAAAGTTCAAGAAAACCAATATTTGTCACCAAACAAGAGTTGACCCACTCCTTTGGCCACCACTGAGCACACAACTAGGGACGTAAAATGGCACCAAAACCTTTACTGCCCACAGGATTCGTAAACAGACCTATCTCTTCATTGATCCCGGCTGGGCCACACTGCAGTCCCACTGAAATACCTCAGAAATGCCTCCCAGATCCTCATATCTGTGCAGACCTCGGATGGCAACCTGGTATGATGGTGCTTCACCTTTAAGCCAGATATGGCTTCTGCAATTGACCAGGAAAATGGGTGGCCCAGGGGAATGATGCGAGGAGCGAAATTCAGCTGCCCAACCACTACCTGCAAATGATGTAAGGTAATCTTCTTTGCCCCAGACATTCCTTCAGGGTCTGGGAAAACGGTAACTTTCTCCAAGAGAAGCCTAGATACACCTGCCTCTGAGTCCAATTCAATCCCCAGGAATCCAATAATTATGTCTGGCTCACATATTTTACCCTGCACCATACCAAAGATCACCATCAGTTACTGAAAGGACTGTAAAGCCCTCACGGTACAGGGGCTGGGGGTGCAAAAACAGGAAGTCATCCAAGTAGTGCAACACTCGACCATTGTCTAAACATCCATTCCAGAAATGTGCTGAACTTCTCAAAATATGCACAGGAGACTGTGCAGCCCATTGACATGCCATTTTCAAAAACAAATGAGCCCTCAAACTGGAAACCCAGTAGGTGGACAACCTCCGGGTGCACAAAAAGCAACTGGAAGGTGGATACTATGGGGGTCATTCTGACCCTGGCGGCCGGTGGCCGCCAGGGCCACCGACCACGGGAGCACCGCCAACAGGCTGGCGGTGCTCCCACGAGCATTCTGACCGCGGCGGTTCAGCCGCGGTCAGAAGCGGAAAGTCGGCGGTCTCCCGCCGACTTCCCGCTGCTCTGGGGAATCCTCCATGGCTGCGGAGCACGCTCCGCAGGCATGGGGATTCTGACACCCCCTACCGCCATCCTGTTCCTGGCGGGTCTCCCGCCAGGAACAGGATGGCGGTAGGGGGTGCCGCGGGGCCCCTGGGGGCCCCTGCAGTGCCCATGCCAATGGCATGGGCACTGCAGGGGCCCCCGTAAGAGGGCCCCACTGTGTATTTCAGTGTCTGCAATGCAGACACTGAAATACGCGACGGGTGCAAACTGCACCCGTCGCACCCCTGCAACTACGCCGGCTCAATTCTGAGCCGGCGTCCTCGTTGCAGGGGCATTTCCTCTGGGCCGGCGGGCGCTCTTTTGGAGAGCGCCCGCCGGCCCAGAGGAAATGTCTGAATGGCCGCCGCGGTCTTATGACCGCGGTGCGGTCATTTGGCGGCTCCCTCCAGGCGGGCGGCGCCCGCCGCCCGCCGGGCTCAGAATGAGCCCCTATGTCTGACTTTGCTAGCAGCGTCTCAGAACCAAGCTTCTGCAGCATCCTGATTGCTTGATCGAGAGAGGCGTACATGACTGGGCATAAGGCTCCATCATTAGCTTCATACACAGACTGCCCCTGGGGTGCAGATAGGTTGTAAATCATTTTATCAACCTGTACTCTCCCGGCTCTTTTTTGGGGACTACCACTAGGGAGGAGCATACAGAATTCTTAAGTAGAACAGCTGAAAGGGAACCTGCTACCCTTCCCAGGTTCATCTCCTTAAGAATATTAGCCCTGCCTATGCTACGATTGGATCTAAGTGACTGTTGATTTTTGAAGAATGGGATACCTATACACCCCGCTGCTGGGATCCTAATACCTTCTTTAAAACCTTCGTACAGAGCCTCTGCCACCTTGTGGTTGCTATAGACATTAATTCATGACACCATTGCCTGCCAATTAACTGAAGAGCGGGCCTGGATCAGAAGGGGGAGGCCATTCCTGTTTTTTGGTGCCTCTACCCTTAAACCTTTTTAAACATTTTGCCTCTGGGTCGGATGGCAAGCCACAGGAGGAACAGAAATGCTGAACTTGCATGACATAGAAGGCCTGGTACAAGATCTTTTAGTGAAATCACAACATGATCCCTTTTCTCCCCTCTTCCTGGGCTGCCGTTCACCTCTGAGCCTGCTCAAAAGGGCTGACTAGGGGTAACATCAAGGCGCTGGGTCTTCGTAAAGCATAACTAGGTATTCGTGTCTATCTGATCCCAAGCCAGCATGGGCCTAGTGGCCTTAATCCTTCTATATTCTTTATTGTGGTCCCTCCTGGTCTTGCCACCAGACTCGTCATGCGCGCACACCATTCTATTCTGGTAGCATGCAAATTGATTCCCCATGTTTGGAAAGCACTCTGTTATGGTAGCTTGGAAAATTGTGAATCCTTTCACCTAGTTCATGTCTCCACTACCCTCTTTTTGTAAGGCCAATGACTGCAATCCCAAGAATGGAAATACTCTTTGGACTGCTTGCCCTCCTCCCTTTCAAGACTATCCACAATCAGTTCAAACATATCAACATAACTCCCTTTCCAAATGTTTTCTTTTATATCTACGACACATGTATGCCCAGCCTATCATGCTCAGGACGCATGTCCCCCAGACACATGCTCAGCAATGATTCCCCTCTACCTGTAATAGCTGCTTCCTGAGGTGGAAGTAGAGCCCCCGCCACCTCTGGTACCATGGAGGCCACGCAGCTGGCGAGCAAGTTACCAAGACTTGTAGTCCCCTGTGCTCCTGCATCACCCGACTAATGTGCAATGCCCTACTGGCCTCTGCCACGGGCACGATGCCCGCCTGCCCCCTCTGCCCCCTTGAACCATCTAGGTGGACCACTAATCTTCTAGCACTCTTGACATTATCACCCTTGGATACACTGGTCACAGCAACACCCACTCAAGGAGAGGACAAAATCCCTACCTTAGAGAGCCAAGGCAAAACACTGGCTAGATTGGCAACCAAATTAGGCTGACTAACACTCCCCACTGGTGTAACCCCAATCATCATGCAGCTGTTTCCAATGCTACTACTCACCTCTGACACCATACTACTATTCACCACTGGCACCATCACAGCAGAAATCCCCCTTGCGCAACCACATTGTCGGAGTTGTCCACTGTCGCGCCTGCAAGGGGACCCCAGGAGTCATAATTCCCTCCCTAATATGTCCCTGACTTCTGCCTCGCCTCTTAACAGGGGGAAGTGCCACTAAAGGGGGATTCACTAGATTGGCCCCCAGGCGCCTGTGGGTGCAAAGAAGCCAAAATCTCATCCATTACATCCATCTTTCACATCAATGCTTTATATCAACTTCTGCTTGTGTGCGCTTGGAATCCCTTTTTGAGTCGTCCAGCATCCTTCTATAGGACCTAGATTTACACTGGATGTAACTGAGTTCCGCAGAAAAACCATCACTTCAGCCTGTGATTAAATCCACTCAATATCAATGCTAAAAGGTACAAGTGCCTGCCTGCAGGAATTAGCCCAAAACTAAAACCTCAACTAGACCAAATATACTTTTGCTGGAGAAAGGTAGATGCACCAAACAACTGCCATGAAACCACAATTACTACCAACAAATTCAATCCATAACCAGCAGTGTCAGACTTGTAAATAAAAAGACAAGTTAGAAAACAAATTGCGGGGGTAACGAGGAGTCGGCGCTCGTCTATGGACATTCTTCATGGCAGTGAGTATAAAAAGAGACCCGCTCGCTGACTCGTGATGCCTTTCATGCCGTCAGGGGCCCCTGAGATGCTTAGAACGACCCTGGAAACACTCCAGTGCTTCTGAGGTCCCTGCCCCCAGCCAGCCAGTCCCACCGTGACCTCTACCAAAGGTCACGACTGCTCGCGCTGCAACTCTGGTTCAGGTCCGGCTTGCTGCCATGAGCACAACTCCCCCGAGATGAGGGAGTGTCTGCCACTGTTCTTACTTTCTCATCTCGATATTGCCTGTCAACCTAGGCTCCTTCTGAGCCGTCATTTAAATGCCTTTCAGCCCATTACCAATCACTTTAAAATTTCCTAAATTGCCAACACCTTTTTTTCATTAGTCGAACTACAAAGCTACAATTTTTCAATGAAAAGAAGTGGCCATCACCCAATCAATCTCAAAACCTAAAATTGAATTGCAACTCCTTCTGCATGCACTTGCAACCAGTGGGATCGAACCCTGCTTATCTCATCCATTAATGTCATGCTGTCTAATACACTACACTAATGCATTATTGACAGTTGCAAGTCTACATCATTTTTGGGCCTGATTACGAGAACTTACCGTGACAGAAGGACCGTGCAACTGTGGTGGTTTGACTGCCACATTATAACCCTGGAGGGCAGACCTACCAGGGGGCCTCTGTCCCCACGGAGAACATGGCTCCCAACATGGTGACGGCGGCCTGAGTTGTACTCAGCCAGGATGGTGCTGAACTCAGCGCAGCCTGGCTGCTTACAAACCCACTCTCCGTCACCCTTGTCATGGTGGGGACCCTGCCATGGAAAGGCTGGCAGAAAGCCAATGCTAAGGGCCACAGGGGCCAGTGCCATGGGCAGTACAGACGCCCCCCTGATAGCACCCTTGAAATGCTTTGCAGACAGTGCGCATTCCGAGGGTGCTGGAGTGCTAGGATATTGGCCTCTACTCCCTTAAAGGAGCTAATATCCTAGCACTGTTCCCACCGGTCAGCTCGGCTAAAACACCTCTTCCGATGTTCCTGCCAGCCAGCCTAGCAGGCACATTGTAATAAGTTCAGGAGGAACTTCACCACCGTGGTGGTGACGTCTCCCCCCTGGCTTTGGCGGTCCCGTATGTGTATATATATATATATATATATATATATATATATATATATATATATATATATATATATATGTGTATATATATATATATATATATATATATATGTGTGTATATATATATATATGTGTATATATATATATATATATATAGAGAGAGAGAGAGCGAGAGAGAGAGAGATTTTTTTACTGAAATAAACAAACGTTATAGCGATGTTATAGTCAAGTTGAAATTTTACCCATACAAAACATAGAAATTCAGCAGTTATAGTTATATTTATAGTTATACTTATTTGAAGAAACTATAACTCATGCTAGAAAGTAACTTTGGGCAACAAGTTTTAGTTTCTTAACATAAGTATAACTATAAGTATAACTATAACAGCTGAATTTCTATGGTTCTATATGGGTAAAGGGTCAACCTAACTATAAGGTCCTGGTAAACTTGTTTTTTTTTGTTTTTTTTCAGTCAAGAAATATATATATAAAACTCGATTTCACCTCTCAGCCTCTTTATCACACCCTTCTCCAATTACAGGAGCCACAGAGTGGCTTTTAGACAAAAAGCAGCATAGTCAGGTGCGATTTTGTGAGGTATTTTATTATTCTTTTATCATATCAAAGTGTATGGGTGACGTTATCCAAAAAATATGGCGACGCGTTTTGGCTGGAGCCTTCCACTGGCAATGAAAACAGAAAAAGTACAAGTGCTTTTAAAACAGGGGCAGAACGCCCCTCCCTCATAAGCAGGAAAGAAACATTACAGCACCAAAGAACTCATTCAATTTCACATTTGAAAGAAAAAATAAAACCCCTTTCACACTTCCAGGCCATATATATCCCACATTTTCTTATGGGTCAAGTACCATCACAGTGATTACAAATAATATTATTTTTGTAAATAAAGGATTATAATGCAATACATAACACCAAATTAATTTTTCCAGTAATAGTACTGTTTTTCTAAATTGCTCCTCCTACAGAACCATTTTCATTTCATCGCCCGATATATATGACCTGAATCTGAGCAACTTGAAACTGATTGTATTTTATTCTCCACAATTATACACAATACTTCTTTAATATTGACCTCAATGTCCAATTACTGGTAATCCTATTCAGAATAATAAGCATAGTAAATTAGCCCCATCCCTGTAACTTGTCCTCTTACACATCCTAGATTTCCTCTCCCTAGTGTTCAAATGTTGGTCACTAGCTTAATGGACTTTATACCAACCCTTAAGCAAGACTATGGTGGTCATTATGAACATGGCGGGAAACACAGCCCCGCCGGCGGTAGCGGTAACTACCACCAACAGGCTGGCAGTCCGG
Organism: Pleurodeles waltl; assembly: GCF_031143425.1. NCBI lineage: Eukaryota > Metazoa > Chordata > Amphibia > Caudata > Salamandridae > Pleurodeles > Pleurodeles waltl. The sequence goes on along the minus strand of NC_090443.1, from coordinate 925,663,064 downwards.
ACCGCCAAATAATGAAGCCAATAAGAAACAAGTAGTGGTCCATCCACACACCGCCATCTTTGTAGTCCCAACGAGGATGGAGGAGGCCGCCCACAGGCCGGCGGAAAGGTCATGCCCACCCACCAAATAATGAAACACAAGACCGCCAGCAGTTCCGGGGCAGCAACCACCGCCAGGCAAAGCGTGGCGGAAACGAACAATATAAAAGGGCACACTCACCGGAGGCACACACAACACGCCGATGCAGACATGGAGAAAGACTTGGAAATAATGCCAGTGCCTCTCCTTGCCATATACCTCCACGACCGTGACCACCGACGAAGACGACAACGATAAGTACCGCAACCTAGTACACATGGAAAGAAAGGGTACAGTTACACACCCACCCCACCCACCCTGCAATGCACTCCCAACGCCTCCTGCCATCTCAAGCCATACATACCAAAACAAGATGTACTTACCAGACACAAGGCAACAAAGACCTTCACCAATGTACACACATGTGCACACCCCATAGTGAAACGCTGAACAACTTCACTATATTGTGCCAACAGCACCACTGGGCACTCAAATTTTATTGAACAAAAAAAGTATTATCGAAATAAGGCCATTGGCCAGTCCATTACAAATACCCTCAAGGGCAAAAAATAGCCAAACTTGACTTCCACATGTGCAAAGGGTACTCTGCTTGAAAGGGGCATTAATGGGGCAGCCAGACACCTCAGGGAACAGGGGTAGGGGGTGGCGGGGTGTGTACTTACGTCTGGAAGGGGGGGTTTTGGCTTAGGTTTGGGAGGTGGAGACAGACTGGCCTTGCCCTTGTAAGGAGGGGGAGCGGGCTTGGACCGGGGGTGGCCGATGGACCTGGGGCAATACAGGGGTTCTTCCTCCCTGGGGAAGGGGCACGGGAATGGGAAGGGCGGACTGGGGTGGACTTGAACGTGGAAGGAGTGGACAGGGCAAGGAAATGGGCACATTTAGGGACAAGACGGGGTGGGCCAGTGGGTTCAAAAAGGTCAATACAGGAGAGGAAAAGCTTCTTAGAGGCAGTAGGAGGGGATTTGGAGGCAGGTGTGGGAGTGGAGGTAGAGGGAGTGTTTGTATCAGGTGTAGGTGTGCCGCACATGGATTCAGGTGCCTGTAAAGTATGCCGATGTGTGGTGGATGTGTGTGGTGTGGATGTCTGCGAATGTCTGAGTGTGTTGGGAGGAGGGGGAACACAGTGGGACACGAAAGGCTGCCAGTGTATATGGATGTTGTCTGGAGTTCTGTAGATCTAGTGAATGTGCTGCAAGTGTCTGTCAATGTAGTTGTGGTGAGTGAAGGTGTGGTGTCAGGGGTGCATGTCTGGATGTCGGATGTTGTGGTGACTGCATGAATGGGGGCAGCAGCAGTTACTGAGGGTGCAGTGCGTGTGGGTGTGCATGGTGAGGTGACAGACAGGGTGGCGGGGGAGGATGACACACTTGGGGAAGTGGATGTTGTTGTGTGTGCTGTGGTATGTTGGGTGTGTGCCTGCCTGTGGTGGGAAGTGTGGTGCCTGTGTTTGTCTGTGTGCTTCTTGTATGTTGACGTGTGTGCATGGCTGTCTGTACATTTGCTTGGGATGGGTGAAGGGAGTGGGGTGCTGGAAGGGGTAGAGGTGGTGGAAGGGGGGGATACAAAGACCAGGGACGCTGGCTGCCATCAAAGAGTAGGCCAGAGCCTGAAAAGATCTCTGTAGACATGGCATGGCCAGACATGGCACTGAGAATGACTTCCAGGTAGGCTTTGCATTGCTGCATCTGGGATGCTAGCCCATGGATGGCATTCACGATGGTTGTCTGCCCTACAGAGATGGTCCTCAGGAGGTCAATAGCCTCCTCTGTGAGGGCAGCATGGCTGACTGGAGCAGGGGATGAGGTGCCTGGGGCGAAGGAGACGCCCACCCGCCTGGGTGAGCGGGCATGGGTAACTGGGGGGGGAGCAACTAGGAGGGCGGTAATGGCATGGGGGTGGCGGAAGATGGCATAGAATGGGTGTGCCCAATAGGGTCCGCCACCAGGGAACTCCCATCGGAGGAGGTATCAGAGTCACTTCCTCCAGTGGTAGTTGCCTCCCTGCGGTACTCCACTCACCTTCCAACCCACTGGTCCCCTTGGTGTCCGCCGACTCTACCTCCTTGGAACTGTAGGCTGCTGCATCCCCACTTGCCAGTGCCACTGCTCCCTCGCCAGATGGTGCTGATGTATACAAAGGACACAAGAGCACAGGGGTGGAGAGACAAAACAAGGGAGAACTCTGTCAGAAACTGAATATATGTACATCTCTGGCTCACACACACTCCCATCCAGGTCACACACTTACACACAGCACATACAACATACGTCATGACTGTGCCCCTGACTAGTGGCCATTACCCCAGAATACACCACATTACCCACAGAAAACACTGATAAAGTGACATGTTTTCTATATATTTTTATGTTTCTGGGATCTTGTTGAAGTGCATGAGTTTTAATCAGAGCAGATACATTGTCATGTGGGTTCTCATTATCCTAATGAGGTTGCTGGATTTGGGCAGCAGCATAACCTGAACTGTGGGGAACTGACTCCAATCCCACACCAAGTGACGGCTGTCGGCTTAATCTGTTGCCGACCAACTAGCAGCACCCTAGCAGTGCCCTATCTCTGCCCAAAAGCAGGGATGATTTGTCGCAACTGGGCCCATGACATAAAGAATTCTCAGGGAAATTGTGGTGGATCAGATCTCGTCTTTTTCTCTCAGTTACATTAGTCTGACACATGCAAAGACAAACAGAGGCAAAAAATGGTTCAATGAGATTTATTGAATCAGCTGCACCTTAGATAAAATGGCATGAAATGCAATAATGAAAATGATGAAACATACTAGAAGCAAAAAGAATGTGTCCTACTCTGAAATAATAAAAGCAAAATAAAATGTAACTGGGCCAAAGGGCACAGGCGGCAGACCTAAGTACTAAAATGACATGCACAGAGACCTCACTAAAATGGCTATACAACAACATTTTAGCATACTAGAGGATACCTTGCTACTCGCTATACATCAGCATAAAGTGACAGGTGCTAGAATAAAGGACATAGATCTTGTAAATTACTGAAGTGGCATGTGCTCTAATGAATACAGCTTCACATATTTCATAAAAGTGCACAAATGCTATATGTCAAAATTCCATATGCTCTAAAAAATACAACATCAAATTGACAATATGCATTCCCGTATCTGATGCAATGATGGTACTGTTAATAACTGGATCGTTAAAATACCGCTTCATATTCTCTTTTGAGGCCTTAATGATACATTGGTCCTGAAGTACCAATGAGGTTCTTTCTGTATCTGGGCACTCACCCATATTACTCTCACTAATCCCCAAGAAGCAACAAACAACCTCTTCATACACATAGCTATTTGGTACTTCTACTTTTGGTCCTGGGCACAGCACCTTTTCATAATTGCTCAGTGATCTTCTACTCTAACGTAAAACTAAAACTCTCTGTTGTTCCCACATTTTATCTTATATTAAAGAGGTGAAGGGGAGTCCCATTTTCCCCTTCCCCCCTAAAATACATCATCACAATACTTCTAGTACCCCATTACTTAGTCTACATGGTAATGTCCACAGTTAGTCCCACAGAGGTGTTGGAAAAACTTCAATCCATAATTGAACGCAACAACTTTCTTTAAAAGAATTCTGATCTCAATCAATTTTGCCAAAAAGCAGAGCCTGTGAAAGAGTTAGAAAAGAAATATCTGTACTCATCAGACAAATACATGAAGTTCTGCATCATAGCTCAAACCCCACGGGATCTCACTATTCATCAATATTATTCATCTTGACTCAGATTGTCTAAGAGCACACTGTCAATCTCCACCTCTTGGTGTTGTAGTTATATGGTGGATCCCATAGTAGCAGAGACCTGTGTTGTCCCCACTATGACTCTCCAAAGTAT